>NC_142118.1:5872500-6196428 GCF_056152115.1 Neolamprologus brichardi | reverse complement strand
TAAACACTATCAGTCATGGACTGGCCTCCTCGGAACCCAGATCTCAACATTATTGAAGCAGTGTGGGATCATCTTGACAAATAGCGAAACAAGACAGCCAGCATCCAAAGAAGAGCTTTAAATGTTCTTCAGGAAGCCTGGAGAACAATTCCTGAAGATTACGACAAGTCTAAGAGAGTTGTGTTGAAGAATAAAGGCGGTCATACCAAATATGGACTTTGAAGCTGATTAGAATTGTACAAACTTTATTTTGGCTTATGTACTGCATTTCCATTTACCACCTATTTACAATTTACCTGGATAAGTGAAAATAAATTTGGGATGGCTCGAGACTTTTGCACAGTACTGTGTATCTTATACATTTTCTTTTTTTTAATTTTGGTAGTGAATGTCACCTCTTCTCCTTTTATCTTCGTTTCACCTTTTCAGTGTGATTGAGCTCATCTTGTGGCATGTATATACATCTGATTTCATGTATGACATAAAATTCATCTCACCGTTAGCTTTTTCACACAGGAAGGTCTGGATATCTTTTTTTTCACCTAACAAACAAAATCATCATTTAGAAACTCTGGTAATTTATTTATTTGAAGTCTTGTCTCAGTTATTCTCATAGACCTGATCTTTAACACACAGCTACATTTTTACAGTTAAAGGTAAATCCCAGACGATAAAATGGAAACAAACAGTCTGAGAATCCCCCTGACGAATCTATCACAACACTGTGAGTAAACTGAGGGCCTCCCTCCTTCACTCTTTGCCTCTCGTAAGCACTCCGTCTACCTTCTCTTCCTTCCTCTTCCTTCCTCACACACTCATCCGCTTATTCCTCTCTCACGGTTTCGTGGATGTCCACACATCTCCAGCATGCTCGTGACAGCAAGCTGTGTTTGCGGAGCACCATTCATTCGATCCCCACCATCTCTCCACCCATCGAACCCTCTTAACCCTTGACCCCGTCCGCTCCACCTGCCTCCTCAAACACGCTTGTGCACACACTGTTGACACCTCTTCCTCTGTTAGCTCTTTCCGTCTCTGACGTCAAAACCCCTGTCAGTGAAGCTCATTAACAGGTATATCTCACTTGAGACTCAAGTCTATGGGATCCACAAACATGGAATCACATTCTTACTCACGAGACGTTGTCCGGCCAGTCGGGTACACAGAAAAAGATTTAAAATTGTATGTTTTTTAACATCTTTTTCAGTCTCTGAAAATGGTTGGGGAGGAGAGAGAAAGAGGTGTTTCATTATACACATGTAAACACTTAATGTCAGTAACTCTAATGACCACGCAGATTCTTGAGGACTCTCCATAAGGCTGTGTGCAGCGTACAGGTTACCTCATTCTTTTCCTTTCCATTACAATTATATCTTCTGGTTTGCTCTTAGCCCTCCAATGAGCTACCATGGAATGAGAGGAAACAGAAAATGGTGTGGATTTGTTTCCCCGACCGCCTAAAACCATGCAGTTAGCATGGAAGACTGTATACCATCTCAATATTTTAAGTGTAACTGTGGTTCAACAGGAACTAGAAACTAGAGCCAAATTCCTACACTCCCACCGTGACATACACCCACAATTTATTACCCGCCATTATGGAAACCAAGAATCAAATATCTACCAGGATCCAGACTCTAATTCCAATGGTCCACCATGAAGTTAAATCTTACCACTACACAACAATAACAAGAGCTGGATTCTGGCGAGGCCATGGTGCTAGTGTGTGTACGTACATGTGTGTGTGTGTGTGTGTGTGGTCTGACTGGTGCCCACATCCTTCCAGGACAACAACATGGCCACCTAGGAGACACACATTCATTCCTCAATTACCTCCCTGCCTTCTTCCAACCATTCCCTCATCATTCATCCTTCATTCCCTCCAACAGCGAGGCGGCTGGAGGCTGTGACGTCTGTTGTGTAATACGAATTCGCCATAGCTTGTCTTCCAGCATTTTTTCCTCGTGGTGACATTCCTCTGTTCAAACAGCCTCCTACATATATAGGAGGTGATTTGAGCTGAGCAAACCACGCTTGTTCACACAAGACATTTGAAGGGGAGGTTGAAGAAATCCTTCTTTACTTTGCTTCTTGTTTATTAACGAGTAAATAAATGAACGTCCTGCCCATTTGACAGTTAAATCCACTCAATCAAGTATGTCTGCAGGGTAAGCAGGACTCTAGAAGTTGATCATGCTCCTGGCTTTGGAAGATGAATTATACACACTTACCAACCAATTTATTAGGTGCACCTCGCTAATACCAGGTTGGACTCTCCTTTTCCTTTAGAACTGTAGCATCCCTGGCTGAATGATGGTCTCTTATACTGATGCTTCACAGAGGTTTTATTGGAAATGTTTTTATTGAAACATTCAGTGAAGACACCGTAAGAGCTAGGAGCAAAACAAAACCAGCAATATTAATATCATAACATCAAAGTAAACAAATTTCTCCTGCTCACATATAGCATATACATCAAATTTACATCACTCAATTCATTATATCACCTCACTAACTTACAACTACACATAAAGGTCAAGGTCAAGGTTAACAACATAAACTCTATTAAACGACATTTTGATTGCATGTAACTTATTCCGTTAAAGGAAACATTAACAAACCTTGTGCCACTGTCAGCCAGGTACTAATTGGCAAAGGAAACGTACATATTTTTCACTTTAAGGCACACTATTTACCATATCCTAAAAGAAACGTTACTAACAGCCCTTTAACGGTTTTGCGCCAGTTTCCTGTTTCAAAATAAAAGCATGTATTTCAAAATAAAACCGAAGTGCATTTCAAACAAACGTAAAAATATTTACCAAATTTAAAGGTCATTTACAAGAACTGCTGTACGTTTTTGTGACATAGATTCAGTAAATTCCTGGAGACATTCCTCAGGGATATTGGTCCATATTGGCACGACATTGTCAGTAGCAATACTAAGGTAGAATTTGATGTTTAAACAATGCTCAGTTGGTATTTCGGTGCCCACGGTGTGCTAAGAACTATCCTCCACACCATTATACCATGATTAGCTGTTGATGTAAGCAAGGGTGGATCGATGCTTTCATGTTGTTTATGCCTAATTGTGACCCTACCAACTACAGCAGAAATAGAGATTCAACAGACCAGGCAACTGGTCAAGAATCCATCCATTCACTTCTGCTTTTTCAGGGTCGCGGGGGGCGCTGGAGCCTATCCCAGCTGTCTTAGGGCGAGAGGCAGGGTACACACTGGACTGGACAGATCACTAGTCTGTCGCAGGGCTAACACATAGACAAAAAAACCATTTGCGTTCACATTCACTCCCACATTTACACCTATGGGCAATTTATCCTATCTCCACTAATTGCATGTTTTTGGACTGTGGGAGAGGGCCAGAGTACCCGGGGTGAACCCACACAAACACAGGGAGTAACATGCAAACTCTGCACAAAAAGACCCCATCCTGATGGTGTAATTGAACTCAGGACCTTCTTGCTGTGAGGTAACAGGGCTAACCACAGTGCCATCGTGCATCTATTGTCGAATTTTGGTGAGTCCGCGTGAACTTTAGCCTCAGTTTCCTGTTCTTAGTTGACTGGAGTGCCACTCAGTGCGGTCTTCTGCTGCTGTAGCCCATCTGCTTCAAAGTTTGATGTGTGTGCATTCAGAGACGCTCTTCTGTATATCCTATTTGTAATCAGTGTAATGAGTTTCCTTTAATTATTTATGTTTACCTATTCGAGTTACTGTTGCCGTCCTATGAGCTCAAAGCATTCTGGTCATTCTGCTCTGATCGCTGGCATCAACAAGGCATTTTCTCCCAGAGAACTTCAGCTCACTGGATATTTTCCCTCTTTTTTTAGACCATTTTAGAGATGGTCATGTGTGAAAATCCAAGTAGATCAGCAGTTTCTAAAAATAATTTGAACAGCCCATTTGACACCAACAACCATGCCATGTTCAAAGTCACGTAAATCCCCTTTCTGCCCCATTCTGCACAAGTGCTTTGAGTTGCTGCCATGCGATTGGCAGATTAGATTTGTGCATGTCAGTTGAACAGACATACTTAATAAAGAATCTGGTGATTGTAACAACCAACTTAGCAGATAAGTGTAACTGGTCACAATGGAACCAGTCGTTATCAGCGTAATGTTCCTGTTAGGCCCAAGGAACACAGCCCTGTGTGCTAACACATACATTCCCTCATTTTGTAAATGAGTACGTCTGCGGTAGCTTATTTTTTCATAATGTAAGCTAAGCTAAATATTCTCTCTCTTTTAAGCTAAGCTTTCCCCTTCATTAACTCACACTTAAGCCTTTTATGATAACTAGTACAGAACCTGCTCAAAACGAGGACAGTTTGCAAAGGCACGATTGAGGCTTGCAACTTTCAAGAAAATTTCTCACTGTCTGCTGCAGACAGAATAAATTACGGAAGTCAAGTGAGACTAAAACAAAACAGCAAATTAGTGCAGTGTAAAATGCTAAAAAGCTAGTAGTAGAATTACTTACAGTTACTCGTTAAGTTTATCCATCACCCTCTATCAGGTGGTGATTTTTAGTATTTTCAGTGTTTAAGTATGTCTTACTGTTAATTTAAGTACACATCCATTCATACAACATACATACAATTCAGATTTAAAGTGGCACACTGTCATTGGTACAAAGAGGGCTGTAAAGCTATACTTAAGTAGAAATACTGCTAATAGTACTATGTTTTTAATCAACTCAAGTTTAAAAAACAAAACAAAGTAGGTCAGTTAAAATTAAAAAACAAACAAACAAACAAACAAACACTAAATACAGCTTGGTAAATGTAATCTTTTAGCCCCACATCTGAGCCAGACGATGCCAGTCCCTTATTCTTACTAACCTGGACACTAAAAAGGAAAGTCCCTTACATTTCTGCCTCTTTGATCCCCGATGGTAAATATCAGCCTGGTTTGGTGTTTACCAATTGGTTATTGAAGTTTTTTAAGCATTTACCACGAGCTCCTTGTGGCCTTTTTACGAGAAGTCGTTAGACTTCAAAAACACAGTATTTACTTTGTCTCAATGTCATTTCTTTGTTGTGTTTTTCAACACAGGGAGGTACAGTTTTTCACAGGTGCACTCGTTGGCGTGTGTGACTTTCGATTTTTAGCTTTGAAACAGCAGGTGAGTGCAGCGGTTTCACCTCAGCGTGGAACATCCTGTCACATAACTGAGAGCTACTTCCTCCTCAGGAAAAAAAACATCAATATTTACTGGAATACACAGAAGCCTCTAAATCCAACCCTCCCCCCTAACCCACAGCATGCTTTTCTGTTCTAGTGCCAGTTGTCATCCCACCAGTGAGAGCTGTACCTCATCTTTATTTATAACTTTTTTTCTTCTAATATTCATAGACCGCAGAGAGGACATTTTGACAGCAAACATTCTGCATTCCTTCTGCTAGACTCCAAAGTAAAGTTTACATTCCTGGGATATTGGGTGGAATGCTGCCCTCTGCAGCTCTGGACCCCCTCGAGAAATACAAGTGGATGGAGACTGGGATGCTTAAGGAGAGGTTATGCAACACAAACTTTATTTAGAAAGTCCTTATCTCAACATTACAGAGACAACCTGGGATTGCAGAAAGAGAGTGAAGACACTGAGACAGAATAAATCCAGAAAAAAGACAAGAAAGTAATTGAGTTGACTTATCTATTCTTCTGTTCACTGAACTTCAGATGATTTGAAATTAATTTCTGAATATGAGTTATGAACTTCAGCAATTCATGAGATTCAATAGCAATGAAAATACTGTCAGTAACCCTGACTACCTTCAAAATAGAGACTGGATCCTCATGAAACCAAAAATAATGAATAAAGTTATGTACAACTTATCTAACATTGTGCAGGTCTCCATATTCCTGCCATGATAGCTCTGAATCGTCAGAGTGGGGTGCGCTTCTTTAACAATGTTCAGGTTGCGTGGTAAATGTCAAGGTAACATTAACAAGAATGCTAGACCCAGTGTTTCCTAGCAGAACAGTGCATCGTAACAAGACGATCACTCGTATTCACCTAACCCATCAGTAGTTTTAATGCTGCGGCTGACTGATGCATTTAATAACAAAGTAGAATGGATAAGAGGTAGCATGAGCCATAGCAACGGACAGGACAAAAGGAGGTTAAAATAAATGGATAAAAATAAGATTCAATTATGATGGGAACAAGTCTGCTGCTAACAAGATTTCACCTTAAATGATAAATAAGCTACTGCTCCATTGCTCCATCGGATAATAGTACTTATTAGTAGATTTGCACCCTACATCAGGAGGGGACACTTTGTCCATCTCAAGGACACTCAATGCACTGCATGGCTACTGAAGGGCTCGAAATTGGAGTTTCTTTAGAGGACAGTCTGGACTTTGATTCAAGTGAATTAACATGGATCATACACAGATGATCTAATTTAAGGAAAGATCAGAGCCCTGATTGGTTGGCCTGATTTAATTGTGTCACTACATAATGATTTGTCTGCATGTGAGCACTACTATAAAACAGCAGGCAGCAGAAGTGTTTATGTAGCTGTTCTGTTTCTGGAAAAAAGTGTTTCATAAGCACATTAACATACCACTCTAATAACATCATTAGAATGCCACTGAAAAATAAAAAGTAAGGTCATTGCACTGTGGTATATTATGAGCTTTATAGCAGCCAATACAACACTGCCCCCTGCTGGCAGCAATAATTACCTACTTTCTAATTCAGAAATGGGCTTTTTACCAAACATACCCATTATCATTAAGGTAATGTACATTATAAAGTACCTGCTGTGAAAAGTGCTTTGAATGTGGTGAGCAGCTAAATTTACACATAAAGAAATGTGTTATTATTTCAAATGACTTCACTTCGTGAAAACAGTTTTGTTTTCTGCATCTGGGAAAAATGCAATGAAACCTAGATTTAATGAGTCTAAAAGCATCTGTGTAAAGCAAACCAGGTAAATCTAACAAAAGATTGGATTAGGTGAATTGTAGGAAATGTAGGTTCCAGTGTTTTTGGAGCTTTTAGGGACTATAAACTGGATATAAATGGTGGACACACCCACTGTGACCTCAGCCACGGTTTCTGAACTGAGCAATTTAAACCCATGTACATGTTAGCTGCTAATTAGGGATTGCTACTAGATTAATAAACACCGTCATTTCAATCCCTAAAACAGAACTACAGGCCTCTTGGACAGACTTTAAGTCATAGTATTTCAGATAGTTACTGTACATAACCCTCAAACTCCCAAGCTTCTTTTGGAGCTAAACATTCAAAAGGCCATTAGAGGAACTGCCATTTCTGCCACTTCTTGTTGGCTTCAATTTTGAGTTCCATGTTTTTAACAATGTTCTCTTTCATGTCCCTCGATCTGTTGGAAGTCTAATATTTATTACTTTGGTTCGACCGTGGCTCAGGACCAGTTGAAAGGTTGGTGGTTTGATCTTTGGCTTCAACACCCTGCGTGTCAAAATCTTTCTAAATTTCTGAAGTGTCCTCTAATATTCATCTAAGATTTATGTCTGACAGCATATGTATATCAGTTTTCTGCTCTGTGAATTAATGTAACTAGGCAGTGCGTAATTCAGAATTTGAGTTACAATGATCAAAATCTCTTCTCTCGTCTCTGGAAAAAAAAAAGTTGACACAAGAAATGCCACCTTCTCTTCCATTTACGTTTTTTCAAACAGCTTCTTTCAGGAAAAAAAAGAAAAGGAAAGCTAATAGCAACTTGTTATTTCCTCTGGTCCATCTTCTGATGACGCACTAACAAACCTCGCTTCAGTGAGGTCATTGTTCGTTCCAGAGGAGGTTATTATCTCCACTTTTTAACTTTTGAGCGAAGGAGTGTAGTTTCCATATACTATTGCTCCTGTTAGCTGTACTTATGTGATAAATTAGGGTTTTTCTAGACACATTATATTATTATAAAATGATATGCATTAACACATTACTTCCACCAAAAAGTTAAATCCTTTTAAAAATAATACGTCCTTTAATTTGTCCTCCAAAACCTAAAAATCTCCACCTTCTCTTGTGGTAACTTTGTACCCAGTCAAACTTTCCTCATCCTCCACAGCTGGGAGGTTTCTGTTGGGAAGGAAAATCCTGCTCAGCTATTTGCAGCAACCTGCTACTTTCTGTGTTCGTAAGCAGCTCAAAATATTCCCTGTCCTACTGACGCTCAGTTCAACTCTTTCTGTGCCTCGGTGATGAATTTGCAACAGTGTCCAGTATTCCTCATCACTCACTCTGCCATGGAAACTTTTGCTTTCTGCGTCACAGCAATCTGTTACTTCCACATCCGAATCCAACTCCAACACTGTCTGTTCTGAATTTCTAGCTACCTCAACTGCTCCCTGATCTCATCCTCTGTTGAATGCTATTTCCTCCTGTTTACATTAAACAAGAATATCATATACCGTACAACGTGGATTTTTAACTATTTTCAAGGTACAGTTGAAAATGTTTTTCATTAAAATTCCCATGAGGTGTACCACAGGATCTATTACTAGTCCTCTTCTCTCTTTTTTTGGTTTTTCACTTCACTATTTATATTTAAATGCTACTTTTGTGAAATCAGAGACATTCACTTTTATGTAAACAACACTGGGTCAGGCACAACCCCAGCCTTTAATGAAACATTTACTTGGCTAACCTATAGGTTCAGAACATAGGCCGCCCTTATCTGGAAAAAATGCTGACTCAGTATTGTCACCAAGAAATAGGAACCAGTTCTCAAATGTCACTCAAAGTTTACACTCAACCCTGGGTACATACAGGTAGCAAGACTCAGATCTTGATCAGATAAATTTCCAATACTAGATTCCCTAGAAATGAGATGACTTTGTACCACTTTGTACTCTAAATCTAAAGCTTCTACAAAAATAATTGCAAATATTTACCATAGTACCAGAGGAACCAACGTTTAACTGGTTCTTGACTACTTTCTTTTGCATCTTGCTTCCATAAAACACAGAAACGTGAATCTGCAAAGCAACTTCTTGGGAAGCTCATGGATTTTAAAACGCTTTGATATGAATCAATCAGTTTTGATTTTTATGAGGCATTGTGCAAGAGGAATGCCAAGCCCATTTTGCAAAAGTCAACAGTTGGTTGCAGCCTATTACACAATGTGCTCTCACCATGGTAACTAACTATTGACATATGTGGAGGCCTATGGGGCAGTTGGTGATGACTAATTTGAAATTGAGTAATTGGTAGATTTAAATTTCATCTGACTGTCTGTGATTTTGAGTAAGGGCATACAGTAAACACCAATCTATATTAAACTTTCAGGTCATACTATAGTTTAAATGCAAATCATCACAGACTTAAGTATTGATTATCATCATTTTCTTGTCTTTCTCTCATACATATCCTTAATAATAATAATAGCTCTAAATTTTGTGGATTTTTTTTTTTTTTTTCTTCACTGAACTCTTTCAAAACTGCCCTGGGATAGTTACAGGAACTGAATAGGAGGCTGTGAAATCTCAGCTTCTTTCCCACCAAGAAAATTTTTTATTTTGTGAAATTTAAAATGTCAATTCAAGTCATTAACAAAGTGCTTAGATTTTCAAACTAAAAGGTCACAGTTGACAATGAATCTGTCTCAGCTCCGGTATGACGGGAGGCAAATCACAAAGGGGTCATAAGATCAAGAAGAAGATGAATAAGACAAAACAATCCAAACTGTTCATGGGTTACGTTCAACCACCCGCCCCACCCACCTCCACTTCCCTTTTTCCCCCCTGCTCATTTTCGCCTTCTTCTTCTATATGTTACTGAAAAGGAAAATGAATCGAAATAAAGTTTTAAAAATATATTTCAAAAAACTTATTAATTTGCTATCTCACTTCAGCTTTCTACCTCCAACTTGGTACCAGTAGCAACAGAGAGAGGTCTGCAGTACAACAGTCTCAGAAAGTGCATCTAGTTTCAAGTATCCTACAATTTTGGTTAAAAATCAGTCTTCACACTTCAGATTCTGAATTTTTATTTAGCAAATAGAAGACACGTGTGTGCACGCACGCACACACACACATAATTTTCCATCGGGTTCAAATACAGAAGCATGACAACAACAGTGTTAGTGTTTACTAATACAAGGTAACTTAGGATACTTTGCATTAGTATATTTTGGTTTAAGATCAGTCGTCTAATTATTTGTTTTTAAAAACAAGGGATAAGAGAGTTCTCACAGAAAATAGTGTCAACTTTCCTTCAGCTCTTACATAATTTGCTCAATTAGATGCCTTTTCCTGAGAACCACAAGTGAATGCCAAATAACCTACAAATGCTCTCACTGTGTATTACTTCACTTGCCACTATTTACTGTGAATATTTTACTTCAGTCCTTTGTGAGACAGGCAGTGAAATGAAAAGGATTTCCCTGACAAGCTAAAAGAAATAACCATGAAACAGTTTTTTCATGGTTGGCTACGTTTTCTGTGTTCACTGCATTTTGCTTTTATTTACATTTTACACAGCGCTGCCATTTTTACCCTTCCCCTTATTATTTGGAGTGTAGTCTAACGTCTTAACAGCAAGATTAAAGTTGCACTTGCTTTTATTTTTGTTATACATAAGACTGAATAAAAATCAAATAATTTAAAATATTGGAAACAACAGATAAAAACACTGTTGCCCCTCAGAGGCTTTAAATATTCTGAATGTAGTTTGCCTACATTTTACTGCAACCCACAGCTAGCGCTTGTTCATTTCCACTTAATTTACATACTGCACTTCATTGTTTTATTGCTGAGAAACTTATAGTATGTAAATTTTGCATATGTAACCAGACAAAAAGAGGCAGCTGCAGCAGCATCCCCTACCAACATGCTGCTTATTGCACCCAGGAGCGTTGTGTGTACTGTGTACATCCAATTTATTGGAGCGACTCCACATTGCTAGAGCAGGACGTACTCAACAACAATGACTGTCACTAAACACGAATACTTGCCTCGTTCATCTGATAAGTCTTCAATCTCAGAGGAAACCATGTCTAAATCAGACACTGATCATGACAATAAAGCTACCAGAGCTAGATTTGCTTCACAGCAAACAAGGTTGTAGTCCTGACAGTATATATATATATATACACACACAATATCTTAAAAACATAATTGATTTTTTTTTAAAAAAGCTTCAAAAAAAGACAGAGGAGAAGACAGATGGTGTTTCAATCGCCCCCCCCCGTCAGTTTTTGAAGAAGAAAAAGATTAAGAATGAAATTTCATTCTTGGTCCATGGTGATACACACAGGAGGAGGAGGAGGAAGAGGAAGCCCTCAGGGTTTGAGGGAGCCCCAGATGATTAGTCCTACTACAACAGCAACAACAACCAACACTATCAGTATAATGCAAATCTTCTTCCGGGAGCTTTGCTAGAAGAAATTAAGCAGAAGGAATTTAATGTTTGTGATTTTTTTTCCTTTATGATCCAACTAATAAGTTGATTAAATGATCTAGAGTCATGCACACATTCTGCTTTACAGAAACAGGCTCTAACAACCAGTCTTGCTTTACTAATCCAAGTTAAAATCTCATTTTTCTAGCATTTATTACAGCTCATCTGTCTTTTCATACTCCTGTTCCTCACCACTTCTGTCATATCATATATTAAGATATCTCTGTCACATTACCTGGTAGTCTGAGGCTCGGGCCAGCTGGTGCATCCCTTTCTGGATATTGGTCTCGGTACTCTCCACGTTGGCTTCTATGCTGTCTGCAGGAAACAAAACAAAATACATAATTTACTTGCGGTAAGAGTAGAAACTGCACAATCCTGCTCACTGAGCCGTAAACTGTCAATGTGAAGCTGTTTCACCTGTCAGCATTAACTTACTGAAACATTCTTACCTATCATGTCTCCTTGCTCGTGGACCATCATACCCAGGTCCTTGAAGATGTCATTTATGTCTACGATGTCAGACTAAAAATCAAGAGAGCCGGTCCATATTCAAGAGGCACTTACAGTATGTTTGTGACTTTGTGTTTGTGGAATTTTTTTTTGCACAGATATTAGGTGTTGAAATTTGATCCCTACCTCCAGCTGCCTTAGAGCTGATTCTCTCTCCAGGATCAGTCTCAGATCCTCTTCAGTGACAGCGTCAGCCTGAACCTGTATCTGGGAATCACTGCATACAGATGCAACGAGACTAGTTAAAACATTATTTACTATAATAATAAAAAGCAGAAAGAATAATACTGTTCAGAAACAGTGGCTTTACCTCGGTATAGGAGGAACATTTCGAAAGCTGTCTTCAGGCTGACCACCCTGCTAGAAGTCAATTGAACACATTTAAGTCTTATTGTTGCAAATCTGCAGAGGTCCTTCTATTCCTGATTATGGGTATAGCAATGATTCAGTAAGTACAGAATGTCCTTTGTTGCAATATATAAGTAAAAAAAAAAGAATTATTAAGTATTTGCAGAACACTTCATTGTTAAAATATATGCATGGCCAAGTTGAATAAATTCACCTTGCAGCTTTATTTACTGTGCAAAAATAAATTATTAAACATAGCAGCAGTAACACGCTGTTCCTACTTATCAGCAGCATAGCAGATAAAAAAAAACATTGAGTGAAGCGAGATAAGCAAGAGTGAGATAAGGGAACACAGCTGTGAGTGGGTCCAATCATGGGAATCTGTGACTACAACAATCACAACTAAAGATACTTTTTGATTCACAATCATGTGACAGCTTCATGTGAAACTACTTCTGAACTGACGGCTGTGGTTGCAACAATTTTAAGAGGAGTGAAACTGTAACCAGCTGTGACTATTTCAAGCAAGCACTGTGGTGGAGTACAGTGCAATAACAATTTTATGTGGATTTTTGTAAAAATAAAAAAATGTAGAAATTTCTCAACAGAAGCCGACATACTGAAGAGAGAAACCCAACGAGGTTTGTGAACGAGCACTTTGTGACAGTGGGGAGAGAAAGATAGCCCCCTTAACATGCAGCAGAACTACACTCAGCGATGGTGACCATCTGCCTCGGCAGGCTGGGGAGAGGAAGCAGAGAGTGAAAACAGTAAGAACCACGAAAGTGAGAACAAACACTAGTGAAATCTGCTGCTGAAAGGAAAAAGCCAGTGAGCCTTGATGTACAGCACCTACTTGTTTTGCTGGATTGTTAGTGCAAAGCTTAAACAAGCTACTAAAAAGCAGTGCATAAAACCATTTTTTTATTTTCTACGGTTTCAAGAATGTCTAATTTTCCAGTCTCTTCTCTTCTGTAGGTTTTCAATAGGATACCAAACATATTCTCCTCTGCTATCCATCACAACCACTTATGCTGACAAAAATCGCCTGTATGTGTCGTCCAGTTTATGGCTAAGCAGAAAAACGCAACACTTCTTAAACAGCACTTCACACGCGTGTCAAAAGACCTGAATTCCATCTTAATCTACGCAATGATGTGTTTACATTTATAGCAGTTGCTTTACCCTACTCTCATACTCCCATATAGGGCTGTGCGATATGACCAAAATATCATATCCCGATATGAGACATCTATTGTCCCGATAACGATATAAATCACGAAACTTTTACATTTTCTGTAAATTCTGTGAATCTCGGGCAGCTCGACTAGCATGAAGTGTTTCCAGCTGGGCGTCGTGTACCTGGAGTCCAGTGTTTTAACCGATGCATGAAACGATACATTTTTAGACACAAGTTGTAACGGCCGCCGTTTTCTTTGTGAGTATTTATTACACGGCGTGCTGCGGGGAAAAGCCTGTTCTAACGTTTGAGTCTAAGGTTTATTTTTTAGCACCTGACGGCTCTTTTTTGCTTCTCACCCGTAAATACTCTGCACTTTGTTCAAAATACTCCGTTTATTTTTGAAAAGTCTCAACAGGATCTTGAGCTTTATTCTGAAAGGTTTATGTGGAAAATAAACAAGCGGACACGGGATGGTTTTATCGTCGTTGTTGCTAACGACAACGCATAAAAACAGGCGCTTGTCCGTCCAAAGTGTGGTTATATTACATATAAGAGAAATAGAGAACTTTAAGAAATTAATATAGCCACTACAGTGACCATCAAAACCATGAATAAATATTGCCGTAAACAGTTTATTTTGCGACACCACGAAACAAACGATAGCGTAAAATGAAACGATAGACGTTTTTATATCGTCATCCGATATATATCGTTATATCGAACAGCCCTACTCCCATACAGTACCTATTTTATAACTGTCGTTTAATGCTCTACCCACCAACCTGGTGATCTGATGACAGGCAGTTACTTACAGACAGTCTGGAGCTGGCTCTGACTCTGGCCACAAACTCCTTCTCTTTGCTGGCGGCATCTCGCTGCGACTTTTGAAAGCTGTTCAGAGCAGCGGAGAAGTCGTTCAGCAGGCGCTCTCTCTGTATCTTTCTCTGACGCTAAAATAAACACAAAAATATTGTAAACAGATGAACAAATGGACTTGTCAGAACTATGGTCTGTACTTAATCAGTCTGGTATGGTACCACAGATTCTACAGAAAAGATGGATTACAATGCTCATTGGTCAGTGGACTGCTATTTTGAACATTTAGATGTTGCCATGGTTTCTTTGGAACTACAAGTAACCACTTTGAATGAAAGAGTGAAGCGCTATGATGTGATATATAAATAACAATTATAGCTAAGAAGTCAAAAGCATTTTTGTTTCAATCTGTCAACACATTTATTTCTGCAGTGAAGCTGTGAAGTTGGGCATTTAACATGGCAGTCTATGTAAACAGGCCCCAGGGACATGTGAGGAACTACAGCTTTTGTGCCAGTGAGTTTATTTTTCAGACCGAGAGGTTGTTCTTTGTGGTTTGCTTGACTGTGACAAACCTTTTAGATCAGGAAGACTTTAGAAACTCATTACCTGATCAGGTCCGACCGGGAGAGCAGTAAATGCTTTCATCAGTCGGTCAGTCTCCTTTGCCAAGTGGTTGCCTTGTTGCTGCTTCTGTTGACTAATGACATTAAAAAATTAATTTGTTAAAGTCGAGAATAGTACTCAGACATTACAAAGACAAAGGATGGTAGGCATAATACTGTGCATAGGTTTAAAAGGAATCAGAAGTAATTTAGAGTATCTAAAAAAAATTAGCCGGCATTAAACATTGCTGTAATAGTCTAACATTTTCTTCACTTGCACATTTACACTTTCACTAAGATACTTCTGATAACCGCCCAGGTATGTAAATCCAACCAAGCCCCAGTAACTCACATCGTCTGTAGTAGCTGGCTGCTGTCCTGTTCAGTTCCCAGCACAGAGATTGCCCTTTGCAGCTCGGAGTCTGGCAAAAAAGTCACAGAGAAGCATGTTGTTTATTTGTATTGAAGTGTGTCCACGTGCTGGACGCGCTGGCTGACAATAATGTGTTTTTATGTGTGCATTTCTTACTCAGCAGTGTGATCTTCTGGATGTTGGAGCTGATCTGGTTAACCAAAACACTGGGCTCCTCTGGAATCCCAGCCTGGTAGGCCATGATGAAAGCTACGAGGACACACAAGACCACAGGCTTCACTCGACTCGCTCATGAGTTAACAGTGAGATCTAATTAGCGTCTGGAGTCAGCTCACTGTTCTCGTGACTGTCATGTGTAGAAGGAAAAAATGAGGCTTTCGGGGTGAAAGCATTTGTGTAGATATAGTATAATCATTGTATCTTGCAAATTTCCAAGAAGAGATGTTGCAGCTGTGCTTCTATTTATGGCATCTTTGACATTAGGTACAGCATTAAATACAAGATAAAAGAGTGATTTCTGTGATCTCCTCTCCCCAAAAATGATGCAACGTTTGTGACACATTACTTACATTTCACCTTCTTTCTACAGGTTTTCATCTTGAAGCAAAGCTCCAGAAATATGAGAAGCTCACTACTATCTTTCACTGGGTGCTCCTTAATACTCATGAACTCAGTCCGGGGTTTTATTCTCACACAACACAGTAAAGCCTGCCACACGGCTGGTGTCCTCATTGCTCACAGTGTTTAATAAATTTGAGTTCAGAGTTCTGAGGAGGCAAGTTTATTTCTTTTACACAGGAATACTCTCTTATTAAAAGTACAGTGGACCCACCCCTCCCCAAACACTGAGTACAGTGTGTGATTAGTCACAGTAAGCTTAAGCCTCAAGCTAAGAGGAGCAAGGATGGAAGCTGAAATAGTAAAGTGAAGGAGTGGCTTAAATAAATCACTTTATAATACAACTCATGACCTAGAAATGGCTCAGAGGTCCAGCTTCTTTGGAATGTGATACTGTAAACATGAGCAACCTGAAACAAGAAAAAATACTGTAACAATAATAAGTTTTATGCTGGTACTTATCCACTAAAAACACTGTGAAACTAATACACTTACATTATTGAGGGATCACACAAATGATCATTACAGCTAAAATGATTTGATATCAATGCTGTGAAATAAAATATAATAAATATAATAATATATATTATATTGCATATAATAAAATATGCTGCAGAATTTAAATATTTTCATCTTTTAACCTTAAAAAAAAAAAAAAAAAACAGCTATCAAGGCCCAAGAGGAAAGTCCTACAGTCTGATAAAGGTGCTCATATCATACTGTACAACCTGAAGTGAAGGAGTGTTGGGTCGGGAATATTTAGAACAAGCTCCTCATGCAGACTTCCTGACTCAAAAAAAAAGACTGAAACCTAGTATGCAAATAGCCACCTGCTAAGAAACTGTCACAGTGACAGGATATTTCTCGTTTGCTTTAATTAAAGATTAAAGTGTGATTAGGGTTAATTAAACCAACGTGCGTGTTCTGTTTCTGTCTCCTTGCCAACAAGGAAAAAATGCGGAAATCACCAGAGTATTTTTATGCCATCAACATGAACGGATAAACTGCAAATACTTAGTTATGACCTACTTGTGTTTGTTGGAGTTAACGCTGTCCTAATGTTTCCTGTACACTGCTCTTCATTTTAACATTAGCGGGTTTAAGAGTCGTGAAGTTACAAGAGAAGTTAGTATGAAGATGTTTGTCGCTTTTCGTTGCAAAACAAAACAAAAAAACTTAAAAATACAAAACAGCCTCGTAAAAATACGTTGGTCGTCTAAAACGTTAGTGAAATCGTCAAGAATGACTAAAAGTTTACTTGAGTTGTGTAAAAGTTTGAACTTTACCTTTCTCGTGACTTGTTTCTTGCGTCGTTGTGCTTCCTGATTTTTTCTTTTGGCCACTCCTCCGTCACATGATGTCTGCTGCACTCACAGCGAGATCGCAGCTGTAAATTAAAGGTGTCAAACGGTAACATATGGAGCCCAGAAAAGTATAGAAACAGAAAACTGTCCTTTTCTTAAAAACAGAGCAACGACGCAGTACAGCAAGCCTATTCAAATGGCGGCCCGCGGGCCAAATGCGGCCCAGAAGCAACCTGCGAGTGGCCCTGCCTGTGGTCCTGGCAGAAACACAGAGAAAACGCAAAAAATTAATTCATTAATTAATTTTTAATAAATTAAAAAATCCTACAGCGTAGTGTAGACTGTGAATGCAACACTTCAGTAGCCTAGCAATATTTAACCCACAATGCACCGTGATGTAAACATATTAAACAATCATCGTAATATATGATGCGACTACAGCACGTCTTTCTCAGTCCAAAAGCTCAAAATTGACAATGAACCCTGCCTGGACTGACAAATACTTTTTCATTTTACCGCCAAATCCAAATGCCAAACCAATGTGTTTAATTTGCAGTGAGTGTGTTGCTGTACTTACGAAGGCACCACAATGACAAACACCAGACTTTCTACACAAACTTTCCAGAGCAATCTCAGGAGAGGGCTGCAAAAGTACAGTTTAACTGCGAGTTTAATAATTTTACAACCGGAGTTGTACTACCATGGTGAAGATCCTGTACAGTCCAAGAGAGAGTTGCAGCAGCTTCCCTTCGTGTTTGCACAGTGAAATACTGCATGCTGGCCGTGGTGGATGCGGTGATAAGTGACGAAAAAATTAAAGTAAGTGTGACATCTGCTATTAAAAACGTACCCCTGTCAGACAGTTCGTAGAGTTGAAGTTCTGGTGTCAGACGAGTTTGAAATGCTGTTAGATGACCTGAGGAAAACTGATGTAATATCTATAGCAGGAGATGGGTTCACAGACAGAACTGATAATGCACAGTTGTGCATATATGTCCGTTTTTTTGGATGGGAAATTGCTCGCTTGCTACCGTTAGAGGGACACACAGCTGGCGAAATAATGTTTGAGAAGATTTCAGCTCTTTTTGAGGAAAATGGTCTGGATATGAAGCGTGTCTGTATACTTGTGATGGATGGGGCTCCATCCATGGCAGGAAAAGTGAGTCGTCAGCAAAATATTTGTTTTAATTTGAAAGGGAATTATCAAAATGTTTTTTTAATTATTATTATTTCAAATGTGCAAAAAAAAAAAATAGTTTAGTTATAGTTCCCCTTTTTTAAATGGACCTTTTGGTGTGCATTTGTGAGAGGTCACCAGATTTACAGGGGAAAAAGGAATTTAAAAAATTACTTGTTTTTCAATACAGTTGTGTGAGTTTGAAATTGATCATGATCTGCTGCTTACTGGCTGCAAAAAAATATCTGGCCCAGATAAATTCCTCGGTTTGAAAATCTGGCCCAACTAACTTCTTAGTTGAATAGCCATGCTGTACAGGTTAAGTGCTTCATGTCTTTCATTCTTAGGTATTTATCGGCTGTAGGCTACCAGGTGAGATGCTGGTTCGTGGGCAGGTGAGGGGTCCAAATCAGTTCCAAAAATGCTAGTTTACACTGGACAACATCAGTGCTTCAAGTTAGTGTAAAAGCCATAAAAAGGATTATAATTCTGTTTAGGTTTTGGGTGTCATACATGATCCTCGGGGCCCAGAATCGGCCTAATAAATTGAATTCACATTGAATTGAATACATTCCTTTTAAATCGTGGGCCACATACAGCCAACTTTATAAAAGCCCCTTTCTCTGAACGTAAAGACGTTTCACAGCACAATTAATCCCCTTTTATATAAGAAACAATTAGTGCAATTTCAACCTCACACCTATGCCGTTTTTCTACATGGTAAAGTGGATGGTTGGTTTCCACAGTGTGTTTTTTAGCCTGTTTCCCTCCCATCGTGCCCAACTAGTCACTGCAGATGGCCTCCCCTTGTTGAGCGTGGTTCTTCCAGAGGTTTCTTCCTGTTAAATGGAAAGTTTTTTATTCCCACTGTCACAAATTGCTTTCTCATAGAGGGTCATTTGATTGTAGCAGTTTTCTCTCTGTTATTGTAGGTTCTTATGTGTGCACTATGTGTGCAGAAATGTACACAACAAAATATAAGTATGAATGTGTAAAGTGTGTCCATGTGCTTCAGTGTGTATGTATGTTACTAGTCTAGTTGATTCATGTAGGGTGTTCACTTCTATGTGCATGAGTTTCCAGTCCAGACTCTGAGTACTTCCTTCAGGCTTTCTGAGGCCTGAAGGAAGAAACTGTTACTGGGACTAGATGTTCTGGTACATCTTGTGAGGCGGCAGGAGAGTAAAAGGTTTGTGTCAGGTGTGTGGGGGATCATACACAATGATGGTGGCTTTGTGAATACAGAGTTTGTGGGAAATGTCCTTGAAGGTGGGGAAAGAAACTGGGGTCCTGCAGCTAACATGGTTCCTAACCGATTAACCACAACAATAAAACAACTGACAGGTGAAATGAATACATTCATTATCTCTTTGCAATGCAGCGTTTTCATGGAAACCCTTGTATTTTAAAATTCTTGTGAATGTTACTTTTACAGGTGTCTATCCACCAAATATTTCACTAGCACCCTCCAATGGCAGCATCCTCCTATTGCAGGACAGCGCATCTTGCCACTCCACAAAGCTGCTCTGGACAGTTAATTTGCATAAATCAAACTCCTCAGATCCCAACCTGAACATCCACGAATGAGCCAGAATCAAAGGGCTCATGTTCATGCATTAATGGGCCAGAACTGAACTGTGTACAAATGATGGATGTAATGTAAACGTGTCTGTCTCTAAAGCGCTTTGGTTCACCTTCTGTGCTTTATATGTGCTATAGGCTAAATAAAAAGTGGCAGTGGGCTGCATACTGAACTCAGATAATAGAAACAGTATTGATTCTATCATGCTAGTATCAATTCAATACCAACAGTAGCACTGGTAATGATATTAATAGTTCCCAAATAGAGTCAAAAAGTCAAAATTCAAAAAGAACAGTAACATAGAGTATCCTATTAGGTGGGCCTACCTTGTCTGAGAAATCACCACAATACTGTGAGTGTCCCTCAGTTAGATCAATCCCTTGCATGTCACGTCCACAGCATGATGACAAAACACTCAGCTTGAGGTTGCAACACAACATTTGTGTGCAGTTAAAGGGCAGCACAAAGGGAGCTTGTAGAAATAACTGGTTTTAATGTTTTGCTGATATGTGCATTTGCTAAATTATTTCCTTTAAGCTTGTACTGGACAATTTTTTAAAATATGCTGCTTTATAGGAGGGCAATCGTGGCTCAAGAGTTGGGAGTTCGCCTTGTAATCGGAAGGTTGCCGGTTCGAGCCCCGGTGGTCAGAGAGCCCGGTGGCGCCAGTGTCCGGCAGCCTCGCCTCTGTCAGTGCGCACCAGGGTGGCTGTGGCTACTGTGGGATTGAACAAAAGTATTTTATCAGTACAATATAATCTGCGGTATAATCATTGCTTTAACAATGTAACAGATAGCTTTAAGATGGCCTTAAAATGTTTATTTATACTGTTATCATATCAACCTTTTATTCCAGATGATTCATTGTTATCTTTTATTCATTTGTATCTTTTCATTAAGCTTTGAAGTAGTGGCATTCATTTACAGCATTTATTCCATATATTATATTTATAGTTTTAGTAAACTGCTAACACATTTGAGGGTGGCCTCTGTTTGACTGTGAGTGTTAGTGGGTGAGGGGAGAGGTGACACAGAGTGTCAATTGAGGTCAGGACACACACACACACCTGCATACACTGTAGGTAGGCTATGTTCTAGGTGAGAGTTCAGATATCTGCTGGTCACTGCATTTTTGTGCGTGCAGAATTGTTAAGTTTGTTGCAGAAGCAGGGTTCGAGGTTTTGGAGAAGCGAGGGGAGACGAGCCACCGGAAGACACATGGCGCGGAGGCGAAGAAGATGCTCTTTTGAACTTTGTTAAAATCGTTAATGAAACGTTTGTGGTTTTGAAACCTATGTATCTGTTTGACGTTGAAGGGGCGTCATTAAATTTAAGCCCTAATGGTATAAAACATCTGCTTGTGCATTGTTAGTTAGAGATCGAACAGTGGTCTCTCCACGCGTGTCATTAAAATCATTGTTTGACTTCACCCGGCCGGATCAGTGTTGTTATTTTTTGGATTACCTCCTGTATCCCTCCTCAATATTTGAACCCTTAACATTTTGGAGGCTCGTCCGGTTATTGAGGAGGGAGAGTGAGTTGGAGGCTTGGACGGAGAAATCCGGGTTCCGAGGTGGTCAGACGTGATCAGTGGTCGAAGTGAGTGGGCGTACGCCGGCGTATCACATCTAAACAGGTACAATGCTACAATGTAGCTTATCATCACCAGTGTGTGAATGTATGTGTGAATGGGTGGATGACTGGATGTGTAAAGCACTTTGGGCTCCTTAGGGACTAGAAAAGTGCTATACAAATACAGGCCATTTATACATACATGCCACCATATTGCTGAAAGATATTTCTTTTTAATTTGCTACCCTAGTTTACATATAAAATTGGCTTTGCTTTCAGAATAATGCAGAATCTGCATTAAATAGTATTACCTAACAGTTCACTTGCTAACACCACCTCAACTTTTTTAAATTGTTGTTATAATTTGGTTCTTGCACCTTTCCATGCAAAGTGTGGTAAATTTACAAAACACATTATGATGTTACATAAAGCTGCGAGACACGTTCTGTTTCAGGCACATCAAAGTTCACTCAGATTAACCAAATCAATAACAGTCTTAACTTCTGTATCCAGTACAGACTCACTGGAGTATACTACACTTTGTTAGGTGCACTGGTTTGACTCTTGAGGTGATTCTCTAATCAGCCAATCTCATGGCTGCAACTACATGCATAGACATGTAGACCATATCTAAATGTCCAGGCACATAGCCAAGGCCAAGATGACCTAATGAAGTTCAAACTGAGGATCAGAATGGGGATGAAAGGTTATAGTGGCTTTAAAGGTGTTGGTTGTTGTGGACTGGTCTGGCTCTTTTAGGAATTTCCCCACTCAGCCATCTCTAGGGTTTACAAAGAAGGTCCAAAAAAGAGAAAAAAGACTGCTTCAAGATTATAGTAAGGCAACAGTAACTCAAATAACCACTGAACCTTGAAGCAGATGGGCTCCAGCAGCACGCTGGATGCCACTCCTATCAGCCAAGAACATAAAACTAAGGCTATGGACTTGTTGAGTGTGTGACACAAAGAATTAAGGCAGTTCTGATGAGAAAAGGGGGCCCAACCTGGTGCGAGCAAGGTGTAACTAATGAAGTCTTCTGTGAGTGTATGTGGAAGTAAATTTTATGAGTTTTTCCAGATAAAAAGTGTTATCTTTGGCTACTTAAGGGGGTAAAAATCTGTATACTTTTCCCAAGAATTCTTAGAATTTATTTGGGGGTTTGTGTTTCCAGATTCAATTTACTGATGGTATCAATATAAAAGTTGTGGATTTGGGTTCATGAAAACAAATCAGCTCGATCGATGAACAGATGTACTTTGCACTGAACTCAGTATTCTCTGTTTGGACAAAATTCAGCTCTATGTACTTAAATTCTCTTATCTGTTGGTCAGGGTCGAGTGAGCCGTATGTCACATGGAATAATGTGATTGGTGCAGATCTGCATGCACTGACTTTGGTAATCAGAGAAGTTACATAAACGCTGTATTTAAGGGAAAACTCTCAGTCCAGAGTTGCTGCTCTTGACTCTATCCTTCTCTGCAGACCCAGCACCTCAGCCATGCTTCGTTTGTTGGTCCTTGGCCTTGTCCTGGCATGTGCAGTGTCTCTCAGCAGCTCTGCAGTAATTCTAGAAAATGGCGCTCCTGTCCTTTGGGCACAAACGGCCAGCCAAGTGACTGAGTTGCCAATGCACGATGGGATTCTGGTTCCAGACCCCTGGAACTACCTTCACCGCATGAGTTTATACCGGCTGATGATAGCTGCTACAGACCCCTTCATGGGATCCATGGGGACAAATGCTACTGACAGTCCGCTGTGGGGACTGCCACTGCAGCTCGCATGGATGTTAACTTCAGGTGAAGTCAAAGTATCATTTCATTTTTTTAAAGTCAATAATAATCCTTTCATCACAATTTAACAAACGTTGTAGTACAAAACTGAATAAAGAGCCTCCTAATAATGAAACTAACAAAGAAACAAGACCGCAGCTAATGATCTGTTGTTTTTACAGGGCGTCTCGCTGATCCAACGGGTGCAACAACTTGTGGCCTGGAAGCAGAGCCTTTGTGCATTTCTACCCAGAGTTGGTGGGCCTGTAAGTACAAGAAACAAATGCATAAAAAACAAACACAGGGGGAATACAAATGACCTCTTTATGTTTCTCCAGGTGTGAACTATTTTGCATCTGTACTTCCCTTTCTATCTGCTGCACAACAGGGCTTTATGGGAGCAGGAGCTCAGGTACTGTCTTAAACTGAAAATGAACACTTTGAAAATAAAACAACAACAACTGCAATAATAATAATAATAATAAGAAGAAGAAGAAGAAGAAGAGGACACTTTTTCATGCCATCACACAAATATTTGCAGTTTAAATAATAATGAATATGACCATTTTGTATTATTTATAATGTATGTTATATAGTGCATATTATCATGTATGTTATTACATTACCAGGTCCAGATGCAGGTGCCTGCAGGAGTACAGGACTATTGTACAACTTATACTGACTGTAAAGCTAAATACCCTGATGCCATGTCTAAGTGGGATGCCTTTTTTCAGGTATTGAAACACAGATATACACTGGTACATATACACACAGTTTCTATTCACATCCTAATATCCTACAATTTTAAAGGGGAACTGAACTTGTATTATTTTGCCCTTAGCAGAAAACATTACATTTTAAAAAGTCAGGGCCATTTGCCATTATAGTTCAAAACGGGTCTGTGTTCCCTGAATGCACCAGCTTTATGAAGTAACAAAGCTACATTGCTGAAATAGGTGTACTCCTTTAATTGTTCATATTGTTTTAAGGGTCTGAAGACTACTAGTGAATCTCTTCTGCCTGATGATGTGAAGAAAGACACTATCCTTGGTGTCTACTGGGACGCCCAAATGGCTTCAACCTATGCCTCTGCAGCATGTAATCCCAGGTAATTTCTTTTACTTTTACTGTAACCATGTTGCTTATTAATTGTGGACTATATCATTTTCATTTTTTATTCTACTGCTGTAACACAGCTTAGTTTTACCAGTGTCGGTACTCTTTCCTGCACAAATTTTAACATCAATGCCCTTATTGCCAATACTAATGATGGTGGAAAAAGTATTAAAGCAAAAATGATCACTATCCTTATTATTTATAAATGTTTATTTATTTATTTATTTATTTATTTATTTATTTTTATTTTTTTTCTGCCTGTCCCATTTGGTTCTTTAGCCGTCAGAATTGTTGTCTGAAGACCAACAAGGATACCCAATGGATTTATTTTGCCAAATGGATCATCATGGCATTGCCGTATTGGTCCATTTGATCAACCTTTGTTTTTATTATTTATTTTATATTCTTTTCAGTTGTTACAGACGGGACAGACATGAGTGAGGGATAGGAAAGGGAGAAAGAAAGAGGAAGGAAAAGAAAAACAGAAGGGGAGAGGGACAGTGAGAAAGGGGGGGAAAAAAATATCTCCGGGATCACCTGTTGAGAGAAAAAGAATAGAAAACAAGCAAAAAAAACAAAACAAAGCAACATACTATACACAACACCATCGCATTAATCTACCTAAGTGTAAACAGCAGTAAACACTAAATATTGAATGTTGTTGTGCAGCACGCAGGACAGACAGCGCACAATGTGCTTTGAAGTAGCAGCCAAGAAAGGTGTGATTTAAGTCTACAAACAGTGAACACCTGTGTGCACACCTGTGTGGATCGGCGCGCTTGTATTCAAATGGTTTCCCCATGTAATGGTCTGCAAGAGGATGTAGAGAGCCATAGCCCTGTCCCCCAGGGCATGAAGCAGGCATGGAGGAGATCCAGGCCCCAGACATCCAGAGGTCCCAGAGTGCAAGAGCCCAAGGAGGACCACCGGAGGGGCATCCGTGCCACCTTCATGGGAAGGGCTGAGGATCCCCAGACGAGGGGTCACCCAGTAGCCACCGGGCAGAAACTAGAGGGGGCTGCACCAGCGTGCCCGTCGGCTCCGCCGGCAGCCAGCTGTGCCAGAGTGAACCGAGCCGCAGGCACAGAGGCCGGAGGCCCGAGGGCCCTCCGCGCCCCGGAAGAGGCCTGACTGAGCAGCAGGCGCCAGGCCCCGCCAAGTAGCCACCAGGAGTGAGCTGGCACATGACCTGAGCGCCCAGCCCCGGACACCAAGAACCAACAATGCACCGACCCCTGAGGGCATCAGTCACCGGCAGGGAGTGTGGTGAGGGGAGATAGGCCTCCACACTTGGAGGGCCTGGGAGTTCCCAGAGAGGTGGAGTCTAAGACCCGACCTGACATATAGACACAGACAAACAGGCACACACAGACACAGACATGCATTCCCACCCTCATGCACACATATACAAACACTCAGCACTCACCCAACGTAGGAATAAACGTAAATGGACATGTACACACAATCACACTCCCCAAACATACTCTATACCCCGGGTCCAGGTATCCTCGCCCCCAGAGGGGGAAACGGCACCCAGACCCAAGAGATGTTACCCTTCCCTCCGGGGTGGAGGCTAGCAGACCGCCCCAGGCTCCGCAGCAGCAGGGAGGCCAATCGGACAGCCAGCATCTCTTCCCAGCCCCCCCGCCCCGATGGCTAGCAGAGAACGGGGGTGTGTTAAGACCCCATACCCTCCTCCTCCCGCTCAAGTGTAGTGTTGCTGCGTGTTGCTCTAAAGTGTGTTTAAAACAAGGGAGAGCATGGTGCTGCTGCCAGAGAGCAGCAGGTGTTAGCACGGCCCCTCCCGAGAACCCTCAATGTCTACATGGATTTAAAATTGAGAGGTGGGCACCGGCGCCAGAGGTAGGTTTGAATACACAGACCGTCTACTGGACGCCGTTAACGTGCCCACCCTCAAGGCCCTATATATATATATATATATATATATATGTGTGTGTGTGTGTGTTATGAGAGTGTAAGTAATGTGGATGTCTAAGTTGTGAGATAAAATTGAGGCACAGGTGGCCAGAAGAGGACAGAGGGGGGGGGAATGTCTCCCCTGCACCCTGGTGACACACCCGCACCCCAAAGCCCTACCTGTGTGGGTGGGTGTGGTGGAGCGGGAAGAGGGAGGCAGCCGGGGATGGGGAGGAAAAGAAGGGAGGGGAGGGTGTCCCTCCCTAGGGCCAGCTCCCCCGCTGACCCCAATAGGCACCCCCGTCCTCTGGCATCCACCAAGGCAAGGGAGCCCAGGCCCATCCAGACCGGGGCCTACGGCAGCAGCACCGCTATAAATTGTATTTATAAATGTTTATAAATACAATTTTTTTTTGTCCATTGAACTATTTTTGGTAGTTCAGTGCACACCAAAACTACCAAGGACGAGGCCTTGCTGTTTTTCCCTGCAAGTGGTCAAAAAAGCCAAACATTTATCTCAAATTTCAGCTCTCTTAATCTCAGCTTCTGTGTTCTCGCTTCTCCTACAGGCAGAGCCACTATTCCTCTGTAGAAGTGTCATTTGCTCACAGCTGGCTGAACGCAGCAGAATATGTAGCAGCAGCTCGATTCCAGACCAACATGAATTTAGCAGTGCTTTTCCTATCCCCTCTGCCAAGTCGGATTTTACAGGTACATATCTTCAACCTTTTCCATCTGTTTATTTTACACATCACTTCTTTTTTTCTGAAACACACAAAGTGAGAGAAGGCTTTTGTCCACTCTCCATTCTGTCTTATCATTTTAGGAGGGCGACAGCGCCCCTAACATTGTTGGTCTGACTGCAGAGGAGAACCACACACTCTATATCTTCAGCTGGATGAAGACTATTGACAGTCTGCTTGGTAGGACACACACGCACGCACACAAGCAAACACAAAATATTATTGCTAAGCTTTTATTTTAAGTTATGCTCATGATGATGATCTACCAGGTGGGACATTGGTGCGTATGTGGAAAGGTGCCATGTGTTCAGTAAACACAAGGCAAAAAGGTGCGCAGGTGCTAGAGCAGCTCCTCCTGAATCCCAGCTTTGCTACAAGCACTTTCCTGTCCATCATCTCTGAGATGACTACAAGCTGCTGAGTCAAACAAGATAAATACATAACTGTATTCATTTTTTCTCCTGAAAAATGACATTTTTGTCCATTAAACAAAGTTGTTTTGTCACTGGTTTTTAAGGTCAACTTGTTGCACTTATCTGTGGTGTATACCTGGCAGTACATTAAAGTAATTTCTTGGCTCCAGTTCAACTAGTATTCTAAAATGTGTCTCACAGATTTGTTTGGGGGTTTTTTTTGTTTTTTTCCACAAATAATCATTTTCCAGCAATATGTTTCCAGTGTAGTATAGCTACTTCTACTACTTAATTAAGGATATGATTAAAACAAATTCTCAATGATTTTGACCTATGCCTAAATCTAAAGAAATAAGTGTTCCATGAATTCAACAATGAGAAGTCTACTGCAGCGTAAATCCAGAGTTCAACTCCACACCAATACTGGTACCTAGTGGTAAAAAAATGTAAATACTACCAAGTAAGATTTCTAGCAATGACTATACGAATCTATAATATATGACTATCAATCTATATAATATAATCATTGATGAGAGTGGAAAGTGCTTTCATAAGGTGAACATTCATTTGATACTACTGGAAAATGAGTTTATTCTTCTGTCACTGCTCACTGTAGAGTATTCATACACAGAGGGTGAGAGACAGGAAAGCAGCAATATGTGATGGGGAGGACATGTTCATATTAGACACAGTCATCTTGGCTAGTACTTCAATGTCTAATTGTCAGTTTATGTAAAACAGTTGTTAATAGAAAATTGTACTTAGTAGTCAGTATAATCTTTTAGTTTACATATGGTAGTGATAGGATGTGCGATCCTTAATAGTCTGCAAAGGCTTTGTGTGCATTCCAGAGTGCTCTAGCATTCACAACCACATCCTGGGAGCATGGGAGAGGTCGTACCTTCTTTTATTGTTTTACGGTAGGATAAACGTAGCTATTTCAGTTTTAGTCTAAGTGCCTTTTTTACATATAGATGAACTGTTGGATTTTCCAGGCCAGCAGATTTAGGGAAGTCGTTTATGGGGTCACACTCTGACACACACACACACACACACACACATACATATACACCACCACATTTCAATGTAAGGAACAAACACCCACTGATGTATAAAATAAAGACCGGGGCAGTCTCAGAGCTGCGAGTCCCTGAGCCCTCACTCTCGTGCGAGAGCTCAGAGCTGCCCTTGCTAAGCAACAAGTAAAACTGTGTGTTTCCCCTCTCTTATTCTCAGCTGAAGAAGTGTTTTAGAATATATCTCTTAACACAGTTCACTGGAATGAGAGAATATTCCCACAGGAGAAATTGGAAACAGGTCTGCTACTGACCGGGCTATTTTCATTATATGGTTAATATACAAGCAAACAAGAATCAAGCTCTTTATTTTAACACAATAATGAAACATTTATTTTAACAAAACATCACACATTTGGATCACTGTAGTTGATGGCATCACCCCCTCTTCCCCACCCAAAAACACCGTACATGACATTTGTGTAAGGAAGACGCAAATGACATTGAAAACTCACCAGAGAAAAGCACAGTGAAAGCCTCAGTGTGTTAATAATGTGTCTATGCTACCTCATGATTGTCAGTGGAAACGTGTTATCAAATACAAACACATAATAACACAAAACACAAATGCAAAATGTGATATCCTGTCAGGAGAAGCACACTATGTGTACTTTGAGGATCATTTTCTCCTTTTCTCATTTCTTCTCTTGACGTGTTTCGCTTTTGAGAGTCAACTTTTTTTCATAATATAAACAATTTTCACAGATTTTAGTGCTCAGTCTAACATGTAACCAAGTAAACATTAGCCTTATTCACACAGCTGTACAAATGCAGCACTCCCAGAATATATTCTGTTTTTAACTGCATACAAAACACAGGACACAACAGTATATGCTGCTTCCTTGAGAGATAATAATGTATGAAGGTTTCATTATAAACACGTTGCATTGGAAAATTTACACGAGTGGTTCCCAAACTGTTGGAAAGGCCCTCTATATGGATGTTCATTTTGAAAGATGTCTTCACCCAAATGAAAGAGCATGCTGCCAAAGCAACAGGTGATGGTTTAAACCTGACCTTATAGAAATGTTAGACAATATGGAGCCTAAAAAAACTAGCAGAAAGCACAGTCTGATATAAAAAAAAAAGATGATATGAGTGGACAAAATCTGGAAAAAAACTAAGAAACGTGACTTTTTGAAAATCTTCACCCTGGAAGAAGCTCCCATTTTCAGTGCCTTGGACGAAAGGTCAAAATGCATAGAAAAGGCTATGTTTATTAAAATACCTGTGTATGTATGGATAGTGTAGAGTGAAACAATAAAAGCTGAACATTTTTCAAAAAATAAAGGCTGTTCCATCAAAGCTTAGAAAGAACAACTACTTACTGCTGACCAGTCCACACCATTGGACTTCTAAGCACTTAACCGGACAGGCAACACTGAAAGACTTGAGTATAATAAGAAATTGATTGGATTGCTGTCTGATGAAGAGTTATGTTCAATCTCCAATTAAAGATATGATGTATGGTTAGAGGCTAAAATCACAATGCTAGTTATTGAACCTTTTTCACAGAAATCATTTTGACATGAACATTAATTAAGCCTTGCTCCTAAATAGAAGATGTTCATTATTGTCATTAGTAACATATCCATTTACCTTCTATGTCAAAATGGATGTTGTGAAAAAAGTCTAAAAGTTGATAGCTTAGCTTCAGTGTTTTAGTTGTGGCTTTTTAGGCATGATTAAACCCTTTTTATGGTGTTTTTTCTTTTAAAATGAGTCAGCTGAATAGCTTAAAACGTTCAATCAACTCATGGAGTTAGCATGAAATAGCTGGCTAGCAGCAGCTGCTAGTGAAGTTATTTTTTCAGACAAAAACCAAAGTCAGCGAAAGTGTAGGCAAATAAATTGTTTAAACTGTGATATGTGAATCTACCACTGCAAACGTTCCCTTCAAATTAACTATAAAAAAAACAGAAGGATTATTAAGGAATTGTTTAAAGAACAAAAGTGGGCTCTGATGCTAGCAAGGCTAACGATATTCAGGTTAATGTCAAAATTTACTGAGAAGAAAACCTGTAGCTCGGGCTCATTGACATGTCAGTCAAATAAAGTATGAAGTTGTATTCTTAGTTCACTGAAGATGTAAAGTTGTATTTCTAATAAGAAATTTCAGGTATTTATTTAATAAAATGCAGTCAGTCTATAACTTGGCTGGGAAGTAGGAGATAGAAAAAGTTTGGGAACCACAGATTTACAGATGACATTTAGATGAATATTTTTTTAATTCTACTTTTTAAAGTATTACACCATTAGTAAGGTGTCCTACTGAGCACCACAGTATCCTGGTAACTGAACGAATACAGAAAAACAGACGTGGATATAAAGTCACTACGCTCCAAAGGGAATGATAGTGGAGGCTGTTTTATCGCCCCATTTCCCCTTAACGCAGGATATAAATTTCACCAAGCTTGACAAAACCTGTGAAAGATGGCATAACTAATACTGAGTCTGTCCAGATGTAAAGTGGGAATGTCACTGTAAAATCTAAACATAGCAGAGGAGTAGAGCTGGAAGGAGAAATCTAAACAAACATTAGTCAAACTCACTCAAGGTTCCCCCACTGGAGAACTTAAGCTACAAGGGAAGGAAGTGATGCAGCTTCAGCAAATACTCTAGGAGAAACACCTTCCAAATCATACTCAAATAAATCCAAATCAGGGGGGAGAACATGCAGAAATGCAGTTAAAATAAACGTGTACTTCACATGCATATGTTCTACACCGTATTGGCCATCTTGCTTTGGCTTTTTGCTGTCTGCTGAGAGGTGAGGTAGAGAAACGAGGGAACAGCAGATCTGCTGTTAGCTGACTTACGCTTAAGATGGCGTATGGCATTTGCATCTGTGAGTGTCGCTTTGCTTTATGAGAGGTAGAGGATCTCTGAGCCTCACACGGGAAACTAAGCCCTGAGCCTGCTAATGCACCGGAGTGTGTATCTGTGTATATGTGGGTATTGTGTGTGTGTGTGTGTGTGTGTGTGTGTGTGTGTGTGTGTTGGGTTTTATCTGGGAGAAAGTATATGTCAAACAGTAAGTGCATCTGTACAAATATATATATATTGTGTTTACATGTGCTTTAAAAAATGTCCAGGGTGTCCTTTATGCTTCTCCATAGGCTGAGGCCTTGTCTTTTAACAAGTCCAAACACAAGTGACAGCTCCAGCTTCCTGTAAAGAGAGGAGAGAAGGAATGGTTGAAATCTTTTCCATATATAGACTTTGCCTGTAGCAGCTTTCAAACATATAATATAGCACCACTGATGTACACTAAAAGCTGTCAGAGTGGCTTTCGGCTGCGGTACCTTCAGGAGGCTGGGTCATCGGTGGCTTCAGGCAGTACATGTGGTATCCTCTGTCACAGTCATCGCAGAACAGCAGCTGGTCCTGCATGAACACACAGTCGCTGTCATTATTTTATACAATACATTATAAAACAGGGGCTTGCTGGTTGCACATTGCATTTAAAGTTAAAATCTTAATTAATCTTTACAGACTTTCAAATTTTTTTGCGTATTTGGCTCCATATAATTCTATATCTACACACAGATAATTTAATATGTATTATTTCTCTGATAGGCTGCACACAAGCTGGTGAAAGGTCATTCCATAGCTTCACAGCCAATTCAAAGTGAGAGCCGACATTTCTGGAGACACAAAGGTTGGCACAAGGTTTTCCTCTGTGATACATACATCATTTTCCGAGGTGCCACAGAGGCTGCAGGACTTGCACTCGATGCACTGCCACTGGTATGTCCTGACAGCCTGCATCATGTTCTCAGTGAACTGCAGACATGTCGGATGACCTGTGTCGGGACGGTGAGACAAACACAAAGGGAAGCAGGGGCAGGAGAAGTGGATTGCCGAAAAGAAGTTTACAAACTGTTTTGGAGTGATTTTAAAGTGGATCTGTTAAACTGATTTCTAGCTTTATATTCTTATTCTCTTATTTTGTGACTCACCTAGCAGCTTTGCACAGTTACAGTTACGTGTTTTGAATTAATTTTAACACTGGCCATCTGTCTGGTGACAGTGAAGGCCAGTGAGTTCATTGTCATGTTCAAACAAACTCCGATCACTGATTACCAATTTGTAACAGCACATTATCCTTCTGGATCAGTAGATGGGTACACTGTGGTCTTAAAAGCATGAACATGTTTGGCAATAATATGGCAACTGTACTAAGGGCACCAAAGTATCCCATTTGAATGTCCAAGCAGAATTCAACTCATCAGACCAGGCAGCGTTTCTTTCAATGGTTCTGTTTTCCAATTTTGGGAAAGTCATGTCCCAGTGGATCAGCACTTTCTGAAATACCCACCATGCACCATGTTTGGCACCAGCAAACATGGCGCATTCAAGATCACTTTAATCCCCTGTCTTCCTGAACTTTAGCTGGTTGTTTGTCTACATTAATGGAGTGGCTGTAGCTCAGCAGGTAGAGCAAGTCATCCACTAATTGGAGGGTTTTTGGTTTGATTCCCAGCTGCTCCAGTCTGCATGCCAAATTGGACAAAATAATGAACCCAGAGTTGCTCTCTGAAGCATCCAACGGAGTATGAATGTTAGATAGAAAAGCATGTTGTTGTTTCTGCTCTACTCAGGTAGAGTAGAAAATCGCTATATAAAAACCTTTACCATTTACACATTGGACCGGGTTGCTGACCAGGTGTGCCTAATAAAGTGGCCAGTGTGTGTCCTTTTGCCGCTGTCCAGGTGGTTTTGCTTTTTATGTTTTAACTTTCATTTCATTTGCCTTTAAATTGGTTTTAGTTCATCCAAATGCGTTACATTTCGTTTTAGCTGCTTGCTGTGTAGCACATTGACCAATATCTGCTGTGTTTAAATGTGCTATATACATAAAGTGACTTGGCTAACATTGTGAAATATTTCCTCTAATGTGATCTAGTTCACACACAAAAAAAAGGATTTGACTCTTCACCCAGATGGTTGCGTGTTTCTCTGTCTTTGTCTTCTATGACAGTGTTGACAGTGTATACAGCAAGTGATTATATGACAGGAAAACAAAACACATGCAGTCATGTGTGCACAGTTAAACACAGCCGAGACATATTTTATCCTCTTCTGGTAAGCCAACCATGACAACACAAAAAGAAATATGTAAAGTGGTCCTCTTGTTGCCTGCCTTAATAACATTGTTTTATGTAGCCTGCCCACATCATCACAGTTATGAGAGGACAGTCATAAGTACACTGGTGTCAATGGGGTATCAATGAGCCATATGCAAGGGTGAACTGACATATATCTGGACTGGGAAAGAAGCCCAAAACACTGATCGCACTGATCCGTCTAAGCCTCATGAGTAAAATAACAAGGAATGTGACCTGTGTAGATATTTGAGTTACTGCCGTCCTCACAAATTACTCTAAGGAATCGCAGTTGAGAAGAAATCCGCTGAGACACTTTTAACAGACATCCTGTCGGCTTAAATGGATAATGGAGTGGTGACTGGCTCTTACCTCGCTGCTCACTGTCCTCTTTAGCTAGTGGAGTGACTTGAGAGTCCAAGTGCCTCCCTCTCCCATGTCACGTGTTTGTTTTACCATGGAAAAGTCATGTTTTGAATTCCTTATTCCGTAGTCCACAGTGCTATCGATGTTTTTGGTCCAGATTTAAGTGGCATGTAGCAAAGATGTATAGTTTGTTATATTGATTATCTGATGCAAAGTCAAATGTAAGGACATTTTTATTTGTTTAATTTTTTGTTTATGAAAAATGGAAAATGGCTCAATTGTTGAAAAATCCATGAGGATGGTAAAAAAATATATATTAGTGTGTCCATGAGAAACAAATTCCCAAGCAGAAGCATATGTGAATATATATCCTACATCCTTTCCAAGATACTTTCCAGAAGTGTCTTCACTGTGGTTTTCTGCAGTCCATTATGTGCCTCATGAGTCTTTCATTGTTCCCTCGAAAAAAGTTTTAATGGCAGAAGGCTCAGTTAGTCAAGTTGTCCCATTATTAGCTGTCAGCAACTACATCACTGTCTGAGAACGAAATATCTTCCAGCTCTGCATCTTCAAAGCCATGAAACGTGGAGGCCTCGCTGTCTGACGCGCTGCCGAACAATTCTTCGAGAGTGCTCCGCTTCCTCCCATCCTTCTTCGCTCCTCCTCTTCCAGCTACCATGAAAACATCAGCATCAGAGCAACACAGACAAGGCCACACAGTCTCCCAGTTGTTCTAGCACACTCTACCGTAGTAAGACAACATCTCGCTTGCTGAAATGATTCAACCAAAGGTTTTTTGCTGAGATATCCAGCAGATGCCGTTTTCGGCTAGTGTGGGAAACAAAACGGGGGGGGAAAAAAGGTGGAAAAATGCAGCCACGTGTGCCAAAGGATAATGCATGAAAACTGAGCAACAAAAGAGTGAAAGCATGTTGTCTAAAGGCAGAGGTCTTTACTGATGGACGAGGCTGACATGGAGAAGCATGCAGGATGGAAGCAAGCGGCGGATTCTGCAAATTCGTATGATTCTTTCCTGTGGTTGGCTCTCAGTTCTTATGATCTGAAAGGCTCATTGACAACCCCATTGAAGAGACACTTGAAAGCTTTTATTGCACACCAAAAGCATCTAAATCTACATTATCACCTGAAGGTACAGATTTGTTTGAATTTTTGGGGAACTTGTTCTGAAAGGACTACATTAAACTGGGTAACAACATGTACCTCCCCTCATCTCCCTCCTAAATATATGTGTGTAATTTATTCCTTTATATTTGATGCAAACTTTTAAACTGCATCGCATCTGTGGCCGATAGAGAAACACAATTTAAATCCATGTGGCAAAGATTAACATCGCAAGAAAGCGAGCGATACACATGAACAAGATCGTGGACAAAAAGGAAGTAAAGAGAAACAAAAATGAGATGTGTAGTAAGACTTAAAGTAAAGTATGAGTCTAGCAGACAACACATTTCTGAAATATCTCCACTGTCATTCTTACCTGCAAAGAGAGACCAATGAAGTGATTGATACAACTCACACACAGCTAGAGGGCAGTTAGCTTAGCTTAGCATAAAAATGTAGAACGGGCAGGAGCGGTGGGGGTTACAGGCTCTTTCATGAGGTAACAACATCTTACCAGCACATCTAAAGTTCACATTTTGTTTTGTTTTTTAAATCCATTTAAAAACCAAAAAGGAGATTTTGTTACCTCTGAACCAAACGAGGCTAACTGTTCCTTTTAAATTGGACTAAGCTAACCTAAGTGTACTGTGTTCTCATGAAAGTTTCTGTAACTTGCTGGAGTTTTTACGAGATGGAGGTGTTAGCCCGATGCCTAGCCCCAAACACGAAGGGTCATGTGCTGTTTTTGCCATGCCTTGCCAGGGTTAAACCCTCAAGCCTACCCACCATGGCAAGGTAACAGCACATGGGCAGCCTAAGCTTATGGAGAGGGGGGCAGGCTTAAGACCACCAGGTGGAGGACAGTAATGGCAAAGCTGGAACAGATGGGACTTTCAGGGGGTGAAGCAAGTGCTCATCACCCACCAGGGACACCATGTAATAGATACATAAAACCTAACCTTATGCATGGTATCAAATCTCATACTTCAGTATTTACGTTTAACTAATAAAAAAATAGTTTCCACTTGAGAAATTTTATTGTCTTTCCACTTAAGTCAGTGGGAACAAAGTTGGAAAACAACTAGGAAAGCCAGTTAAACTCCAGTTACTGAGCTGTTGTTGTCACATACGTACAGAGTTGTGTACATTCGTTAGAAACTTTATTAGCAGGCACACAAATCTGGCTGTGAGCACAGTAGCCATTCCCACAAGTTGCTGACACCTTCAGGTTACAAAACACAAGCCAACTGGAAGAAAGTTGGCTTAAAGGAACGATGGTCTTAAAAGGAATAATGTGGGTTGTTTCAGGCAGAGGATGAACTAAGAGGTGGCATAAAGGCCCAGTTTATGATAGCAATTTTCGTTCTGAAATACGAGTGATACAAAGCTACTTTAGTACAGACAATGAATAAAAATATACAACTGGAAATGAGCACAACTGGTCGCCATTAACTTAATGTTAAGCTTAGATGGTGCAAACTGTATATGAACAGACACATGAGTTGTATCAATACTTTCATGTCACTCTTGGCAGAAAAGTGAATGGGCACATTCTTAGTACGCCTTCTTGCTGTCCTACTGAAATCACTCATATGGCATTCACTTTTTTCTACTAAGTCTTCTGGAAGGATTATATAACTATTGCTCCACTTGTGGTATCAATTAGTGCTTAGGCAAATACAAAATCTCAGGTTTTCACATAAACCATCTATGACCAGTAAGTGAGGACTCACCAGAACGTCCGCAGTCAGAGCAGGACACCAGCTCCTCTGCTTGTCCTGTTTTCCTGTTGGAGTCCTGGTCTCCCAGGCAGAAGTCACAGTAGTCGTTGGGGATAACAGCACCATCGGGGCCCTTTTGAGCTGTTAGCAGGAGAAATAAGGGTAATGGTCCACGAGCTTCCATTCAGTCTGAGCTTTCGTAAGTAAGTGAAAGTTTTTGTGACCTGGAAATATCCCGTTAATCAGTATGATTAAATACCAGCCAGCAACTTACGTTTATGGTTCTCTGAACTCTGAGGAGGAGACGGAGCCATCTCTGGTTCCTTCTCCTCTTCTCCCTCCTCCTCTGCCAGGTGAGTGTGTGTGTAATGGTAGCTCAGGCCAGGCCGGTTCTTGTAGCGCTTTCCACACACTACAGATTTTTTTTTTTTTTAAATCACAGGAAAGTTAAAACCATGCAAAACTGCACACTGTCAGGTGAAAACATCAGTGTATGACACGGGTCTAAGTTAGTTGCTGTGAACACCTAGAGAGTCAGTGGAAGACGGTAAGGCAGAACCTCTATCTGCGAAATAACTACAACTATTTGTTGCTAAGAAAATGTTTCCTAAGGTAAATAAGTGGAACTATAGCAAAGTTAAAAGACAGAGAAAGACTTAAAAGAAAAATCATCTCATTTATGATATTTTCATGTTCATTTAGGAGTTTTTACATGGGTACACTGGCCTTGTAGCCATTATAGACATTTCTCATTACACAGCTCTCTGGTGCATTATTGATCCAGCTATTTCAGCCTTAACAACAATCAACCAATCAATTCTATTTTCAAATATATAGAAATAAATCAAACCAGTGCAAACACTTATCTAAGAATAGCACACAGCTATAGAGAAACCTATTAAGCATGCACCCCTTAGATGAGCTGGTGTTTAAGCATCAGTTGGCGCATGCTTTGCAACAAGCAAGCATTGAGGCATTAGGTTTACTGTTAGCATCATGCAGTGCTTGCACAGGGATGCCTAGACTACCTTAAAGCAATTAAAGCATTGCACATATTCAGAGCATTAGCATTCAGTCAGTCAAGGACGCCAAATGCTCGCTAGCAAAAAGGCCATTCATAAAGACAGCTCAAGAAGCTCCTAGAAAGACAAGATGGAGACAGGTTGAGATACCTTCTTCAGCCTTTTTTGAGTTATACTTTTGTTTGTATCTATCTGGAACAGAGAAGACACAAAAGCAAACAATATCGGAAAGACAGAACAAGACACAAAAACGAGGATGAAATTCATCTGTCTGAGGCTTAGTCAGCATCTCTAGCCACAATTCCCGCGGCAATCCATTACTGAGGAATTCTGTCCAAGTACGAAAGTGGCATGCTGGTCAGGTCTGGATTAACAGCAAACTCTTTCTTCATGCTGCAGAGGACTGCTCTTAGCAACAGAGAGAGGGCTTTAAAATATATATATATTGATACACATGTTTTTTCTCTTAACAGCCAGATCTCAGGAGAACACAGTAGCTCTGCTCTGAGAAAACACAGTGACTGTAATCGCACCGATCGCAGGATGGTACATGTACAAAGAATGAAGTTTTCTTTGCCCTTACTGTCACAGACATAAGGTTTATCCTGGTCCTCGATGTTAACGGGGTCTGCCCTTCTGCGGCTCGAGCCTCGGTTCTGAAAGGATACACAAAACACATGTGATCATCCATTTATTTCCTCCAACATAAGTTAAAAAAAGCTTACTGTATCCTATAATGCTGGTAAAGTATTCTGCTTTCAGGTTGATGGTGGTGTTGAGTCTTAACCTATTTGGATTTTGTATTAATGTGACAAATTATTTTTTTCTGTATTATTCTGTATTACATTACAATTCAACACACACCGTCATATATATAAATCCTGTTTTTGCTTTCGACACTCACTTTGCCTCTGTTTCTGTTCTTTCTCTTCGGAGTGTCGAGTTCAAAGTCTTCATCGTCATGGAAGCCATCCCCATTTTCCTCTGCCTCGAGTACTCTCTGCAGAGTGCAAACGCAAACAGAAAGACAGGGGTTAGACAGAGGTAGCATTACGTCTCAGAAAGCTGGAAATATATAGATGCAGACATATTTACAATTCTCCTGGTTAATGTTTGATTTACTTGTCGGGGGGTTTTCATTGTCATTTGTTGCAGGAAGACATCAAATCTACCTGGCCAATTTTCAGGGAAAGTTGGTGGAGAAACAAAACTTGAGATGCTGCTGTGATTTATTAAAAAAAATCCATGTATTTACACTGGCTGCACCTCAGAGAAGAGTGGACTTCGGGCATTGGCCAAATAAGATGTCAAATGAGACGCATACATGAAGTTAAAGGGACCCCTACTGGTGACATATACTAATCTTCCTTATCTTATTAACCATACCTGTATTTCTAGCAATGTCTCGTCTTCCTTACTGAGGTTGTTTTTTTTCTCCAGCAGGTTGTCCCCCCTTAGTAGGGCCTCCAGGGCTGTGGCCTCCCCCGGTGCCCCCTCACGCTTTGGGGCCAGTTCTGCTTCTGAAGAGAGAAGGCGAAGGAGGGAATGACAAAAAGGAAACAAAGACCACTTGAGTATGTGTATGTGTCTGTGTATAGCAAGGCAAGTGTGCATCAACCTGTGTGTTTTAATCCCACTTCTTCATCCCAGCATTTCGCACTAAAGTGGCTAAAAGCTGTTTAACCTGTGGCCAGGCAGAAAAGAGCACTTGGGGTGTAAGGCTGCTATAAGTAAAGCTCTTATGTGAATGCATCCTTTCACACTGCGCCTCGTGCTTCTCGACACTTACAAGTACAACTTTACAGTATAAATCTCCTGACAGAACCACAGTGATGCTTAAATCTATCTGTAAAAAAATGTAAAAACATTTTTTTATTGCAGTATGCTAGATTAAGCTACTAAACTGAAAACATATATTCCACCATAAGAAGTTGCCTGTGAGCCATGCAGCTCATGTCAGCCTGTGCTCTCCAGGCTGCCGCTGGTAAGATAAAATGATCATATGATGATGATATTAAAGAAAAATAGCGTGACGGCATTTAAAAGTAAATATATCTTCCTATAAATACAGAGGAAGAAGAAAGAAGCTCAGCACTGTGGTTACTTACACGTGTATTTAGGTACATTTTGCCTAAATGCCTCAAAGTCATTCGTTAACAGGTCGTCTAGTCCATTTATTTTATTTATCGTTTTATTATGTGAGGTGCAGTTGTGGTAATTTAGCACAGATGGTAGGTGACAGAGTTTAATGATTATCATCGGGGTGGACGAGGTTTTATGAGGAAGGAGGGAGCTTTGGGAATAATGAAAAGCAGGCTACCAGATCCAACATCAATAAAAGATAAGACAAGCGTGCTATGGGAAGGAAATTATCCAAATACATATATTTTTAAAAAAACATTCACTGCTTTTAAGCCTGTAATATTTCTCATATATCTCATTCTTCTTTATTTCTCCCCCTATCTAATCTCCTTCATCGTTCCTGCTTTTGCTCTGTTCATTTCCACAGAGACGAACTTGCTGCAGCAGCCCTGCCTCCTTGTCCTCTCCTTTCATCTCTAATACCAGGATGAGAGCCGAATGAAACTAAGGCTATGATAAGAAAAGCAGGGAGCGAGCACAGCTGCTGAGGATGTAAGACACTTATTGAATACAGAGCTTCTGTACCTCTGCGTTTTCCCTCCTCCTCTTCCTCCTCCTCTCATTTGTCTTTTTGTATGCTATGACTTTGTGCTTGCACTGCCTCTGTGTTTTCTTCATTCAATCACCGCTCTGCCTCCCCTCCCCAGCACATACACATTGTCCTTTACTTTGGTCTCTTTTGACAGCCTCCTTCCTGTACATGAAACCCACTTTCCTCCTCTAGATTGTCCTTCATTCGTGTCTTTACCTTCTTTTTGGGGGCTAAAGAACACATTGCCTCAGTTAATACATGCATGCACAAGTTGCCTGGATTTAAATTTTTAGGTGTGCATCAATAATTTTAAATGTAAAGTCCAGTTTACTCATCTTCAGCCTGTGAAAGCAGTTGCACAACACCTTTTTTCCCTCTGGAGGATCAAAAGAGGTTTTTGGATGTTTGAAAGAAGTGGGCATGACGAAAGATGCTGCTGAGTTGCTTTGTGAGATTTTGAGAGCGACTTCACAGTCAGGATATCTTGACTTCTGCTGCTCCTACACAGATCTCATGTGTTTTGTTTTAACCTGCTATATAGAAGACTAGTTGAGAGGACAGAAAAATGGTTGCTGAAACATGAGCTGGGACGTGAAAAAGGAAAAGCAAAACTCTACAAGAACAAGGAATTCATAAGTGGCATGGCTTCTGTGTATTCACAGAGACAAACCTCTCTGCTCAGGAAGCATTAAATAAACATAAAGCATTTTGCAAAAGCCCACGAGGGGAGAATTCACATTCTTCTGTTTTGTTATGATAGACATCTGGTCCAAACTACACAATAGGATATCTCAAAAACAAAAGTCAAGAATTCTGCACTTCTACTCTCGGCGTCCAGGAAATTTTGCATGCCTCTTTAACTGCAGTGTTACCTTCTCTAATTTCTTCTGTTTTTATGCAAGCTTGTTGGTTGATGAGCTGGTTAGCTGTAGCTTTTGTTTTTTTCTTGTTGTTTTTTTCCTAATCAGAAGGACTCTCTGTCCTCATTTTGAAAGCAAAGCATGTCATTCTTAGCGGAAAGCTCCAGAGTATTAGATTGCATCTGGAAGACAGCGAGAGGGGAAACAATAGAGTAGAAAAGCAGAAACAAAGACTTGCCTTCATTCCCCTCCTTCACAGGTTCCTGGGGGCATTCCTTTGCTAAAATCCCAACCCACCCGTTATAACACACATTCTGTATGCATGCATGGATGCACACACTCATAAGAGAGAACACACTTCCACCTCATAGGACTCACTTACATTGTTATGCCTCATGGACAAATGATTATAGAGGCCCAGTTAGGGTGCTTCTGTGGTGCAACGGGGAGCAAGAGTCATGTGTGTGTGTGTGGGGGGGTATTTGTGTGCCTATACATTCGTGCGCCTATAGCCACAGAACAGAGAGAGAGGCGGCATTGATTCGAAGGAGAAAATGAACCTGGAGACCTGGTAGGAGAGACGGGCTAACCCGAGCCAGATGGCCAGACAGCAAGCGTGCGCAATAGCTACATGCAGATACCCAGCAGCACAGAGGCCACAAATAAAACAGATGTATTTATGTGACGGCATGAATAAATAAAATAAAATGCATTAAAGTAGGCTCCGTTGCGTAACTGTGGGTCTCGACTTTCACTGCATGGCTGTGCTGTTTGTCTCACCTAGTCGAAGCTCACACAGGCGGAGCTGGGGATCCAGGGGAGGGTGGAGTCGCCTCTTCTTTCTCCAGCAACGAGCGGGGTAGGTATACATCTGTCCTGCTGCCTGGCCTGGAAACACACACACATCCATATATATGTACACACAGAGAGTCACACAGGCACACAGGAAGAATTTTAACAACCACTGGCAAGCGTACCATTTTAACAAACCTTGCATTGAGCTCTGCAACACGCAAACACAGTAATGCACACAGAGGCCTGGTCTTTCCTGACACTTAATATGTTGTAATATGATTTCCGTAGTGCTCAGGCACTACCCCATATATTCAGAGGGGTCCAGCTCTTGTGATCAAATTCTAGAGACTATGTATCACTCGCAAGCTAAAATCGCAGCTTTAATGACATTTATCTAAGAAGTACCAAGAGATACATCAGTATGCTAATGTTGAGAAGATGCAGTTTTACTTTTTTCCAGTCAAATGCTGTTTGCTCTCAAACCCTAATCGTATTCCACCAATAGCCACGTAGGAGGGAGAGATGAAAAACAGGGGTTTTAAGTCTGCATGAGCGGTGAATAAAAATCAAGAGTTGGAGGGGGAGGGATAAACCTAGAATAAATGCATATAATGTGACTTAGGTCTGCCACAAAGTATAGGGTGTGGCCTGAAGGGCTTTGCATACAAGATGGAGAGGAGGCTATTTGTGTCCAGCTCCCAGTAAATAGCAGATTGTTCCCTTTGGCTTCACAGAAGAACCAGATGCGCATAATGCATTCTAACTGCTTAAGGATAAATCAGCAAACAGTAACTCGGGGAATATACAAAAGTTGAGCTGGCAGACTTTTTTTTACTGATGGAGGAAATCCATTAATTCATATTTATCAGTGTTTTCTGATATATGTTTATTAACTTTCCTGCAGCGAGTTGGGCAAGAAGATTGATACCACTCTCATGCCTGTGCAGTGAAGATGAAGCTCCAGCATGAGGCTGTTCATCTTAGCTTAGCGTAAAAACTGGAAGGTAAAAGCTAATAGCTAGCCCAGCTCTAAATTCACCTACCAGAACTTGTAAGGCTCGCAAATTAACATGCTATATTTCACAGTCATTTCCTGGAGTCTGCACTGGTTTCCTGGCAGGCTCGTTTCAATATTCCCTGAGGAGTGATTGTTTCTGGCCAAAAAATTAATCCAGCTGTAATTCAGACTTTTGACTTTTGTTAGCAGATATACTGTATCGGTGAGTGAGTTGTAGACGGACTGTTTGTATATTCACAGTCAAGTCAAGGGAGCTGTTCTTCCTTCTTTTCTTAAATCTGAGAAAGTAACTTCTTTCTGGCCAAAATCATAATTCAGATCCCAAAAGCAAACAAATAATGTGGTTCTTTTTAAAGGTTTTTTTTTTTGTGTAAATTCTTTCAGCTCCAAAAAGAGTTACTGTAGCTTTATTGGCCAAAAAAAGATTTATTATAAACATAGTGTGCCATATTACACAAAGCATAAACTACACTCACGAGATTTGATGAAGTTCAGTTAGTTGATATATAATATCTCCAAGACATCAATGATACAGGATTTTTAAGACGAATACTGATGCTGATATTTAGTGATTTAAAAATCCAATAATCTGATATGTTGGTCGATTTTTTTTTTCTTTCAGACACACAAAACAAGAACAGATTTCCCTGACATTTGTTAGGGAAATGTGACTCTGCCCAGTCTGCTGAGAGCCTGATAGGGATGTTGCAGAGCGCCCTCTGGACAAACTATGCAAAATAAAAGCTGTTTCTCCTGTCTGTTCACTTTTTGAAGTATTCATTTATCAGATGGTAAAAAATGTCAGTACTGATAGATCAGACCAAGGCTAATATCAGCCGAAAATATTGGCTCATTGATAAATTGGTTGGGCTCTAATATCTGCCAACTTGTAGCTATAGAGGTATAACCATTGCCCAGGTACTTTATTCAAGTTTTTTTTTAGTTGATTTATTTTAGTAAGAGGAAGACATGCACTAAATGGCCTGTTTCAAATCTGGGCTGCTGCGTTAGCCTCATGGCATATGGGTTATTTGTTTAACCCAGTGAGTTAAATGGTGCACCTACTCAAGAATGATTTTAATTTTTTTTATGAACACATTCGTGAATAGAGCCTGTTCAGGTCTTTACATATGACATATTTAGTGAGTAAAAAAATCCACACTAGTGGCAGTATACACTTTACATTTTTACTACTGTTTGCATTCAGTGCTGCAGCCAGTAGCTGTAGCCTTATGTTGAATTTTTAAACGAGAGTGACATCAATCATCTCCCTGAAGCAAAAAAAAGCAGATATCTCCAAATGCAGACTTAATGAATGAATAACTTTTGCTACATTTTTCAACCTTTGCAGTGTTTCTCACCTGGCTGACGTTGATGCTTTTCCATCCAGATGTAACAGTTGTTCTGTGCCACACCGGTTTGTGAGTCCAAGAAGGGCATCCGCACGCTGCGCTCTGCACAGAGTCGGGCATTGTAGTTCCTACAGTGTTCGATGGCCTCCTTGTAGAACTGGTCGCCAAGCCTGTCCACAGAAAGTACACGAAGAACATGTTAGGAAAACAGGCACACGCAGCTTTGATTCCAGTGTAATCCATCAGGTTTGTTAGCATTAACTTCTACATCAACTGCCCCATTCATTCAACATCTGAATTAAATGCATTATATGTGGCTACTGAGTCACTCACAACAAATTCCTGCTGTTTATATCTTATTAACTAAATGCTAACATTTGTGGATCGCCACTAGTATAAAGTGGATATCAGCTGGGTGTTAGTATAATACAAAAACTTGTTCTGGCTTTAAAGGCAGCTGAACTGAAAGTGACTGGCATTAGAACAGTGAGGAAAAAAATAACAGGAAATGATTAGGAACCATTAGAAGAGATGAAATGTTTCATGCTGTCAAATTTATAGATGACTAAGTGTGCCACAATAAAGTCCACACAACAGATGTGCTATAAACAGATGTGCATCGACTGATAAGAGGATACAAATCAGGATGTGAACCATCAATAACCTACACAGTCCCAGTCTCACAGCAGGATTTCTGCAGCTAAGATCATAAGAGTCAGAGAGAACAAATCAAGATTTATTTGCTTCCCTTAATGATTAAGTCTTTCTTAAATCAGACACATGTAAAAGAGACTTTTCTGTTTAGCATGAAATCCCTGATCGTTTAATCCAATGCAGCGTAATTAGTGTCAAGGAGGTTGTTTTCATAATGCCACAAGGACCTTCTGTTGCTAGGCTGGAACATGTCGAAAGCAGCAGAACAGCGTCAGTTTTTCTGTTTATTTACATACAAGTCTATCTGGCTGCCTATCACCCGTCTCTCTGACTGGCCAAGCTAAGACGGGCGGTCTGTGGATACTGCGCACAGATATGTAAAGAATGCCAAGCTGGACAAAGACCAGCTCTCTGGTCACACTGAATCTCACAAAGATGTGCAGTGTTTGGAGATGGAGGGTGCAGAGGGTGAAGGAAGGAGGGATGGATAATGGGAAGGGAGAGGGGTAAGAAGTGGAGTGACTAGCAGTGAAGCGTGAACCAGGTAGTGCATGCATAAGATGAAGGAAAAGAGGGGGTGAGTGTCACATAAGAAGTAAGAAGGGGGTGCCTACTTTGTAAGAGCAAAGAGGACATAAATAGGAATAGGAAGAGAGAAAACTGAACAATCGGACATGTGTAGAACAAATGGCAGCTGCATGTTTTTCACATTTGTTAAATGTGAACGTCAACTTTGGCTATACTGGTGCATCTGGACAAGGATGTTTCCTTGTTTTACTCCCCACATGTTGCATCTGCAGGGAGAACAAAGGCTCGTCTAAACCCAGAACCCTCTTTACTGGGTTTGACCACATGTCACAGTGTAGAAGGAATCATGCAAATCTGTACCTTTAATTGCTTGGTAACCTTTTTTGCTCTCAAAATTAGGTCCAACAATTAGCTTTAGAGGGTATAGTTTTGTAGAATGTAAATGCAGTAACAGAAATGGCTTTTTATGGGAGGCAAAAAGTCCTAGTGGAAAACATATCACATGTCTGGAAACATACAAAGGACTGTTGTGTCCTATATCTGGATGCACAGCACTGCCTGACACACGCACTTCGGGTAAATCATCACATTTAACTCTAGTTATTCGTGTTATGAAGGAATGATAATTGCAGAAATGCCACTGAAATCCCATCAAAGCTCACTGTCTTGTCTGTGAATTGTAAAATGGCCTGTATTTGTAAAGCGCTTTACTAGTCCCCAAGGACCACAAAGCACTTTACACATCCAGTTATCCACCCATTCAGACACACATTCACACACACATTCACACACTGGTGATGGCAAGCTACATTGTAGCCACAGCCACCCTGGGGCGCACTGACAGAGAATGAATTGTTATCAAAAGTATATTTAATCTAATCCACAGTGCTACAAAAATAACTTTGGATTAATGTCAGAGAGAAGCAACTCCTTTCAGAAACAGGCAGCCAGCAGAGACTCCAAGACCAGGCAATAAACAGTCCAACAAGTGATCCCCATAAGTCCACAAATATAAGTCAAACTGCTGTTTGTCTTATAGATTTCTCTAACTCAAATCTGCTGGTGACTGTGGACTGGAATTCATTTATATCAGGAACAATTCTCTTCATGTTGACTAAGGTTTTTGTGCAGAGACCTCCAGAAATGAGGGATGCAGCTGGTGCTTTTTGTGACACGTGTTTTTACAGTATGAGACCAGCAGTCACAGTGATCCACTCAAATCCAAATCTCCAGAAGAGACTTCCTGTCACATAACTCATGTTCCCAGAGGTAAAGTGTTATCTCGGCTGTCACTATCAGTTGGCTAGATTGAATTGTGTGCGTGCGCATGTGTGTGTGTGTGTGTGTGTGTGTGTGTGTACCTACGGGTACTTCTCCTCATCCTTCCTCCCTCATTTTTTTCCCTCCCCCGTGTCATCCCATATTGCCTGTACGTTTCTGTCCCGTTTCCGACAACAAAGCGTCTGCATAACCTCCCCGGGCGACTTCATAAACTCTTACGTAAGTGAGTGTTCGTGCACAGCTCGTTTGCCTGCTGTGCATTTGTCTGCGTGTTGTATTCATTACGTGAGAGTAAATAGTGTATGAGGATGCCTCCGAGACTTCTGTCTGCGGCTTGCGTGTCCTGAGACATTCCTACCCAAACTTGATTTGACTATCCTCAATTGCTCTGTGCTCCAACCGTGAGTTAACTGTATGGCTGTGTGCAGTGATGGAGCTTATGTAAGGCGAGTTTTGCATGTCAGGGAACGCATTCCTCTTGGACACCAGCTTCCTGGATACTGATGGAATCTGCAGTTGTTACGTGTGTTTTTGTGTCTGTGTGCACCACTACGACTGTTTTAGCTCATCCCATGCTGGCACAAAAGAGCTGTGTATACAACAGTCAGTATAGGTTTCATTGGTCTTGGATCACTATTTCATTCTATACCTATAGGCACAGGTAGGTCTATCGGTAAAAGCTCATGGAGGTAAAGAATATTTCAATCCCATCCTTTGTTCTGTGTTTGGACATCAGGGGCTATTGCCCTCACAGGTACCCATTAATGATGTATCACAGTTAAAGGGAGACATCATTGAACAGTTGAGGGGCTAATTTCATTTGCATTCAACTCAAGGCGAGCAAACAGGGTCTCACACGCACACATGCTAGAGAAGGAAGTCCAAAAAGGGCTAATGAACGTTATGAATATTTAATGTGGTACTCAGTCCTTAGCCAAGGGGAGTGGAGGCTCCATTAATCAACCTTTGTGTTTGGATATCTGCTGTCATTTCTCTTCATCAGTCTTACTCGTATCTGTCACTTTCTCTTCCTCCTCGGTGAATTGAATATTTAGCCACTGAAAGAACTCATCAACAGCAAAATAAATCACTGTCATCCGTCTCTTCACATTTGTGTTAATCTCTCAAGACTCTCTGTTTTCTTGCTCTTTTGATCCCATCTCAGTTTGCTATAATGTGCTACTGTATCTCCCAGCCGATTATTTGCTTTGTTTTTAATAGTCTTTGCATTTTTAACACAAAAAGAAAAAAAAATTGGCCCCCAAAAAATTTAGACCTGTGTTCTCAAATGTGAACATTTAACACTTTCGTTCCCATGTGTGATAAACTGCCTTTACTAATTATCCAAACCTGTTGACTTGAAAAAATAAATTCTATTCTATTTTATTTATATGGTGCCAATTCACAACAATAATCACCTCAAGGCACTTTATATTGTAAGGTAAAGACCCTACAATGTTAGAAAGAACCCTCAACAATCACACGACCACCAATGAGGAAGCACTTGGTGACAGTGAGAAGGAAAAACTCCATTTTAACAGGAAGAAACTCATGGTGGAACCAGGTTCAGGGATGAGCAACCAGTTGGTGGGGAGGAGGAAGAGAAGACAGCAGAGAGACGGGACAAAAGACACACTATGAGAAACAGAGCAAGAGTTTAATATTAACTAATGATTAAATGCAGTAGTGGTATATAAAGACACAGAGAGTGAAAACAGATAAGCAAAGAAGACGTGCTCAGTGCATCATGGGAAGCCCCCAACAGCCTAGGCCTATGCCCCTGCAGCATAACTACGGGATGGTTCAGGGTCATCTGATTCAACTTTAAGCTTAATTGTTAAGTTACATTCATTTAACAAGGGTGAGTTATACTGGCTTGTAAAAGTTAAAAACACTTTAGTGCTTAGTTTAACAATTTTTTGCAATGAATAAACTCACAAAACGACATTATGAATGGTCACATAAAATAAGAAAAGTGTCATGTGCCATAGACTGACAGTCTGTCCAGGGTGTACCCCACCTCTTGCCCTGTGACAGCTGGGATAGGCTCCCTTCCCACAATTCTGTTTTGGACAGGCGGAAGAAAATGGATGGTAAAATTAACGGGCTGATTTTCTTCTGAACACAAATATGAGATATTATTACATCTGCTAACATGCAAAAATGCTTTTTGTAGGTGAACTCCAGCAAGCACCGTCTAATATAGTTCCAATTCTTAACCACAAAATGAGACCCTAATTACAGCATAATAAACTGTCTGAGCCTGTTTTTGGACGGAGCGTTTGTGTGTCTGGGGGCAGGCGGTTTGTTTGCAGGTGTGAATGCATAGCAGATTAAACTGTTGCTCTTTCACTACAGTTATTTGGAATTTTGAGATGTAGGCAGCTCTTTATCACACTAGTTTATAAAACTGGGCGGATATCAGTCATCAAGGCCATGACTGTCAGCTCCCTCTTCTTCTCTCATTCTCTCCCCCTCCCTCTCCTGTTGCTACTTCAATCATGAAACTGATCAATGATCAGCTGAGACGCAAGTCCCGTCTCTCTTGTTTGTTTATCGCTCACTTTGCGCCAGAAAGAGGAAACCAGCGGATGTCGTGCAACAGCAGCACGTTTAAGCTTGATCAGCTGTTGTTAGAATTGATTTAATATTAATTTCAAGTATCAGTAGATGTTTGTTGGAGCCACAGCCGTAAAGCTTCTGGTCATGATATCGGTTTGGATATGTGGTGAGAGGGAAACATGAAGATGAAACCAGGAGATGTCCTTACTGAATCATCAGAGCTGATGGAGAAACAGGTTTACCTTTAAGGTCACATTAATGAGTTGAAGGGAAGTTATGAACTGTTTCTGAGAGACAAATAACACCAGGATCCTTTTCTAAGTAGCTGACAGCTGGTAACTGTGCAGGGACAGGTCTAGAAAAGTTTTGACTGGGCTCCAGGTGGGGCATTAACAGGGAGAGGGGGGCACAAAGAAATGCTTTTCTTTCTTATTCTCATTTAAAGTGTCTCGCTTTTATTAAATAATTATCTGAATCTTACAACCAAAGTTTTTATCTGACATAAAATGTATAGAAATCATACATATACCAACAAGACTGTACATCACTGTCACAACAGTGTTTGTTTTCATTCAAAGGCTTTAAGGCTTTTCCTATAATACCTGGTGGGCCGGTCTCTAGTCAAAATGCCTGGGCCGATTTTTTGTCCCAGTCCAGCCCTGGGGACGACACGCAGTGAATTAATCTGAGAAGGTGCATTAAAAAATAAATGGCCGGGCCGGCAGTGCACATCACAAATTAGCTCACATAGACATATTAGTTGTGGCGCTTCTTAATGACGGTATCTTAGCTAACAACCCCAACTACCAGATTCAACTTGTAATTGGCTAAAAATAACCTAGCCTACTGGTGAGAATGACGTTGCTAGCTGGCAGTTTTTTCAAGCGATGTCGAAATTTCCACATTCAGACACTTCAAATGCTTCAGGAGCTGTTTGCTCAGTGCAGCATCAGTATGACGGAAAGACACGGATACATCCGTAGACTTGAGACAGAATTCACAATGCGTTTTCGGGACTTTCAGGTGTATGGACCAATGTTTTCTTTTCTGATCAAACCAGAAAGCTTTAATGAGCAGCTGGATTTGTCTCCCATTAACTGGCTGGACACAGAAGACATCGAAATGCAGCTGATTAAACTGAAAAGCACGACTCTGTGGGGGGTCACAAACTCAGCTCGAATCCACAGCTGTGCGTGTTCATGGAGCTTGCATTTTCACCTGCTGGACATCACTACCTGACAAGTGTAACTGTTAATATAGAGCGTTATTAAATTTATTGCTAATGCAATCATATGGCACATTGACTTCTGAGGAAATTTTAGATGGCACTCATCATCAGAAAGGTTGCCGACCCCTGATGTAAAGTTACAGAGCGAGGTCATCGACTGATGAGGCTCATAAGTTACCAACAATCTGCTCACTCAGTAAATTCAGAGTTTCAGACCTTATCTGACATTAACATCAACACAAAAACTGTGCACTGGTAGCTTCACGGCAGGCTTTCCATGGTCAAGCAGGTGTCATGTACAGGTGACCCAGTACTGTTATTCACATATAGGTGTATAAGCGGTTCATCAATACAGACCATGGCATGCAATTTTTGTTTTTATTGTTGTTTTTTATTGATTAAAGTTTAAATTAGCAGCTTCTGTACTGTATTGGAGCAGTATATTCACTGATTGGTAATTAAATGATGACTATAACAGTATGGCATGTTTTCTGAAATATTTTTTCCACTTCGCAGTACAGTACAGTTGTGGCATTTGTAGTTCTTGAGTTACAGGAAAACTGAACAATCCTGCAAAAGAGACTGTGTCAAATACTTTAGAGATGGAGCCCTGAAACATGCAGAACTGTTTAAATGTTGTGTGTCTGGCCGTATGTGAGAGGTAATGGAAAGCTGTATGAGCAACGCTTTCACAATACAGTAATTAGGATGATCTCTGTAACATTACACAGATGGATCTTTCTAATAGACTGTGCTGGACAGTACAACATATACACAGCATCTTGAAGGAAAGTTAATAGCATTAGGGAATGCTGGAGGTTAACCGCATATTGAGCAAAAGATGGTCAGAGGAGATCTAATCCAGTATAGGAGTAAGTAGGAGCCCTAGGGGGATGTGTGAAGCGGGGCAACAGCATGTGGGTACTGATCGGCTTCTTTGTGTGGCACTTTGTAGGTCGAGCAGTGTGAAGCATAGAGAAGGGAGACGGAGGAGGAGGGGCCAAGGAGGCAGAATGGAAGGGAAAGGGGGTGGCGGGGTACAGGGTGGGGATTTGATATGTCCTGGGGCACACGTGTTCCCTTTCAAACCCTGTCACACTCATTTTTCTCCCAAACACACAAATGACCGTACACACGAGCGCATTCATGCACACACACGCACACACACACACACACTCTTGCCTGTACGCAAACAGACACACAAAGGGAGTAAAAGGGAAAGGTGCAAAGTGCAGTCCGAGGTGGAGGGAAGAAGGAGAGAGGCAGGGCAAACAGCTGAAGAGGAAAGGGTGTTGCAGAAGGGGGGAAACCCTGAATTAGATGCTCTTGCTGTTGTTTTGCTGAGGGACGGGTGGAGGACCAGAGACACCAGAAGTCAGGAGAGGTGAAGGAGTGGAAGGTGTAGACATGGCTTGACCCATACGTCATTTCAACTCAGCATGAGCATTACTGGAGGAAATGTGGAGGATAAAATGTTTGTCCAACATAAAAGATTCTATTTTATATTGTAAAGGATACCACATGCTTATCTCTCAGCTCTCCAAAGTCTCACCCATAGAGAGAGAAAAATGTTTCCATGTGCAGAACATGGAAAAAAAAGAAAAAGCATTGATCACTGCTTGGAGGTTTCCATTTAAAAAAAATGTTCCTGTCCATTTAATTGTCTGTGCCTGGAAACCATTCTATTCCCATTCCCTGAGCTCGGATAGACAAAGGCCAGGGTTCAACCCAGCGCTCAGAGTGTAGCATAAATGTATGCAGCAGGACTAAATGCAGCCAGACAGACACCCCTCCACCCACCTCCATCACTCACTCATGCTCCCTCTCACAAGAACTGGGGGAGGGGCGCACTTCTAGCAAACATGCAAAAAAAAAACCCACAATAAAAACCCACGACCCCAAACACACTGACAACCCTACATCTCTCTTACATTTCCTCTAATCTCAGTTCAAGTTCTCTCAATCCTTGTGCAAACACAACCAAACCACATCCCACCTGAGCTCTTTGGTTTTTATTTACAAATCCAACTCTAATGAAAGAAGGTAACAGGCGCGATATGCACATCTCTGCATATGAATCGCAGCGCTTATTTGAATACTTCTCATGTCGGCTTCTCATTATCCCACCCGGCCTCCCAGGATTCAATTACCAGAAGTCCTTTTGAAAATGAGAATTTGAGTCAGTTGAGGAAAATATGCATTGTTAAACATGAGCGAGCGAGTCCACAAAGCCAGACATATTTACTGCCATGTTCCTTATGATTATAATTCATTTGTCAGAGCTGGGCACTGACAAGAGAGCAGGCTAGATTATTACCACGTCCTCACTGAGCGCGCATTATTAACGTGCCACATCCTGAGTGCGACTCAGAAGTAAGGCCTTTTGTTTCAAACACAGCAGACTCTGTCTAAGACCACGACTTTACTTCCCAAGGCTGTAACTCACATGTTACTTGATATTGGGTCTTACATTCCAACACATTACACTTCACATACACTTTTCATTACAGTTGCCTCTCATATTTTGCTCTGAGCTTATACTAGTATGTCTGTTGTGGTAGGTGGGGTCATGTGTCCATATGCATATCGCTTTCCCTTTTTTGCAGATATTAGATTGGTGGGGGGGGGGGGGGGGTCTATCTGAGAAAGCCCTGCTGCATGCAAAGGGAAGATGGGACTCCCTCCCTCCCTCTGCCCCAGCATCAGCCTGTCTTTTTTTTTTTTTTTTTTTTTTTTACGTGTACCTCCGTTAACAGATGGACCCAGCGAAACACTGAAATACTGGGACGCTCTCTAATCTGCTGCTCTACATGCACACAAAAGCAAACACATATACCTTCATTCCCCACAGCCTAATCTGTTTCGGTACAACACAGTCCCCCCCTCCTCCACACAGTAACCATGACATGTTTCTGGTTGTCAACAACAACAAAAACAACAACAATAAAGAGCTCTACAAAATAAGAGCATCATTTCAGAATTAAGGGACCCGCAGCAGCATTCCGTTCAAATTATTAAAACACTTGCCTCTTGCACAAGAAACTGTCAAACACTGCGCATTCCACATGACCAGTGGTAAACATCTGCCGTCAGACAGCAGCGGGTGGGGGGGGGGGGGGGGCATGCATTCTGTGATATAATGAAAGTTGGTTTTATCCCGTAAATCTTTACTCTACTTAGGATCACATCCCATTAACCTTTTTTTTAAACCCATGCACATATACATATTTTTCTACAAATGCATTTTCAAACCGCCAAGATCGGCTTTAAGCAGTTTATTCCTCCACGCACACAAATTAAAGTTAATGTAATAACCTGCTGTGCGTGAGCTTGTCAGGCTCAGACAAGCACGAGTCGCGCAGTGGGAGCTTTGTGTCAGTACTTGCATTATATTAACTACACAAATATCCCCGACAAGGAGCGCAAGCAAACTACTGACAGACGGATATTTTTAAAAATTCTATTTATTTTTAAAAGTAGAATCTCCGCAACTTTATGCATAAATGAAACTGAGTGTAGTCATTTGCGCGCGGACTGGGGATGTTTTCCGTTCGCACACCGTGCATAAGTGCATGCTTTTATATTCGTATTGCACAATACAGCAACTAGGCAACGGTACCTGAAGATACGGAGACTGCCCAAGTATATACTAAAGGTATTAAATGTTAGACTTATTTAAAAGCGCGTGCAATCCCCATACAGTCATAATAGCTCGTTACATCCATCTTACACGATGCAGTAATTTCGTTAAAATAATAATAACAAAAAAGAAATGTACTTACGATTTCAAAGGATTATGAATGACAGTCGCCATCTTCCTGTAGGACTATAACGTAATATTCCAAATCTCGGTGTAGTTTGGGACCCTTATGAAAAAAAGAAAAAAGAAGAAAAAAACAGCCAATGCGGTCCTGTGCGCTGTGCTCCCTGCCAATACAACACCAGCATCAGGACTTTAGGCGTGGCTTCAGATAAATCTGTCAAAATGAATGCCCCAGACCCCAGATTGTAATAACACCATGAAATTAACTTGATTTAGCCTTATCAGTGAAAACCACAACATGAATGCTATGTAGCATGAGATACTATTACAGTCTTCACTTCTAATGTTTTTTGTTTGTTTTGTTTTGTGGGTTTTTTTGTTTTGTTTTGTTTTTTTTGGGGGGGGGGGGGGTTGAATTTTTTGGGGGGTTTTAACGGCTGGAAAATAAATCCAACGACATATCAAACATTAATTGTTTTTTTGTAATTTAAAGTCGGTGCCGCTTTAAAATATATAGTGTTAAGGACGTATATATGTCGAACAGTCACTTTATTTTGTATTTCAATATCCAACTGTTTCCGAGAATCCAGTGAAATAAAAGTAATTTTCTACACGGTTATCCCGAGAGCTCGCGGAGAAACTTACCAATAGCTGTCTAGAACGTCAGACATTATTGTTCTCAATGGACCAATGAACGACGTGTGGAGGCGGGGATGGCGTGGCTGGACGTTACTACACGGGAGTTAGCTAGCTAGTGACTACTTACTTTCACGTTAGTGCCATGTTATTAAGAAGGTAAACCCAGTACAGTATCAACTCAAAGTTTGTTTATCGACCTATAAATACGTCGTTTACTTTAATCGATGGTGAATGTCCAGCAAACGTGTCAAAACGTGTGTAGAAAGATGTGCAGCTAACGTTAGCCCAACGGTGTTGATGGTAATCTGCCTGTAAACACCTGGACTGCCAAACACAGAGAAGTGAATGAAAAGCAACACGCCGTCGGGACCATTTTACTTCTAGACCGAACCATAAGAAATGAGGAAGTGGAACTGGCGAGAAGGACAGCGACCGCACACGCGACAAGGTGCTGGTCAGCGCCGTGGATGGCACCGAGGAAACCGACAACAGTGGTAGCTACGTTAAATGACACTTATATCACGTTAAAGTATGGAGCATGTGCCATACTAGTATACAGTGTTTGTAATGACAGTGATCAGTATGTCAGTATCATTGTTGTGTGTGTGTGTGTGTGTTTCCTGTTCAAAGGTATGAACGTGATGATGCAGGGCCCTCACACAGACCATCTCAGAGACACCATGCTAACCAGCCTGCCTCACATTCCTCTTCTTCCTTGCCTTCCTCGTCTTGTTCTAAGGCCAGCAGTGCTGCACCAGGTCAGTAACATACAGCATTGAAAGTGCACGTTTGCGTTCGGAAGCCCCCATTTCTTATTATTAAAGGCATCAGAAGAGCACAACACTTAAATAAACACATATGTACATAAACAGTAGTTTTACATGCAGTGTCTTGTCCAGGAGCACTTAAAGTAGAAGGATATTGACAGGAAAATTCCTGTTGTACACTTGGAAAATCAAATAGATGCAATGAAAGATGCACAAGCCTAATTTTTGCCTCCTTTTCTCCTGCCAGAGCTGCCAGGTTTCTATTTTGACCCAGAGAAAAACCGTTACTTCCGGCTGTTGCCCGGGCACAACAACTGTAACCCACTAACCAGAGAGCAGCTACAACAAAAAGAAAGAGAGAAGGAGAGGAACAAGATGTTGGCAGAAGATGAAAAAACAAGAAAAGTAAGTCTCTCATCAAGGGTGGTGGGCAAATCTTTTTAATCTTCTTTGTCTTTTAGCATTTTTATCATATTTATTCTTTAAGATTCCATTAAGCTTTTTCCTGTTGCTGTAGACAGACACAGTCATCTGATATGCTAAAGTTATGCCCCCTAGATGAAAGCTTAACATAAACCTCATGCAGTGTACTAAAGGATTATGGCTATGGTAGCAGCTGTAATGACATCATCACAGTACAGCATTAGAGCACAACTGCAAACTGTGTAGGAATAAAACACTTGAGATCACAGTTGATCTTAGCAGAAGCACATGCTTTTCTTCAATCTGGGACATAAATGTTTAAGAAGTTGTAAAGAAAGAAACCTTGGTCGTAAACATGTACGCACATTTTCCTTGTCATTTACAGAAAGCACCAAGAAGAGGACTAAACACTTCGCTGCTACTTCAGAAACGACATCTAGGTGTATTACCTGAGCATTCCTATTGCAGGTACTGTGTCACAGCCCTGCAGGCACGCAAAACTCAACATAACACTGTTTTTCTCGTGTCCTAGCCACAGCTGTAACGGATTATGGGAAACAAAGAGAAACTTTAACGCTAATCAGTTCTGCATGTGTAGAGTGACTTTTCTTCGGAGCTTTGCTGGCCACTAATAATGATGCTAATCTGTTTAGACAAGTTATTTTAAATGGTAATAAAAAGATGGAGAAACATGCATAAATACAGTCAAAGAAAATACTCTGCATCACTGGGAATGATATGAATAAATGGAAAAACAAAAAGTAATGAAATGCATATGAGGAAGTTTCTAGTTCTTTTTATCCTACAGGCAAACTGTCTAAATAAATACATAAATTACTACAGAGACACTGTCAGAAAGCTAAGAGAAAAGTGTATCAATTATCCTGGTTTAGTAGATTGTTTGCAGACAGTGCTAGTCTGTTACTATGGTTACTGCTGTGTGTGTGAATGACTGAATGTAGTGTAGAGCGCTTTGGGGTCCTTAGGGACTAAGTAAAGCGCTATACAAATATAGGCCATTTACTGTTTATCTCCAGGCTCGTCCATGAGGTGAAGGTCAGTGAAATGAGACGCCACAAACTAGAGATCCAGAGCACAGACAACAGCATCTCGAACACTGACAACTTCAGACTCATAGTGGTGAGAACACACACAAACACAGTGCAAAACACATGTTTCAATAGAATAAATGTTTGTTATAGTTGGTTTCAAGGGAGGGAGAGGGAGTAAGAACAGTTTGCTTCATCCAGAGGATGATTTGGGTCCACCAAGGCCCTGTGTATGATTTAAAAAAAACAACAACAAAAAAGATTGTTTTGAATGTTAAACGTTGACGTTAGAGTCCTTTTTTTTTCTTAATCGCTGGAAATGAACACAGTAGGTTACCTTTAAAAATGGCCTCTCTGTACTTGATGATGTGCATACGCTTTGTTTCTTTGTTGCCGTTTCTTTTTCAGGGGGATTCGGCGTGTGAGCGAGTGTTCACAGTCAACGATGTCTCTCATGGCGGCTGCAAGTATGGCATCATGAACTTCAGCAGCAGCAGCAAGGGGTCTCTGTCTGTGGAAATGTGTGATAACCTCTACTTCACTAACCGGAAGGTAGGAGCATTTCTTTGGAGATAAAAGACCCTCTCTGAATACAAAGAATATGTTTGCATTTTTGTAGTTTCTATTTAGTACACTGCAGGAAATAAAAATTAATGAACTCACATTTATCTTGGAGCCTGTTTTTATGATGTGTCTACAAACATTTGGTCTGTTTAAATAATATTAATCACTCTGATCTGGTTAACATGTTTCAGGTCAATTCCATCTGCTGGGCTTCGGTAAATTACCCCGATTCTCATGTGTTGTATCCTTCCACAGTTTAATTAGAGCTCTAACTCTAGTTCACTTAACCTTCCAATAAAGGGCTTAACCTGGCAACAAAGATCACTTATAAGTTGTCCGTTTCATTTGCATTATTTGTGGATTCATACTGCTGTTGTTTCCAAAAGAATACACTTGGTGACTATCATCAAAATGGTAACATTTTAGCTCTGTAAAGTGCACACCTGTGTCACAGCGTGTCATCTCTTCACTGTTTTGGTGAAACTTGTATGTCCTTGACTGAAGTAACTATCAGGCTGTGTCTGGTGGGAGTAGCAGACACCCCTGGCTGCGTGAGTTTACTTCCTGCTTCCCTCTTCAGCAACTCCAACCCAGGTTTGTCAGGGTTCTTGCACAATATGCAGCAGTCACATTGCCTTTCTGTAGTTCATTTGTGAAGGACCCAGGTAGCAGTATAGTAAAACATACTTTTCTAATAAGCTTCTTCAGTCTTGGAATTATTATTCTAGAAGACTTTTATTTTGAAATATGTTTTGAAAGCAGTTTTGCTGTTGTTGTGTACCTCCCAATTACCCTCAACACCCTTCTCCTCTTACTTCTTGTACTCGTTCAGATCAGCCTGGGATGCTGTGCAGCTTTAAGATATCCTCAGCCTGGTCTTGTGCTTGGTGCCTCAACCCCCAGTTTGACAAGACGTTCAGCACTGGTTAGTACTGCAGCTAAACATTTCTGTCGTTATAGAAAGGAGAAAATTACACATCTAAAATAATCATGTTTATGTGTGTGTTGACAGGCCTGTCTCGTAGAGTGATTGTGAAGGATGCAGAGACGGGCAGAACACAGACGTACAGCGTCGGCAGTGATGTCCTGGCTCAGCAGTTTGCCCTTAGGGTGAGGCATTTGTAACTTTAAAGTTGTTGAAGCACTCTGTAAGAACACCAAGCAAAAGAAAGTACACCTTTCCGTCCACAGGTTCCTGTCCTGTTTAACGGTTGCAGATCGGGGGAGATCTTCAGCATCGACCTCCGACAGCGCGGCCGCAGAGATCACAGCTGGAAGGCCAGTCGCTTCCATCAAGAATCAGCCATCACCTCTGTACGCGTCCTGCAGGATGAGAACTACCTGCTGGCTGCTGACATGCTGGGCCAGGTCAGGTTCTTGACTTGACTCTTTTAAGATAATACTTTCAGGTTCTTAATTACGGGTATTTTACTTATGTTTTAGCCTCATGCGGAAAGACTTGGTAAACACAGAACCATCAGGCCATACTGACAAACTGTGGTAGAAAATATCAGAAAGGAATGATTTGAAATTAGGTAATAATTCAAGGATAGTTCTGTTGAGCCTTTGTGTGTTTTCTAATTTCTTTGCAGATTAAGCTGTGGGATGTGCGAGGCACAAAGCCAGTGCAGGAATACAAAGGTCATCATAACGAGCATGCCTACCTTCCCATCCATGTCAATGAGTGTGAAGGGCTTTTGCTAGCAGGTAGGAGAGGATGAAACACTCTCAATACTCTCACTGGTATAAACCTTTTTTGCGTGCAATTTCACTGTTTACCATCCTTTCCACAGTGGGTCAGGATTGCTACACAAGGTTATGGAGCCTTAAGGACGGTCATCTATTGAGAACCATCCCATCACCCCACCCGGCCGCAAATGACTTGATCCCAAGTGTTGTGTTTTCATCTAACCTGGGTGGCAGCAGGGGCCTCCCCGGGCTGCTCATGGCTGTCAAACACGACCTCTATTACTTCCCATACAACACGGACTACCAAGAATGAGGAGTGCTGAGGCCAGCTGTATCACTGTGTATTTGAGAGAGTGTGGCTGGGTAAAGATGTTATGTGACAACCATTTACACTAAATTTAGACTGAAGTGGTGACCTCAAAGAACTGCTTTTAAATTTCATGGGAGTTGCCTCATCATACACATGATTGCGTTTTTGTGCCAAAAGGAAATGGAAGTGCTGCATTCACATGTGCACACCGGTACAGTTCGGTTTTCCTTACTGTTCTTTTTACAGAAGAAGTGCACTTATTTTAAACACAGCTAACCTTGATTGTTACTGGAAATAAGGGTGCTGGGATTGAAATTTGAAAATGATGATACCGTTTGTTTACTAAATCAACATGTTTTATAGTCTTTGTTGATTCCCAGTAAAGTTTATTAAAAACCTTAGCCCACTGCATTGTATTCAACCCATACACAGACACCTTAAGATTCCACTGTTTAATACATATGTATGAGCATACATAAATACAAGGTATTGATTGGTTCCATGTGATATCTATAGTCATTGATCTCTGTTTGAGACAGGATAAATCTATTATTCATGTTGAAGTCTGTTATTTCAGCTTATTTGATTGATCACAAGCAAACCAACTCTTCCAGTTCGTTAACAAGAAACAAACAAACAAAAAAAATCCTACACAGTCAAATCTCATAATACCAAGATATTCATTAGAAAGCCTGAATGCATCAAGTGTCATCTTCATTTAATAGTAATCAGGTCAGATACTCTGTACAGTCCTGTTGAAATACAAGCAACCTTGAATGTTGCTGACAAAGAAGAGCGACGCAGCCTGAGCTGACAGTAAAAGACTACTCTTACTAATGATCTCTGTTTTGAGGGGCCAGCCTCAAACATGGTTTGAAACCTCAACTGTGTTAAGTCCCTACTGTGATCCAGCCACTCTATAAAGCAGTTTCTGTTGCATTGAATCCCACCTTAGTCAGATTTGTCCTGATACGCAGTTATGACATTTAAAAATAAAATGAGGCAATTAAAAAAATTCCCTATTAAAGTAAACATTTTTCCCATATATGTACTGTGCATACTAAGTAGAATTCAAACAGTTAACATGGACAGCATTATTAAGGCTGTTCTCGTTTTTTTTGTTTGTTTTAAATCTGCCCATTCAAATTCACAAACAACCACAAATAATCAATGGGACTATTTAAGTAGTAATTACGAATTATATATGTTGGAATGCATCTTGCTGCTACAGTACATCAGTGGCTTCCGATATAATGATCTAATATAGTCCCTGTGAAGCCAAAACGAAAGAAAAGTAGCTCTAGCAGGGGTGAATTAGAGGTAATCTACCTCAGTATTTCCAAAAAAGGGATCAGAATTCAATGTGGTTGATGACTTTTGAGGTGTTCTATCTAAAGCTGGTCCTAAATATTACATCCAGATCACCTGCACAAACCATTTTAGAACTAATAAGACATGATTACCTGGAAATGCTATTAAAAAGAAAAAAGGTCAGTACTTGTATTTTTTAAAAGGCTTAAATATGTAGCTCCAAACCAGGCAAAGGGAGCTAATGGTACTAGCATATCACATAGAGGGTGTGCAAGAATACAAATCTGAACGGATCTACAGAGCAACATGGAAATTTACCTGAAGTCATTTGTAAGCAAGCTTGTACAAAACTCACTTTGATCATCTCTCTGTTGTTTTTCTCTCCTGTCCTTATAATATTCAAGTCTTGCTCTGGCCTGTCTTCACAGTGTAAATTATAGGCATATTAAAGAGAAAAGCGATCGATGGACTGATGTTACAGGAGGCCAGAACTAACAAATAATACACGAGTCCCACCTGTACGGTCTAGAGGCATCCAGAAAAACAAAAATACCCCCAATGAAACCTGTTAGACTCAAGATGTCGCAGATTCCAGTTTCCACAAACGCTGGCATCTTTAATTGCTCTATTGAGTCCTGCTAGAGTTCCCCTGTTTTCTGGTTGCAGCCGTTGCAGACCCTCACGGGGTGGTCCCATCCACGGGACGGCACGGGGCGCCGCTCCTGGGAGCAGTCATCGCACACGCCCTGCCCACAGGCGCGACAGTGGTGGATGGAGAGACGTGGTGAGAACTCCCTTTGGCACTCGCAACAAGAGTGGATGTCCTGATCTGGCACCCAGTAGGCCGGCCGAGCTGCGTCCTTCACTAGGCCTGGAAACAAATTTTTATTTCTCTCACTCTTTTTTTTTTTTTTTTTTTAAACGTTGTTTCTCTTGCTCGCTATATTATTTTTTAGATCCTATGCTTACCAAGAGGTATATCGATGGCACCAACTACAGCCCCCAAAGTGTTCTGGACAGCTTCTCCAACCTTCCTCGCTATCAGGGTGCCTCCCTCCTCCTCCAACGCAGCATCCAGCAACTCTACAACATGCACACATCAAATCATATCATGTTGTGAACATTAAAACAGCCTGAACCAGCCCGGCAAACAATACCGGACTCTTAAACTCCCACAGAGAGACTCATTTGCGTACCAGTTGGAATTCCTCTGTTGTGGAAACACGCATCGCAGACCCTAACAGGCGCAAGACCCCAGCCCCTCTCAGGGACCGGCCGGGTTTTGGAGGAGCAGGCGTCACAGAAGCCCTCTCCGCAGGCACGGCAGTGGTGCTTGGTGTCGTTGGGCTGGAACTCCTCCCCACATTTATGACATTTCTACGGCACAATAATAAGTAATGCGATTTATCGGCATAACAGTAACATAACAGGAACACTGCAGCATGTCAAATGTCAACCTACATTGTCTCGATGGGCTATCACCAAGAAAATGTTTTACTTACACAAGTGATGTTTCCTTCACAACTACACATTCTGGCCCTGTGATTCCTTATATATAGTTAGCTAAGTATTGGTTGCATACCAGGATGAGGGAATTGGATTTCCAGTAGGCAGGAGCAATCTGGTCAGTGAGCCAGGAAGTGACCGCTTTGGCAGGCTTGACGCTGAGTTCAGACACAGACTGAGAAATGTATTTGACTCCGTCCAACAACCTCTGAGCAGCGTTGTTGTTGTCTTTCAAAAAGCCATCCGACTGCAAAGAACAGTGTAAAAACACATAATTACAGTACGCCATAGAAGTTGTGTTTATACAAGCGTCCCTCACAATTATCACTAAATACTGACAACAGTGCTGACAGAAATACAATGCCTGCCTTACCAGCTGGCGTTTGCACTGCTATATTCAGACTTGTGACTAATTATGCTTAGATCAACATGTTCCAGGAGAACACGCGGCGTTACTTTTCTGGATATTAACATACAGTATAAGCCACTCGCCTCAAAGTGGCCAAATTCATATGACTCAAAGCAAACAAAAACTGAGCTTTTAGATTTCAGCGGTTTAAGTGAATTCACTGTGGCCTTACCCCAGGCCAGATGTGCTGGATTTCTGTTCTGACCACTGTTTCCACTGGGTCCTGGTTTCCATACCAGTACTGCCTGCTTCTGTAGATCACTGAACAGTTGGGACACTCAATGACATACCTGTAAAAAGACAAAACCATCTCAGTTTCAGCACAGGGAGGAAAGGTTCCAGAGGTGCCACACACTTTTTATATCAACTGTGCTCATTTTTTCATAAACTTTAAAGGGACATATGAAGATATTTATGAAAAATCATTCTATACTCGCAGGACTCACCCTGACCAAGCGTAGATGGCCAAGCCAAACCACGGCGAGTCAGACGAGGCCGTCGTTTTGGGAACCACTATGACTTCCTTTCCCCTTTCGTAGCAGGCCTGAGAAGTTCAGCACAGTTGCTCAGAACCTTGTCAAGCAGGTATACTTCAAATGTGGCATAGATGTATGTTTGTACTTGCCTTGCATGTGTAGATGCGGTTGTCGTACTGTGCAGAGTACCGGCAGCGGTGTTTGGCTTCATGGTCAAGACCTTCCTTTAGGTGATTCATGCTCCTCTTACAGCCTGACCTGAAAGTTGGTGCCCAGCAAGTTTTATAAATAAGTAAAAGTAAAAGGTACTGGCAGTGATGATGCTGTAGAAATCTGACTTAAAGTATTTTTGATATTTTTTTTAGCAAAGCATGAACACGTACCCACAACTGAGGCAGATGCTGGAGCAGGTAAAGTATTCATCTGGAAAGAAGGAGTTACTGGTCATATGTTCATCTGGAATCTCCCCACTGAAGCGCTCACTCAGGGCCTGAAAGAAGGCCACAGGTGGAGATGGGAAAGGTATAAACACATTTCCATTGGCTATGCCAAAACATACTTAAATGTAAGCACTGCTACCTGCAGGGCCTTGAAGATGACACTGGCAGATCGTGGCGAGCGTGTCGTATTGTTGTCCAGCTGCTGCTCCAGGCTGCGGAGCAAACCACTGAAGTCCGTGGGAGGGTTGTAGGTTCGAGTCCCACGATACTGGATGGAGCTGAATGCTTCCGGAAATAAGCCCAGCTTCCTGAAACGCTCCTGGATAAGGCGCTCAGCAGATTCTGATGGCGTGTCTGAATTTGGGGTACACATACAGATGGAGACAAAGGAATGAGGCGGTGGTTTGTGTGCTTATTTTTGAAAAACACTGAGATGAGACAAACTTCTTTGATGCACCTGATCCTAGTAGATTGGTGTGGACAGTCTCGTGGAAGATGATCACCGCGGGGCCCAGAGTGGACAACGGTACATCAAGACCACAGCGATTGGTAGTTGCCTTTAATTCTCTAGTGAAATGTTTCAGGTAGGCATCTGATGCATCACCAAGGAACTTGAAGAGATCGTCATGGAGACGGTCAGCGTGTGTCCGGTAGATTACCACATCAGAGATAGCCAGGACCTTGAGGAGCAGCCGAGTTCTCTGACCCTGATTAGCCCCTGATAAGTTTAAAAAAAGAATCATGAATGCCTGCCTGCTTCTACCCCCGTTTGTTTCATAATATTAAGTAAATTAATAATTTCATACCAGCTCCAAGCAGTCCCTCTGTATCGATGACTACAACCCGATGCAGAGGGTCCATAGCTGCCCAAACACCCACAGTGCAGGACTCCTGAGTGGGAGACGTCTTGAACACTTCTCTCCCAAGAAAGAACGTATGGTTCAGGGTGTAGGATTTTCCCTCACCAGTGTTCCCAAAAATGGAGACCACCTTGAGGAGCTCATCTGGACTACAACCCAGTCTGCTGACAAAGTCCTCCTCATCCTTCACCTGAGAATGCAGACAAGATCAGCTCAATGGTTGTAACGCATCATTAATAAAACACCATCAAACGCCGAGTACCTCAACAAGTGCTTACCTGCATTTCCTCCTTCTCATCCACTAGCAGGAAGCTGCGCACCTTCTCCAGTTTGGATTTGAGGATTTCCATTTCACTCTCCCCATCACTGACACTGTTCTCTTGAGGAGCTTTGGCAGGTGGGTAAGATACCAGAGGGTGCTTCCTCTTGTTGACTCCCCCATGGGTGCGTTTTTGGCAATCCAAACACAGGTTGATCTTACAGCCCTGGCAGCGGACCACCGCTCTGAGTCTCCCAGAGCAGCTGCCATCCCCTTTGCAGGAGTCACAGAAAGGAACGTGGCCCGAGGCGACCCGAACCCGGTCGTGATTCCTCATGCGCTCCTGCCGATGTAGCTCCAGTTCACAGCGGGCACACTGCAAGCTGCCACACTCATCGCATTCGAACACAGCCTCGTCCGAGCCCCCACAGGCATAGCTCTCCTGACAGACCAGGATGGTGCTCATTCCTTTGTTTACAGCTGGACCTTGACCACTCATCTCAAACCTGTGAGGTCAGGAATCCCCTGGTATGAAAACAAGTATAAAGGATTACTGTGGGTAATTGGGACGGCACAAGGTTATGGCACCGTTTTGTGAATCTATATAACCAGATGTCAGATAACCTGTTTTGTTAAAATACTGAAATAAACCAAAAACAAATTCACTCATGAGCAGTACTGTCAACAAAACGATAGCAATCCATGCCCCTTTTCTCTCTCCTTGCTTTTTAATGGGGATATTCAGTTTATTAAAACAGCAAAATTAAACACACAAAACTCGGACTAGTTTGTTTACCTTTGTTTACAACAGCTCTGTAGCTAACAATAGCTGGCCGGTATCTGTTTTCTTGTTCTGGTAACGCTAACTTTCTACATGAGAGTATCCCACACTGTTCTATACATTAAAAATGCCTAAAAACAGGCATTAAAACTCAGTAGTAAAGATTCATTAGCTAACAGCATTCACACAAAGAGACACTCCTGAAACAAACAACCTTCTTTTGAGTCGACTGACCTAACAGTTGCTACCAGTCCGACGGCTGTCTCGTTAAATAACCTGCTGAATCGACACAGTCTAAAAGTGGACACGTACACTACCTAACACCATACCGCCGAATGCCACGGAGAGCTGACGCTGGCGGGGGGGCAAAGTTAGCAAGCTGTTATTGTGTCAGACCCCTGTAGATGTTGCTGCTTTTACATCAGCTGATCGGCTTGTTTTTATCCAGAGGTCAAAAGTCACGGAAACACAAAGCATTTTGGGAAACGAAGGCCTTGCAAGTGACATGGAAAAGCGCTTGCTAAAGACGAGCTGTTTGTAACCTGTTTATGGCACATACACCAACGTATACCCCGCATTTGACTTTTACAGACTGTTTGACGAAAGCTGTGGACCAGCTTGAGTTATCGACGGAGATATCGACGAAAAATCAATCGTTGCCCACAATGCTTTGCTTTTTCAAGCGACTATAGGGTCTGTTTTTATTCTACACCAGCGTGGGCCGGAGGCACAAGCTGAGACGGAGACAGAAGCTGAAGCTGACACGTATCTCGTTGATATCAAACGAATAATAATAAATGTTACACTTACAAGTTGTTCTATGCATTAAAGTACATTTAGTTGTTTTATGAACTAGTTTTTTCGCGGTCTTTTGCTTTTGTGTATGCGAGAGCCCCGCACCCTTTCTGGACACCCCGGTGTCAAAACAGTGCAGCCACATGAGTGGGGATGGATTGTGGCACCACTACAGTTGTAGTTGACTCTTTAATTCAGCTCTTTAGCTATTTTTCCCTTTTAATTTATTTAAAGCATAGTACTTCAAGCAGTTTTCTCTTTTCGTCATCATTATAAATTTATCACCGCCTGTCTTAATGTGCTGCTGCCCCGGTCTATTTCCGAGCTAGCAACAATTAATGCTAGCTCGGTGCTAACTTGACAGGGTAACCGTGTTGACACCATACAAAGGTCATCACTCGTCTTTTATGCTCATTCACCTCGTTTCGCTGTTCAGTCGTCATGGAAGACGAAGCCTTCACTGACATTAGCGGTAAACCAATCTCTCTGGACTGTCAGACTCACTCCAGCTTTTGCAGGGAGTTCATTATCAGCTCCCCAAAAGTGTCCATGGGCAAAGTGATGGCATACACCTGCTCCGTGTGGCTTCTGGCATATGCAGTGTTCTTCTTCACCCAGGTAAGATGATGCTCTGAGCCCCTTCTTGTTTGCGATGATGACGGTCAGGCAGGAGTGTCCATAGACTGATGTGGGTGGCTGTAGCTCAGGTGGCAGAGCAGGTCAGCCACTGATCAGAAGGTCGGTGGTTCGATCCCAGGCTACCTCCTGGCTGCCTGACTTTTCCAATTCAGTGCCGCAGGGGTTGCACACCTCTGAGCAATTTAGAATCACCAATTAACCTAACCCAACTAACTGCATGTTTTTGGACTGTGGGAGGAAGTCTGGGTACCCGGAGAGAACCCACGCTGATATGGGGAGAACATTCATACTCCACACAGTAAGGCCCCCTCCAGATGGGGGGTGGTGGTACCCTCTTGCTGTAAGAGAACAGTGGTAACCACCACCACCATTAGGTAGATATATATCAGATAAAGGATGTTGAATATGGAGCTCGCAGGCAGGAGGAAATGAGGAAGACCATAGAGAAGATTAATGGATTTACATGAAGAGGATTGGTGTGACATAGGCGGGATAGGGTTTGATAGAGACAGATGATCTGCTATGGTGACCCCTAAACGGAGCAGCAAAAAGAAGGCAGAATACATTTCTTTCTTTCTTTCTTTCTTTCTTTCTTTCTTTCTTAAAGATACTTGTTGTAATCAGAATTACAAAATACTGGCCCACCACAAGGGGCCAGTATTTTACAAGAAAGTCTTAATGTAGTCGCCCTAATTTTGCAGCATTTTTTTAATGGCTCTGGGATAAATATATATACACTTTGAGACTTTTCCAGTGATGAAAAGATAGTTAGATGTTTACTTTTGTTTTGTCTCACATCATTTCTGTTTTTTCCAACTGAGCGTGGTTTCTTTCCGGAAGTGTGTGATAAAAGTCACTTTTAAGGTGCATCGGCCATTGTTTGCTGATCCCTTCACTAGGATATCTCTCTATCAGCATTTCCTCTTCCTCTTCTGTTGGACTCAGAATAGACTGGATGCCACACCATTAGTATCCTGCAAATTGGCATCGCGCAGAAGTGCGCTCAAAGTTTTGTTTAGCTCTCCAACTCAGTATGTAGATGTTCTGTATATAATGTCATTCTGTTGCTAGCATTAGGTACTTTTGAATGGTTGTATATTATTTTAACTTACAATGATTATTTTAAATTGAATACTTTTCCTCTCTTGCAGAACACTGCCGTTCTGTCTGGCGCTATTCTTGTCACCCTTATTGGCATGATGCTTCACATCCACTTTGTGAAGGTAGACCACGAGTCCCTTCTCGTCATTGGCTCCTTAGGCATCCAGGTGTCCTCCAGCTATGCCTCGGGCCGCGAGATAACCACTTTCATTGAGATGAGCAAGATCAAGGATATCGTCATCAATGAAGCTATTTACATGGTGCGTTGGTGAACCTGTGCCTCTGTACTTGTGTGACATGTTGACATTTTCTCATGTAGTTATTCTACAGTTTGCCACGAAAGATTGGATTAACGTCTAATGCTTTTATTTCAGCATCAGATCATCTACTACCTCTGTGTACTGTTGAAGGACCCCTCAGAGCCCGATGCAGTGTCAAGTGTTGTGCCATTGTTTCAGGTGAGGATGAACATATCTCAAGAGCCTGTTTAGTGACTTGATTACCTGCAGGGCTGTTGATGTGGTGTCATTCATAGGAACCTGTTTTGAATTAACTCTATTTTTTTCCCTTTAGAGTTCAAAGCCAAGGCTGAACTGCTTGGTGAAAGTCTACAAAAGCTGTCAGGAGATTCTTTCAAAGTGCCAATGAAGCACATGTCATACAGGAACACCTGAGGTCATTCACCATGTTTTTCTTTTAGCCTCTTCCTTGTTTGTGTTGACACATCTTAGGTGTATTTTATAAACATTGCATTTCTTAATGTTTTGCTTTCAAGGATAATGGTGTCATAATTTTGTACTGTGTTACATGATTAATTTAAATAAATAAAACACTGGTCTTGACTACTTGTTTAAACCTAAAAAGCCAAATTCTTTAACTTGAAATGTAACTTGTAATGTAAGATCATAAAAATAATATTTAACCTTATAGTTTTTTTTTATATGCTTAGAATTCCACAAATTATACAAGTTTGTGTATTTTGGCACAATTAGCACGCTCTATTGTGTATTTGTTTTTGTCCCCCCCCCCCCCCCCCCCCCAAAAAAAAAAGAAAAAAAAAAGAAATTCATAGAATATAACAAACCAATATTCATTAATTACATAGATATTGGTAGTATTTGCTCGTCTTTAAAAGTTTGTGTTTAGTTGTTTAGTTTTACCACTAGGGGGCAGCAGTACTCACAAACTTTTGGGTCCACGCATCAGTTTTTACAAGTGATTCAAATGTACACCATGTCCTGTTCTTTGTTGGCTCATTGTTGTTGTTTTTTTTCCATGAATTGCTTTTGAATGTAATCTCTGTGAGAAAACAAAAGTCTCAGCACAGTTTTATAAGGCAACAGTCGTATATGTGTATAAGATGGACTGTGTGTGTGTGTGTGTGTAAGTGTAAAATAAAGATCTACACCCTTTTCCTAAAAGTATTTTCACTTCCTCATATCTACTTGCACCTTCATCTCTTAGGAGCAGTAGGTCACGTTTACCACAGAAGTCTGAAATATCACTGTTGGCATACCAGACCTGTTTTCAGAACAGTTTTTCAAGGTTACCTCATCAACTGAATGACAATCAATATATTGTTATTGCATTAATTGTATTCTTTTTATCCTGCAGCTGTAACACTGTAATTACTATAATAACCCTTGTGGCATCAGTAAAGTGTCTACCTATACAGTGTGTATTTTTTTTAAAGCGTTACATTATAAATGTTAATACACCAATAATTGTCTAACTGCCTATCAGATTAACGCCTAGGACACTCACAAGTCATCGCCACCTTTCACTTCTGTTTCCTCTTTTTAGGCCTTATTCTTGTAGGGCCTTTTCATGGCGACTCTGTAAATTCAAGTCAGACCCTCGTGTGAACTCCATGTGGTACAGACCAAAAAACAAAAAGCAGAAGGGTGTGATTTTCACGGGGTGAAGCATCACACTGCTGTGAGAAGTAGCCCCTTGACAGGATAATAGTCCCTCCTGGAGGTGTAAAACAGCCAGGAGCCAGTTCAAGAAGAAAACCTGGGAGTGACCAGGAGTGGCACCTCTGGGCTTTTAAATAAGCCCCATAAAGCAGGAGGAACACCAACACACCCCTTCCCCCTCCACCTAAGTAGGGGAAAGATTTGAAACAGCAAAAACCCTGTGAGCTAGAGCTGTGGACCGTTATATGCCCATGATAGCAGCAGGGCTGTGACGATTGTGCCTCCCCTTCTGTGTATGTTGTGGACTCACGTATTGTAATGTATGAATTCAGTCAAATGTGTTTTTTATATAAAGACTGTTTTTCTCTGTTATCTAAGCAGATGGCAGATGCTTAAGATCAGCTGAATGTTTTGGGTGTGAGAATCTTGTGCTTCAGTGGGAGAGGAGGGGTGTTAACCCCTTTACCTCCTGCAGTGCGCGCACACACACACACTTACACCCACACACCTGCACACATTTGTTTTTGTTGTTTCTGAGACATTAAAACAGAATTCCCACACTTTCCAAACACTCTAAAGTAGATTTGAGGTATAATTCAACGTTTTTCCCAGTAGTCATAATAATTTCCTTCATGGAAGAGACAGCACCACTCTTAAGGCTGATCAGCAGCAGCTTGACTTAGCATGAAGACAGGGGACTCTTAAATAATAACCCCACCTACCTAAATGCACTGCTAAAATACACAAATTTATATATTATTATTGTCCGGGTCAAATCTCACAAAACACTAAAGCACAAACAGAAACTCTGAGTCTTGACTGCTTTCAGACAATAAAAGACTGAGGTAATTACACCAGTGTAAAGCAGATTAAACCAGGAATATCAACGCAATTAAAGATCATTCAAATACGAGCACTAAAATCCATCCATGCCTAATAATGTATAATAACTACTGATAATAAGAAACTCAAAATCGTTTCTTTTAGTGCATTCTGAAAATGTTCATTGTTAAGTGTTCATATGCAATACATATGCAAACTTTGGGTTAAACAAATAGATCTAGCGAGTGAGGGGATGCACTTTAATTTTGAATTAATACAAATTTTTTTCACAAACACAACCGCCACCCCCCACCCCAACCATGCCCACCCACCTCACCACCTCACCTCACCATCTGAGCTGTAGAGATCTCAGGGATAGGCACGATTGTGGCTCTTTTTCACTCTTTAGCACTACGGTCACCTCGGTGAGCCGAGGAGAGTTCGAACTTCTCAATTGATTAATTATACTTTTAAAAGTAGAAAGTGAGATTGGTTCTGGTAGAAGTTGGACGGAGATCTACCACAAGGAAGAGGATTCACCACAATGGATGAGAGAGTGAGGTTTTTAGAAGTGAGATTTTCCTCATAAAATAATTGAAAAATTGCTCACAGAGAGCTGGGGAGGCAAAGTCTAGTTTATCAGGGCAAGGACTGATGGCAGAATTGAACATTTTAAACAGGGCCCGGGGGTTATGGCTATTAGTCACGATGAAGTCGGACAAAAAAGCAGCTTTAGAAGTCTTAACAGCGTCCCGATATATAGTGCGGCAGCTACGTAAAATGTCCAGGGATACCTGAAGCTTATCTTTTTTCCACCTCCTCTCAAATTGAGGACAGATAAGACGTAAATCTCGTATATATAGAGTCATTTAACCAGGTTTGAGGGGAGGATCTAAGACGCTTCACATTAGACTGTACATTATACCACCACCCATCCATTTTTGCTCCACTTATCCAACTCATGGCTATGGTTGGGCCTGAGCCTATCCCGTACCCCAGCAGGAGGCTGGGTACAACCATTCATGCTCACACCTACGGTCAGTTAAGTCAGCCATTAACCTAACGTGCTGTGGGACTGTGGGCGGAAACTGGAGTACCTGGAAAGAACCCAAAACCAGGACCTTCTTGCCCTGAGGCGATGTTGCCCTTTCCTTATACCTTTAATTCTAGTATTTATGCTAAGCCAACCAAAGGCTACGTATTAACGATACAAACATATACATGATGGTATTCTCATCTCTTTCCAAGATCGGTAATCTAATAATAATATATACATTTTTATAAAGGATCCAAGGTACTTGTTGTTAAAAGTCAACACACAAATTCATTCGCTTTACTTCCACTCCATGTTTTACATGTAAGGTTCGGAACTTTATGCTAAAAAAATCAAAATGAACGAACTGCACAGAACACACATGTTAGGGCAGTCCACTGAAATTAATTGTGTGCTGCGGTTTTTCATTTGTTGCGTATAAGCTACTCTTTGTATTCACAATGTTCTGTCCTTGTATTGTTGTCCTGTGTGTGTATGTGCACCAGTTCCTGGCTGACAGGTGCAGGAAGAAAACGTTATTGTATTGTTTAAAATGTGTCAGTTTATCTTCTTTATATACCAGTTCAAACAGGCAGGAGCAACATGATGTCAGTTTGGATTTGAATCTCAAAAAAAGAAAAAAAAAAGGCCTTCCCCGCCTCACTGGCAACGTCACAGGGACTTTTACCGGTCACTTATCTCTCCTCCATGTTGAACACTGCCTACAGTGCTTTGGTAGAAGTGTGGAAGTGTATTTTTCCAGTGGGACTCGCATTTACATGTCTCCCTCGGGGGGCGTTTTTTTTCCACGGATAGTTTTAATCTGCCTGTCATGGAAAGCTTAGAAAAAAAAACTTCTTGGCACTGGAGCTCCACCTGGGACTCCAGCTGCAGAGCCTCATTGTTCTTCAGTTCAACGCTAAAAATGTGCCTGATCAAGCCTCACTCAAAACAAGCCTTTGTCTTTATAGTGTGCTTCCAAGGGCCAAGGGCAGGCTAAAGAGAAACACACCTTCTCATTTAATGGCTTTTCTTTATTTTTACTACTTCCTACGTTGTAGATACATACAGAACACATCAAATATATGAAGCAAGATATATATATATTGTTAAATTACTCTAAATATGTCTTATATTTTTGATTCCTTAAAGTAGCCACCCTTTGCTTTGTTGACACTGCTGCAAACCCTTGGCTTTCTCTCAATGAGCTTCATAATGTAGTCACCTGAAATGGTTTTCACTTCACAGGTGTGCCTTGTCCATTTGTGAAATTTCTTCTTAGGGGTAACATGAAGTGAAAGAAAAGCAAATTAATTTAATTGTGTTGACTTTTAACAACATGTAAGTTAGATCCTTTAAAAACGACACACATATATATATATATCAGTTATATCATGATCAGTAGATCATGTTTATATTGCTGTATAGTTAATACACAGCGTGTTATAAATACTGGAAAAACACCACTGCCTCATGGTTTTGAATAGACAGACAGACAGACAGACAGACAGACAGACAGACAGACAGACAGATAGATAGATAGATAGATAGATAGATAGATAGATAGATAGATAGATAGATAGATAGATAGATAGAAAATAGGCAATCCAAAAATGGGTTTCTAGTTATTTATACACCACTCTGTATTTAATTACGAGTTATTATTAATCTGGCTTTCCTGTCTCCCTCCCCTTACCATCAAGCAGGGCAACAGATTGCTGCCCCTCCCTGTGCCTGGTTCTGCCAGAAGGTCCTTCCTGTTAAAAGGTAGTTTTTCTTTTCCACTGTGGCTGATGTGCTTGCTCATAGGAGGTACTCTGATTGATGGGATTTTCTCTGTATTATTGGAAGGTCTTTACCTTACAATATAAAGCGCCTTGAGTCAACTGTTGCTGTGATTTTATGAAACTGTTGGATAACTATGCAAATGATCTTTTATTTAAAAATAACATTCTGCCCACTTTGACTGAATAGAACCCATCAATATATTATTTTATTCTAAATTTTAATTCATTCAATTCAACTCAGTTTTATGTATATAAGCCACTTGTATTTTGAGTAAAAATTATAGTGAGATCCTCAATAATATGATGATCCCCAAGAAGTGATGGGGACACTGTCTTATGATTTTATACATGTTCACTGATATTCATTTAATCCACCAGTCCAACCGAAGGTGTGACAGCGGTGGAGGTTTGGACAGCTTCCATCATGGTCATTACTTTTCTTTTCAGTTCTTATTTGCACAGAGATTAGTTTCTCTCTTGAACAGGAAAGTCTGGTGTTGCCTTCTTTCTTTCCTCAGGCTCACTCTATCACTTCAGTCAACCTGCCTGCCTACTGCTGCAGTTGTAGTTCTTGATGAGCTGACGATTGAGCCTTTTGGCACAGTTACAGAAAAAAGACTCCCTTCTTTTGAGCTTTTGTAATCTGCCATTCACTCGGTTTAAAAGAAAGAAAGAAAAAAAATCATTGTTTTAAAATCTGCAATGAAGCAACAGGCTCTTCTCAGGCCACACCCTTGCAGAGTCACCTGTACATGAGGTAAGGGAGACAAACTTCTTGTCAGACCAGCTGGCAGCAGATAAGAAAGACAAGCCTGCTCTACAGGTCTGTCAGGGGGAGCTGACAGCAGGGAGCTACCTGCTAAAACACACATCCTCTATTGAAAAGAGCCAACCATTGTTATGAGTGCATACAGGCCTGTAATACTGTGTGTGTGGACGAAGGCAGGCCTAAACTGCCGTATTCAAATCCACTGGGTAGGTTTGTGCTTTTAGTGGTCTGGAAATAAGTGATCTGATTATCCTTCTATTGCGTATGCATCCTCATTCCATTACTCCCACATCTGTCATATACCATTGCTGTACGATGACAGCTGCTGAGTATCTTCACTTTCAGTGGTGCCGAGCTGTCTGTGACCAGTCATTCAGTCACAGCTATTGTGGTTTGCATAAAATATTACAGCAATAAATTGAAAACAAATAAAAAGCGGGCCGCAAACAACCCTACCAAGCTGTACGTCTTTTATTGTTCATCTGAAAGCCTGGTGTTAATTTCCATCCCTAACTTTTGTATCAGTCTTAACTGTGACTCATCCCAGCATGAAAAATACTCTGGGCCTCTTCGCCTCATGTGCGATTCCAGATAGGCATGCGCATATGTGTGTCACTTTGCCCATCACTGTGTAACGCTGAGAGGTATGCTTGCTCTGTAATCAGCTGCTGCAAAAAGATGCGAATTATGAAGACACTCCGTCATTTCTTCCAAAATACCCGCACGGTGATCGTGCTGCAGTGGCATGCAAAGTGACATAACAGTGGCTTGAGACACACAAAGGACGAGCGGACGAGGAGTTAAGGGGAAGAAAGGAAGCTACTGAAAGTTTCCTCAAACAAAATATCGGAATTTCTTATTCACTCCCACGCTATTAAGGTTACAATGAAAATGGTTGGCTTTTAAACTGTAGAACATTTCTGTGTGGAGCTCAGATATTGTTGAGCAAAAGAAATAGAAAGATTAATATTTGTTTAACAACAAGACAGCAAAATTCCAATAAAATGATCCTGAAATGTTTTTTTGTTGTTGCTGAAGTGAGACTCATCCTCTGGAGACAACACTAAGAAGATGTTCATCCTGGAGGCTGTCTCATGAGCCAGTTCTTGGAAAGCCCCGCAGCACATTTCTGTTGTGTCACCATGAACACATGACACATGCACACTGGCCCAACAGACTTGTGTATCTGAAAAGGGAGACTTGGAGTCTGTATACAAACAACTTTGCTAGCAGGAGATCCACGACTTCAAACATGATAAAACCAACCCCCACCACAGGGAGCTGATGAGACATTGTGGTTAGCTCTGCTGGGTCTTTGTGTCAGTGTTAAAATACAGCTTACACCTCCTCCTGTTTTCTTGACATAAACAGTTGTTGTCAACAGACCTGCTTTATACAACTGGTCTCGTGTTGACGTGAATAATTTAGCACTGTTTTTCAAACATTATCATCTGTACGTGACCGTACATACAGTGCTGTGGAAAGTATTTGGCCCCTTCTTGGTTTTTTCATCTTCCTTTTTTGCATATTTGTCACACTTACACTTGTCAGCTCATCAATCAAATTCTAATACTAGACAGAGATAACCAAAGTAAATGCAAAAATGCCGTTTTAAAATGTTCATTTTATTCATCAAAGGCGAAAAAAACTATCCAACCTATTATGTTGTCTAAGTGTGGTGAAAACCACTGCTGACCATGAAGGAACCAAAGGGTCGTCTGTTTGTTTTTTTACCAAAAAAACATCTTGATGATCACTAAGACTTTTGGAAAAATATTCTGTGGATTGCCGAGACAACAACTGAACTTTTTGTAAGCTTTCAGTCCCGTTACACGTGGCATAAAACTAACACGTTTCATAAAAATAATATCATACCAACAGGCAAACATGGTGGTGTTAGTGTGAAGGTCTGGTGCTGCTCCCTAGCAGAAAAAACACTTACTAGAATTAGGGGACAATTAGTTTTTCACACAGGCCCAGATAGGTTGGATAGGCTTTTTTCCCCCTTAATAGATGAACTCATCATTTAAAAACAGCACTGAATTTACTTGAGTTAGCTTTGACTAATATTAACATTTATTTAATGATCTGAAACATGTGGGTGTGACAAATATTCCAAAAAAAGAACCCAAGAAGTGGACAAATACTTTTCCATGTCACTGCACTTTAATTTAATTGCTTTCTTTTTCTTTGTTTTTAGGTAGGTTTTTTAGGAAGATCAAAAAATTGGTTTTTACTCTTTTCAGGGATTCAAGTATTTCTATTGTCATTCCAACAGATGACATGTGTATACACGTATACACATGAGGTGAAATAAAAGTCAACAAGAACACAATGAGAGCATTAAACCCAAAGACAAGGGAATAAGAAACATATTTACAGTGTAGCAGTAGCAGTTAGTGGTAATAAAAGTTTGTTTTCCACAGTAAAAAAAAAACCACACTAATGCTTTCTCATGTCTGTTATCTACGGAGCCCCGCAGGGGACATCGGAGAAACAAAAATTAAGACAGACTTTTGCGAGATCTCGCAAAACAAACTCGGGATCTCGCAAAACTTTTGCGAGATCTCGCAAAAGTTTTAGCCGCATTCTTCGGAGGCCGCCAGCTCGAAGCCGACCGGGAGGTTGAGGCACGATGTGCCGGGAAAGCGGTGTTCCTCCCGGCTGTAGTAGGTCTCGACCTCCCGTTAGCTTCGAAATAGTGGGTGTCAGATCTCCGAAAACATCGGAGCACTTTTGCAAATATGGGATGTCTTGTAAACAGAGCAGGTATCTGACGTTTACACAACTACATTCACGAGATCTCGCAAAAGTCCGTCTTAATTTTTTTTTCTCCCATGTCTCCTGCGGGGCTCCGTAGTTATCTGTGGTACAGTCTCGATTATATTAATAAGCTACTATGACATCACCCACTGGTTTGTGAACTTTTATAAATGAATGATTTTTATAGTCATTATACATGGTACAATGAAACTTGGTTTAATTTTCTCTTAAGATAAAAACACCAATATAATGACTAGGTAAGTAACAGATAGATAAGTAATTATAGATAAAAATAAACTTAGCAGGAAACTTAGTAGCATATTATATATATTCATCTTGGGGGTTTTTTATATTCCTGCTGTTTCTACATATCTCTCATGTTTGTTATTCCTGCTGTCTTACTATTTATATTTCTGCACAGTTTGTGTGGAGCACCCACAATTTCGTTGTGCATGTACAATGACAATAAAGGGCTATTCTATTCTATTCTATTCTATTCTATTCTATTCTACTGTGAGTGCAACTGGAAACATTACAGTATGTGTCCGATCACTGCATTGAAAATGTCCCAAAAAGCAAGAACATGGGTCCTACTCAGTGATTTGAATTTGTCGGGCTGAAGCATGCTGACTACAGCAAAAGGTGGCCACACCCACCTGGAAGGCAGCCACGCCCCTACTGAGGCAAAAAACATTTCAAGCGAGTTAAAAGACAGAATTGGTGAATTAGTCACAGAGACTTCAACCTTTTTTAAGAGTTTAAATTCGAACATTTCTTTTGTTAAAAATCTTTCTGTTTAAACTGTCTTTTTTCTAGATACTTGAAATAATTTAATTATTTTTTATCTACAACTTTTTTTATGGCATTTCATTTTTAGTTTATCCTGTTTTATATCCAGTACTTTGTGACCAAAAGGCGATTTCATAAATAAAGATTACTTGTTTGCTTTAGGAAGCAGCCACAAGTGGCCATTCCAGTAACTGCAGTTTGCAGCACTCATGGCATGTAGAAGGACAAAAATAATTAATAATATTCTATATATATAAATGGTAAATGGCCTGCATTTGGATAGCGCTTTTCTAGTCCTTAAGGACCCCAAAGCGCTTTACACTACATTCAGTCATTCACCCATTCACACACTGGCGATGGCAAGCTACATTGTAGCCACAGCTGCCCTGGGGTGCACTGACAGAGGGGAGGCTGCCGGACACAGGCGCCACCGGGCCCTCTGACCACCACCAGTAGGCAAACATTGGGGTTAGTATCTTGACCAAGGATATTTGGCATGCAGCCAGGAGGCAGCCTGGGAGCCTTCTGATTAGTGGCTGACCTGCTCTGCCACCTGAGGTACAGCCACCCATATGGCTGGTTTAATACACATTTCCCCATATATATAACAGAGGCATTATTTAGTTAAAAACAAAACAAAAAGTCTCAAGTTGGAATCAGTACAAAATAGTTCTTCTAGTGTTACCACTTTTACTCCAAAAATATGCAAACACTTGAGGTTACAGCAGCCAATTAGGCAGAAAGAAACTGATACACTGTTTTCTGACATCTCTTTTTCACCTTCATTGTAAAGATGCCCCAAACACGTAGACGTGCTTTTGTGATGGCGGTGACACAAAAACATCTTGAGTAAGCCGATTTACTTTCTGTGAGTAATCCGTCACTCTCTGCTGAACAAGTCCAGACACAGCATATTGCTCTCACAGAAAGAGTGACTGAAACGCACAATCTAGCTATTTATCTGTTGTCATTGACCTTCCAGACCACATCACGTCTTGTCAAACCCGTCCTTCCAAGTCTGGGGACTGTGAGCGTTTACATGTAGGTTTACCTATATTTTTGTTTATATTCTTGCATTTCTATTAACACTACATGTGCACATAGTGGTATCTGTACACGCGTGTCTGTTTGTGCGCATCAATATACTTGTCAACGAGGGGGCTTGGGACAATGAGGGTTGTGTTGACTCGCATCGCGCTCTCACTTGCTTCACTGCCATCATATGTGGATGTCACAACACCCCCTCCCTCCTCTCCTCATCCCCCAACGCCACTGTGAGAACACCTCACCCCCTTGATTCCCAGACGCGCACACACCCAATTCACAGACTCACATCCAATCAAATTGCCTACTTCCCATATGCAAATGACTATCATATTCCCTCCTAAAGTTAACTGTCACTTTTTTTAAGGATTTGAATCTAAAACACTGATGTAGTCCTGCCTCTATTTATCTGTCTGCTCCATCTCCAGCTTTGCTACAGATTAAGATGCGACTCGATAAGCAAGATAAAAACAAACCCGCGTTAGTATCAGTTACTTATAATTCATTTGACACTATATTACTCAATACTGTTTAATACGCTGGCAAGATCATCACATTTCCATCACTCTGTATGTTGCCTTTTCTATAAGTTTGTCACAAAAGTTTGGAAAACACTTTGGTGGCTGGTTTAATACACATCCAGTGTGTATTCACACTTTATAATGATTCATGTAGTCACAGTCGCCGAGCAAGACGATCAGTCTCACATACAACCACAGACTCTTTTCAAATTGGAAAGCAGGCGTTAGGCTCACTCATCTTCAGTCTCTATTCAGTTGAGTGTGGCACTGAGTAAATGATTACTCAGTGAAGACTTTGGTTCGAATGCATGTGTATTTCATCACAGATACAAGTTTAGGCACTGGAGACTGGTTTCACATACAACACATGAGCTCATCTTTACGCACAAATAACAAAATGATTTAAAATGTGCAATTTAGGACGCCTTCCTGCTGTCAGTATTCAGTGTGTCTCCCCCGGGAAGCACCTTGTGAACCATTTGTAATTACAAGGGTTTCACCATTGATTATTCATTAAATCTGGTTTAATTTTCATTTAAGTTGGCTTAGTTTTGATGTAACTTGACTGACTCATATTTCTCTGGGTTCGTGGGAACAGTTAAGAAAAGTGTGTGGTTTCACTGAAGACTTAGATAACGTGTCCCAATACTTTTGGACTAGTTTCTACTAGCCCAAAGGTAACATGGAAAGGTAACAGACTCATTATACTTGTTTTGATTGAGATAAATAAGACCCATACATAGACAGAATAAGCACTTATTAACAATACAGTTAAAAAGTGAATTATTCTTTTGATCCCCTCTTTGTGTCACTGATGCCTCCAGCCCCCCACCCCCCTCTAACTTCTGATTAAGATCTGTGCAAGTCCAAAGTGTAGACAATGGCAGTGTGACTAAACTAATAACATACAAGGTGTGTGCTCAAACTTCTCATGTGTTTGTTGTTCACACTGAGTGATCACTTCGAGTGCAAGCTAGAATTGATCTCCTGTGCCCTTTTTAGGAAGTGTGTTTTGTGAAGCTTGGCCCTCCCTGTAAACAAAGCATGACCTTTCTCGTATATTAAGTTTTCTTTCGCAAGAAAGACATGTTGATGCAAACCATGCCTCAATCACAGCAATTTTAAGAGGATCTTCAAAGAAGCATTAAAGTGACAATCCAAAATGGAATATCCTACAAAAGCTAGACCTGAATGTTTGTGTGTCCATAATACAAAAAAGGCAGGGCTGTGGCTTCTCTGAGGTGGGTCTTTCTGCATCCAGCTTCTTCTTTGTCTAATTCTCTGTCCTATGAAAGACATAAAAGAAACCCAAACTTCTCTTGAAAAATGACAAAAACACATTTCAGCATATCTTAAGTGTGGAAAAATAAACAAGTAAACATAAAACTTAACTCGGGGACGGGTACTTGATTTTCCCAAAGGGCCACATGAGAAACTGGGACTGTTGTGGAGGTCCACACCAATAAGCTGATTTCACTTCTTCTCAGTATTATTATTCAGTGTGGTTGTTGCACTCTTCTTTTAGTGTGTAACAAACTGCTGCCAATCATTATTATTATTATTATTATTATTATTATTATTATTATTATTATTATTATTATTATTATTATTATTATTATTATTATTATTATTATTATTATTATTATTATTATTATCATCAAGCAGAATATAGTTCAGCTTATTGGAGTGGTCCTCCACAACAGTCCCAGTTTCTCACTATATTGTCCAATCAAATGTGTTTAACAGCACTTTGAGGAAGATTTCCTGTGAACTGTTCAGCATGGTGGAGGGAGCATCATGGTTTGCGGCTGCTTTACCTTGAATGCCCGGGAATCACCGAGAACAAAATTGAATTCTGATTTTTATCAAAACATTTTACAGAAGAGTGTCGGGACAGCCCACCATGACCTGAAGCTTAGAGGAGGGTGGCTGTTGCCCTCTGGTATATGCAACAAGTTCATGAAAACAAGCAAAGAAAAGATTTTAAAAAATGTTCTTATCCAAGTGGTGACTAGATTGGAAGCATAAAACCTGAGATGAAGGCAGTTCCTGCTGAAGGAGGTTGTGAAAGTTACTAAAGTAAAGACTTCCCCTGCTTTTTTTCAGTTTATACTGTGAATGATTACTCATGTTGTTCATGAAAACTACACTTGTACTGTATGTGAGTCATAGTTTGGTCAGACTGTTGTTGCCTGTAATTGAGTATTATATGAAAATACTTACTTTGGCACCTTTTTTTCGATTGATACAGAGCTGCTGATATTTCTTTATTGCAGCTCTAATATACACACAAATATAAAACATTTATTAGGGTGTAACATTAGGATGTGCTATTTCAACAGCATAGTAGTATCACATAAGATGACTCACATAAATTTGTGTGCAAACTTCAGCTTTGAGCACCTTGGCACTGAGAATTTCACATAGCGTGCTCTGCTTATTGTAGCATTAATTATTCATCTACAAGTTGATTTCCATGCCATGTTTCCATGTGAGCGCTGCAGCTCGGAGCCTTATATTATCTGCTGAAGTTTTTGTTTCATTATGAATATTTGCTATCAGTCAAGAAAATCCCTTTTGCTTAATAATGATAAAGAATAAATGTCACAGCATGGATGTGGATGCAGTGAACAAACAGCATCACATTACATGCAGGCCTTTCTTCTTTTACACTACATAAAAAACCCAATAAAAATACTGATTTTGCTACTTTGTCACAGCTTTAGTGTCCTGCTGTTGTCCTGAGCTGTGAAGGGGCGATAGTGTCTGGGTGTTTGAGGGTCGTCTGTGGTAATAACGAGCCTTGTGATGAGGCCCATTTGAAGTGCTAATCATCTCATTTCAAAAGCAGCGTGCACCTTTATATGCACACTCCTTTGATCATATGTGATTGTTGATGGTCACTCTGAAGTCATTTTGTCCCTCTTGATAGCTGCAGATTCACTTGCAGGTTAAAACTCAGCATGAACAGAAAGAAAGAGTTGCATTTGATAACGAGCTGAATGGCTCACGTGCCTATAGAAATGACAAGTGCAAAAGGAGCAATGCTCACGTGTATTATTACCCAGGTATAACTCAACTATCCAACATGAATATTAAGCCCAGCACATGCATATGCATGGAGCGGAACTTGTGCTGTTGACTGTGGGACAGAAATTATCGTTGTTGCCTCCAGGCACAGCCAGAGTCGAGAACTGGGACCTTTCCTTATTGGCTTTGCTTGACATCGAAACTGGCAGTTGTTTTTTTTTTTTCAATGCAGTGTTCTGCACACTGAATGTGACTGACAGGTTGTTTTTGCTCTACAAAACACATCAATATAGATACTGCACGGAAAACAATGATTACCATAGTAATTTAAGCATTTAATAGCTTGTTGAGTTTAAGAACGATGCAACTCTGTCATGCACATGTCTCAAAATTTAGACCAAAGGCAACAATAACAGGAGCAAAAAAAGAAGAAGAAGAAAACAATTATAATCACAACAGTCAGTTTTCTGTCTGTGTGAAAGAGAAACTACAAGCACTGCCAAGTTCAAACTGCCAATTTGGATGACCGAGGAAGAGCAGCGGTGAGCCAATAGGCTTTGTCCCCAGCTAGGCAGACCTGTTGGTGCACCTGCTGATTCCCAGGCTTCCTTGCCAGGCTTTGACTACAGTGAAACCAACCTGAGTGAAACTGGCTCAGTGCCAGAGGAAGAGCTGGTTGACTACTTTTGACACAATCGCTAAAAGCAGGGGATCCTGGAAGGCGGACCAGCCCTCACTGACAGGACGAGAAAAAAAAAAGAAAGATGACTAACGATGAGAAGAGAGAAGAGGGCGGAGGAGAAGAAGGGTACAGTTCAAGGATCTCCTGGGAACCTGGAACCTGTCCGGCATGGCCTTGACGATTGCTCAATCAATACTACGCAACCTCTTAAGTGTTTCTGCTTGCATAGGCGAGCGGATGAAACTTCTGACATGATTTTTGTATTATAGTGAAGGACTTTGCAGAACATTTTTCACTTTTAATGACTGACTGGAAAGCAATCATAGCTTTTTGAAGAAGAAAAGAAGGAAAGAACGAGTGATAAATAACACTGGATGAGATAAGGAGTCTCACGGCCTGCCTCGACTGAGGTCTGCTACCCTTCAAGATGTTAAAACCCATAGTGCTTCTGACCTACAGCTGCCCTTACACACACACACACACACACGAACACGCACGCACACACACTCTCCACCAACTCCTGAAAGAAACATATAGTATTTGGGCTTTTGGCACCTTCATATCGAGCAGGCGCCTGGATAAGACAGTTTCCAATTTCATTGTACTACTGCACTATGTATGACTGTGCAATGACAATAAAGAGTTATCTTAAAGCAGGCCCTTCCCATCACAATGCCTTCTAATGTTCCTATTCAGTCTCATGCCTTCCTTTTGTGTCTCATCTTCGGTGCATAACACGATTCTCATTATTACACGCAAGCGTTAGAGCACAGACGACTCTATGGGCTCCTCAGTCTTACAAATATCACAGACGTATCAAAATCTAAGGAATAAAATAATTAACAATTACTGAACGACATGAGGCAAAGCATGCAGCTTTGAAGCGGCAACAGCAAGATCTACTGCAGACATCTGAATAAAATCATTTCAAAATGTGCTGTACTTGACAAAATCTGCTACCGGACAAAAAGAAGGAAAAACCTTGGTGGATATTAAGATAACCCTCACAATAGTGAGATTAGTCATACTGCAAACAGGCTTTTCTGGGCTTTCCATTCAGTTTTCAACTTCTGCTTCTTCCTGCTGACTTTCTATTTGTATCGTAATCACTGTGCAGTAATTCTTACTTTAACTGCTATAAAGAATACACTTGTGAATATGTCAATCTTTAAAAAATACTGTACTGTCATTTATCTAATGGATTCGATGACTCAAAGAGGACTGATTAACATCTAGGCCACTGCATATCAGTACATTTCCTTTCCATTAGCTATCCTACAAGTTAAGTGTCACAGATCTTTGATATTACAGTGAATTATGATGTATTTCAGAAGGCTTTATGTATTTCTCGTTCACCAGGTGTGATCACAAAGTGGTGTCTGAACAGAGGCAGTGTCAAAATCTGCTTCAAACTGACCTGAAGGTTCATACGAAGGGTAACCGCCCGGCGATGAGAGCTGGGTGTCCTGTTACAACCAATTTTTATTCAAAGACAGCAGGAGCTCCAAAACAGCCCCACAGGTGAGGTGCACGAGCGGGAGCTCACTTGTCGTTATTTCAACATTCATCAGGGTAAGGATGTCAGCACAAACGTCTTACATTAACATCCTGAAGTGCGTGAGGGAGAACATTCCGGAAACCATCTGAACTCACTTCTAAAAACCACTTTCTCAAGAACATTAAGACCCAAATCCTCATTCATAATTTCTTACTGTTAGTTTCTGACTCACCGTTGCAGCTTATATAAAAATGATGATGTCGTCTAAATGCAACAGGCCATGAAAAGCTATAAAGCTACATTCTCTGATTTTAAAAAGGTTATATCTCTTGCAAGTTTTTATTAAACTGTGATCATGCGTAACACCTGTTTTATTCATTTTTGCATATGTCTTTGTACACAGGTGTCTCTCAAAAAAGAGATCTCAATCTCAATGAAAACACCTGTTTAAATAAAGGATTTAACAATAATATCTGTAGTCTGTGTCAGCTTGCAATCGCAACAGCACAGGAGGGATTTTGTATTGGGTTTGTCTTTTTTTCCTTTTTTTTGTTAGTCATATCAACGCAATCTTTGTTGACCGACAGATTTGCCTGCAATTTGATCCACTTCCTGAAAATGAAAATCATGTTTTATTGATTGCAGTTTTGACACACTGGAGAAGATTCAGAGCCCAGAAGCACACAAGTACAAATACAAAAGATCATAGATCTCTTTTTTCAGATAAAGGGGTAGTTAGGCAGGCAGGTAGGTAGGCAGAAACTTTATTGGTCCCACAAGGGAAATGATCATGTTACAGCACCTTAATAAAGAAAACAAACAATACAGTCTAAAATAAATAAACAACATGGTTGAAGTAAAAGTGCCATGTGCGCACACTGAAGGTCTTAGACTGTGATATAGTGATATAGTCATATATCGTAGCAAGAAAATAAGACTGAGACTGTAAGAACCTTAAATGTGGGATTGGCCACACCTGTATCAGGTAAGGCTTTTGAGTTTTATGGACCAGTTCTCCCAATGTTTTGATCACACTTCTTATTAGGTGCTAGTTTCTGGCAGTATCTCTCGCCATGCTAATATAAATGCTCTGCTATGTTTTTCAGCAGCTGCTGCCTTTAGCTGCTGTTTGAAGGTGGGCAGGTAGCATGCAGTCACCTTTTAGAGTCTTTAGCGCCATACATAATATTAAACTGTGGGAGGTTGAAATAGTGAACACTGATTTGGATGATAAAGCTTTGTGTTTGTCACTGAAAAGCACCCACACAGTACAAGATCATCATTTAAACCATTGCTCATATGGAATTATTTGTAAGAGCAGCTTTAATCTTTCTATGGACCTCTGTGACTGTTGTCAGTGGTCATGGCTAACACCAGCTGGTTACCGAGAGTTCATGTGTGAAAGCGCTGTCACGCTGTCAGATTGCAAAACACCAGCTCCCTTCTGTGACCTCTCCACTGCATGAGGTCAGTAGGCCAAGAGTGAGATGTCCCGCGCTTCCCTATCAATAACAGACGTTCAAACAGAACCCTGACAGATTTCCACATGACGGACTGCCCACTGACTAATGGCAAACAGATTTCTGAAGTATTGGGGTGAACGCGTTTTCATATGCTCTCGCTCACTGCTCTGAACAAAGGCACTTCTCATGCTTTCCTCTGTCATGTTCACCCTCAGTTTCCTCGGCGACACTCCGTCCATGTTTATTTTTCTGCAGCTCGGGCTTAAAAACGAGTACAAGAGATTCCTTTCAGATAAAAGCATGCATGCAGTCTGTAATCAATGTTCTGTGCTCCACTGCTAGTGTTTATTCTCAATCAGTGCATTTGATTCAGTCACTCTCTCCCAAATGTCACTCTCCCGTGTCATTTTGGAAAAAGGCCTAATCAAGATGTGGCAATCAGTCACAGCATGACACTGCTAGTACCCATTAACAGTCATGTGGATTGCATTGGAACTGATCGAGCTGACGCACAGCTGGAGCCCAGAGGTTGTTTATCATATGTTTGGGCTGAGGGTGGTTCAGGAAAACTACCCGGTGTGATCCTGGGGACCTTTCGGGCACCCTGCAGAGAGCAGTGCTTTGGCTTTTTACAAAGTTTTCCTTCGCATCACGCTACATAAACAACTGTTTAACAACTTTAAAAAAATATATATACATAACACAGAAGATAGATGAGCTTCACTTCATTTATTGGCATCACATCACTCCATGTAAAGGACACACAGCTTTAGAGCAGAAGGTGGTTAAGATTAATGGTGATTTGGTAATGATACAAAATATAACAAATCTGTAGTGTACATTAATCCTGTTAAAACTCGTGCCTCGTGTGATATTTCATAAACATACGCGCGACGATAAGACCTGTTTTTAACAAACAGAACAGTTTAAACATTTAGTCGACTTCCACGAGAAGCATAACAAAATATACAAAAGTTTACACCACCAGATAACAAAACACTGGAGTGCAAATGTAAGTTTTTTTCATTCTTACACATTTGTCACAGGTACAAGCTTGTTTTTTTTAAAGTGTATTTACCTTACACTTGCATTCACACTGAGGCTGTTTAGCAACCCCTAACTGTACACACAGGAGGAGATAAGCAGCGTATTGAGCCAACAAAACAAAGAAGAGGCGAATAAGACAGCCGGGATGAAGATGGTTGGTGTTAGGAAGTCGGGATCCCTGCAGTGCTAGCTTTCACAGATGCAGATTGATGAGGAGAGGGGAATAAAAAGCCAAAGGTCACTGGTCTCTTGCAACCTTTCACCTTAAGACGAGGAGATTTACAAACTAGCTCCTCGGCCCGACTTGATGTGTCACAAACAAAATCTCCCTCTGTGTTTTCTTTATCAATTGTGCATCAGGAAATAAACACCGGTCACATCAGCTGACCTTAAATGGGGAGGACAGAAAATAGCAACAGAAAAACCAGCCTGGGGAGATTTGCACGCAGGTAAGAATGCAGCAGCTCACACAGCAAGGTGAACTCACAGCTGCTGCATATAAATCGCTGGTGCAGTCAGGCAGTGGGAACACAGCAGCGAAGTGGCTAACGCCCATCTGCTCAAACACAGACCCGACACTTTCCGTTTCTCTATCTCTCTCACATGCCTACATTAAAAGGCAGAGCACCATGCAAATTCACAGCTTTACATGAAGACCTGGTCTTTTCTCTTCTCTCTCCCTGTGCCTGCGCGAGCTTGATCTCTTCATCTCCCCACACTGAAGTGTCAGCTCACACCGTCCTATCCTCTCAAGAGGGCGCAGGCTACGTGAACCAAATCAAACATGTAAATGTAATGTAAACAATACTGTTGTCCCGGGTCAATGTGAGAACGACCCAGAATCCTCTCTGCAGTCACTGCTGATGTTAGCTCAGTGCTCTCAATCGTGTCTTTTGTTTCCCCATTTGGCATCCCACTGAAAATAAGCCAAATCATTTTTTAAAAAAAAGGAAACAGTGCTACGCTGCCACATACTGAATATGTGATCGAAGTGAAAGTAGGAGAATCAAATAAATAACAAGGTTCTGTCCACAACCCACAGGGTCGACAATCACAAGGAGTTCAGATGAAGCAGAAGAACTTCTTCCAGCTACACCTGGAGAACGCTTTGGTTCGCCTGTCAGAAAACCTCCTCTTCTTGGTTTTACGCGTTTTGTTCTTTATGGCAGCGAAGATGGCGGAGTCAAAAGCCTCCTTTAAGTTCTTCTGCGTGAGTGACGAGCACTCTATGTACTCCGTGGCTCTGATCTTCTCCGCCATGCTCCGGGCCCGGGAGCTCAGAATCGGCTTGACGTTGGATCGGTCCAGGTTGATGAGGACGTTTACGTCCAGCAGCCGGTCGGACTGAGTCCCTACGAGAATGATGGGAGCAGTCGGGTTGTTAGAACGGATCTCTGGTACCCACTTCTTGGTGATGTTGTGAAACGAGGTGGGGTTGACCATGCTGAAGCACAGGAGGAAGACATCCGTGTGGGCGTAGGACATAGCGCGGAATTCATCAAACTCCTCCTGTGTGGAGACAGAGCGAGGGTTAATGCCGATCAAAGTGAGCACCAAGTCTGAGTCACTAAATAAAGATACGCCATTAACATTCAGTTTGAAATCCTGTCAGTGAGTCACACAGTGGGTTAAGCAGGGATGTGACGGTCTGTACTTTCATAGCTCATATCATTAAATTCAAAAGGGTGTCTCATCAGTGGATAATTTGGTATTTTGTGTCAGCCTTAAATGAAACTCTTGATTCAAGTGTAAAGGCATTCATACCTGGCCAGCAGTGTCCACAAGCTGAACTTTGACAGGAGATCCGTCAATTTGGACCTGACCTGTTAAAAACCACATCAGTCAGTCAGTTTACAGTAAACACAGTAACCAATTCAAACATCAGAACATGCAGCTCGTGCACTCTCGTGCCATTCCACTTCCAACATAACTTGCCACTCAATGTAAATCTGTGCTGTCATTAAAAACTAAAAATCATCACTCACCGGAGAACACATCAAAGCCTGTCTGCTTGTACTCTGTCGGATATCCGTTGGAGGTGTAGCTGATGATCATGCTGGTCTTCCCGACGGCTCCGTCTCCGACCAGCATACAGCTGATGACAGCGGGATCGAGCTCATCCTCCCGGGTCAGCCCGCACGCAGATGGGACTCGGGACTCGTGGTAAAAGTAATCCATGTGAGGTGGCATGTCGAGCCGAACATTAAACCTCTGGATGCAAACTCTTCTCCGTCCCGGTCGCAGCGACACTAGATACCGTAGGTTACCTCTCTCTCTGACACATACCACCAGACTGACTGTAGAAGGACGACTGAGGAGCAACATGTGCGGGGTGGGACGTATTTAGGGCAACCACTGTGCTCAGACAGGTTGTGATTTGCATAGACACGCCTACTGACAGAACAATAACAACAGCTTTCTTTCAGCTTTTCTCTCTATTAGATAGATATATAGATTAGCTTGTTTTAATAAAGCCCATATATATTAGACATTCATTGTGGAGAAAATATTATATACAAATTCTTTGCCGTCTGTAAGTTAAAAATGAAAAGTATCCGATACTTAAACAACATGTAAATGACAAAAGCGCTCAGGATTTATTTATATTTCTTCTAAGCGTCTAAATACAATCACTTTTGGACGAACTACGCTCCCTGGTGTTTACAAGGTAGCATTGCAGTCAAAGTGGTCACATGATTCCATGTGTCACCTGATTATCACGGTCTACCCTGCGTTCTGTACGCGGAAGCTAAGTTAGCTGGTGTGAGAAAACGAATGATCGAAATTTCCTCTCTTCGTGTGTTAATGCTGCAGAATAAACGCGTCTGTTGTGCTTTTTTGTTCTTAACTTTACGCACGCGGAGAAAGGAAATACGTTACTGCAGCTTTAACGGGTAAATTTGTGCTAGCTGGCTAGCTACCTGCTAGCAGGTTTTCTTTCCCACCCCATGTTGCTTTAGGGTTGGCTCCTGTCCTGTATTGTTAATCCATTCAATAAGTGAGCTGAGGCACTTTTAACCATGGCTTCAATTCTCGATGAGTACGAGGATTCTCAAAACATCCGGCAAAGTGCGCAGCAGCACAGCCGCCTGTCAAGCACCAACATCGGGATAACCCATTCTGGTAGGTCGCCCTCTTCGTTTTTTTTAAAGCTCCGTGCTAAGATGCAGTGGGAAATATTTGGCTGATACAGACATTTATATTCTCAACGTTAGGCTTTGTCAACGCGAGGCTTGAAGAAGAGAAGCCGATATTCAACAAGCAGAGGATTGATTTCACCCCACCTGAGAAGATAAATCATCTGGCTGTCTGCAACAATCAGCTGTGCATGAGTCTGGGAAAGGACACCTTGCTAAGGCAAATAGCACAATGACATGCAGTTCAAGCGCTCACTGCTGTTTGTATGGCTTTGATTAGTTTCATTAGGTTTTGTTATTTTGTTTTGTAATTTACCGTCATTAACCCATTTTGTAAAAACATGGAGGTGCAGTTTAAAATGTAAATCAAAAGTGTTTTGGATCAGGGACGTGTTTACCACACTGCTGTATTATCTTTCATTTAAACAACGCTCTGCCAGTGTGGGAGAGGAGCTGATGCTGTTGGGAAATCAACTGTCAATCAATCATCTGTGCTCGGCATTGAATTTCATCTGCTTACAGCAGCTCATGGACTTCTCGTTTGAAAAGTGTTTTTAATCTCCCACACACTGTCACTACACAGCTATGCCCGTGGAATATGTGAACAATGACGTATGGCATGCTTAGCATCGTCTTCCTGAAAGAAGTAAGGCCTAAGTTTAGAAGATATTGTATGGTTAATATGTTGGACCCTAAACTGAATGTCTCTCTGCAACAGCACAGAGATAGACTGGTCACCTGTCCAAAGTCTGCTCCATCATTTGCCCTGTGACAGCCAGAATAGGCCCCAGTCCGATCACAACTGTGAATTGGATATGCAGAAGAAAATAGATGGCTAGAGCATTTCTGTTTTTTTCAGACCTCAAATTCACAATGGGCACAATCTTCCTAGTTTTAAACATTTGTCAGGTTGTGTTTACGCTTGCTTTAGTTTAGCTGTGTTCTGTTTTTATTCACATTTTTACACAGCGTTCTAACTTTGTTGTTAAGACAGTTGTATTATTCAGCTCATCTGTCTCAAGATATTGTACTAAGGTTTTCCATTTTATTGTTCTTTTGTGTAGGATTGACTTAGCAAAACCAGATCAACCCAACCAGACTGAATTAGGAAGGAAAGATGACAGTAAAGTGCACAGACTGTTCCTGGACCCAACAGGTGAGATAAACCATAATAGTTTTCAAAATATTGTTTATACATCATAAATGCACTGCTAATTACTATCGAACATTCTGCAAGACAGTGCTATGTTATGTTGTTATAGATTATGCAGAGATTATATATTGTTGTATAATTGGAGAAGTAATTGATTTTGATTAGTCATTGTGTATTTTTGAGGTGATTCAGCATTCATACATAAGTGCTGTAATATTAGCAGCAAGTCTGAACTTGGATAAAGACAACAGTTTCATATGATAACACAATTAGAAAAAAATGTCTGGCAGTGCATCAATCTATAAAGCATCATCATCATCATTAAATGCTATGTCACAGTTATGACTGCTTAACAACAGCTATAACCTCCTCCATATTTTCCCGTTACAGGCTCCCATCTGCTGATCAGCTTGAACACCAGTGAGTGTCTGTACCTCAACAGGAACACCCAGAAGGTGCGCAGTTTGTCCCGCTGGAGAGGCCACCTCATCGAGAGTGTGGGCTGGAACAAGCTGCTGGGCAACGAGACCAGCACAGGACCCATCCTGGTCGGCACGAGTCAAGGCATCATTTTTGAGGCAGAGATCTCTGCGAATGAGGGCAGCTTGTTTAACACCAATCCAGATCAATACTTTAGACAGGTGAGAAAGTGATTACGTCTGCTATTTAGCACACGATAGCCACATCTGCTTTGTACGTTTTAACTGTTCAAACTGTATTATAAGCATATACATTTAATGCACTTGTGGAAACAGAAGAAAATCCTGATGTAGTTCATTTCTTCCTCTTGATATAATTGATAACATCCTGATGTAGGTTCACTCTGTGGAGGAGGACGGCAAACCTGCTCCAGTCTGCTGTTTGGAGGTCGAGCGGGGCCTGGAGAACAAGTACTTTATCATAGCTACCACACGCAAACGCCTGTTCCAGTTTGTGGGTAAGGTAGCCGAGGGGTCGGAGCAGCAAGGCTTCAGTTCCATTTTCAATCAAAATCAGGACTTGCTGCCCAGTTTCCAGGAGTTCCCAGTCAATATGGGACACAGCGAGATCACCTTCTACACCCCTAAGCTGCGAACGTCCCCCAAGGCGTTCGCCTGGATGATGGGTAATGGAGTTCTTTATGGTCAGCTCGACTACGTCAGGCCTGATTCCCTGCTGAGTGATGTGCAGGTAAATGTCAGTCAGCATGTGTGAAAACTTTTTAACATTTTTCTTAGTAATATCTCATCCTTGCTGTCTTTATGTGTCATATACTATCTCCACATCTCCTCTTTCACAAACAGGTGTGGGAATACACTCCAGACATTGACCTTGATCAAAACAAGCCTATCTCCATTGTGCTGACACAGTTCCACTTCCTGCTCCTGCTTCACGACCGAGTTAAGGCCATCTGCACTCTGAACGGGCAAGTGGTTTACGAGGACTTGTTCCCAGATAAATTTGGCAGCCTCAAGAAAATGATCAAAGACCCAGTTGGCGGGTTGGTGTGGATCTACACTGAGCGGGCAGTTTTTCGATATCACATCCAGCGGGAGTCCAGGGATGTCTGGCAGATGTACATGAGCATGAATAAATTTGATCTGGCCAAGGAGTACTGTCGCGATCGGCCTGAGTGTATGGACATGGTGCTGGCAAAGGAGGCTGAGCACTGTTTCCAGAATAAACGCTATCTGGAGAGCGCCATGTGCTACGCACAAACACAGAACTATTTTGAAGAGATTGCTCTCAAGTTCATAGAAGCCAAACAAGAGGAGGCCTTAAAGGAGTTCTTACTGAAGAAGCTAAACAATCTCAAACCCAGTGAGAGAACTCAGATCACCTTGTTGGTCACCTGGTTAGCTGAGCTCTACTTGAATCGCCTCGGCCAGCTGGAGAGTGACGGCAACAGCGTCATTTTCAAAGAAACCCGTGACGAGTTTCGTCAGTTCCTTGGCAGCTCCAAGCACAGAGACTGCCTGTACAACAACCGCACCACCATCTACGACCTGCTGGCCAGCCACGGCAACGTGGACGACATGGTTTACTTCTCAGTCGTCATGCAGGACTACGAGAGAGTGATATCCCACTACTGCCAGCACGACGAGTACAGCGCCGCTCTGGATGTGCTCTCCAAGCACTGTGACGAAAAGCTTTTTTACAAGTTCTCCCCGGTGCTCATGCAGCACATTCCCAAAAACGTGGTGGACGCGTGGATTCAGATGGGCAAGAGGCTGGACCCAAAGAAGCTCATCCCAGCTCTGATGAACTACAGCCAGATGGGCAGCACGCAGCAGATCAATGAGACCATCCGCTACATGGAGTTCTGCGTTTATGAGCTGATGGTAACAGAGGAGGCCATCCATAACTACTTGCTGTCGCTTTATGCAAAGTACAAACCAGACTCTCTGCTGTGGTATCTAGAGCAGGCAGGCACACACGCCTCAGAGATCCACTACGATCTCAAGTATGCTCTCAGGCTGTGTGCGGAGCATGGCTACAGGCAGGCCTGTGTGCTGGTTTATAGGATTATGGAACTGTATGAGGAGGCAGTGGATCTTGCTTTAGAAGTAAGTAATGTATATTAATGGATCAGCAGTGCTCGTAAAGAAGCGGTGAACATATGTAGATCATTGAAATGTTGTGTCACTTTTTTTCTTTTTTCCAGATGATCAAAATTATAGACAGCAGTTGGCGATTTCAATTGTCGCACTGTTTTTTGTCGTTTTTTTAATTGTCCGCAGGTAGACGTGGACTTGGCCAAGTCCTGCGCTGACCTCCCAGAGGATGATGAGGAGTTGAGGAAAAAGCTTTGGCTGAAAATCGCCAAGCATGTGGTGCAGAAGGAGGAAGATGTTAAGAAAGCCATGAACTGTCTGTCCAGCTGCAACCTGCTCAAAATTGAAGACATCCTTCCTTTCTTTCCAGACTTTGTCACCATCGACCACTTTAAGGTCTGTAATAAGTAGGATGTTCTTTCCTGTCTTTTTTTCCCCCTCAGTGTGTGTGTTTTTACAGTAAATTGAGCGGTCGGGTGAGACCTGATCTCAGTAATCACATTCTGTGTATTCATAAGTAGAATCTTTAAGCAGTGGGCAAGGTTTTAGGCAGTTTTTTCTTTCTATTTGTAGTAGGTGATGAGTATCCAGATGGGGTGATACTGGCTGGCATCTGCATTCACAAAGACACAAAATAGTGTACTATTTCAAATGAAGGTTCTTAATGCTCTGTTCATCATGGTTTCTCAGGAGGCCATCTGCCTTTCCCTGGAGGAGTACAACCAGCACATTGAAGAGCTGAAGCAGGAAATGGAAGAGGCCACAGAGAGCGCAAAACGTATTAGGGAAGACATACAGGAAATGAGGAACAAGTATGGTGTAGTGGATTCCCAAGAAAAGTGTGCTGCTTGTGACTTCCCATTGCTCAACAGGCCCTTCTATCTGTTCCTCTGTGGGCACATGTTCCACAATGACTGCCTGTTGCAGGTAACTTGCTGCACACAGGAATATTTCACTTTTTATTTAATTCAGTCAGTAATCAATCTGGAAATTATCGACTCTGAATATGTCCTCTGACCTTTTTTTTTTTCTCCTTCTACGTTTTTTTTAGGAAGTGACTCCTCATTTGTCGGCCTTCAAGCAGAATCGCCTGGAGGATCTTCATAAAAAGCTGGCAGCAACCACACAATCGTCCAAATCGCGCCACCGTCCAGCACCAAAGGATGAGGGTGACACGTCAAGCTTGGGCAAGGCCACTGCGGGCACAAGCCGTGAGCAGATAAAATCGGACATTGATGACATCGTCGCATCCGAGTGCGTATACTGCGGCGAACTGATGATCAAATCTATCGACAAGCCTTTCATCGATCCGCAGAAATTTGAGGAGGAGAAATCCAGCTGGCTGTGAACAAAGACTTTTTTTCTCTTCGTTACAAACTCACTATATGTCAGCGAAAGTGGATGATCCACAGGACAGACACATTAAGCGGAGACATGCCGATATCCTGTTGGTAGTGCCTACTGCTGAACACTTAATCAGCTTCTGTCCTCTAGAAACTGCACTTGTTTTGTTGTCAGTATTTGAAACTGAACATTTGCACTGTAGTGAAGAACATAGAGAAGACATAAACCAACCTGATCTATGCTTGTGCTAGAGTTGTATACTGCATACATGTGCCTAAACCTCAGATTATATATAAGGATACAACTGCTTTACACTCATTTCTAGCTGTTAACTGCATTATGTTGTGTATTTGTTTGATTCAGTGAAAACACAAAATGCACTAACAAAATATCTGCTTGTCCTAAGCTTGGTTTGTTCTCTCCAATTAATGCATCTGTGTTCATCTAAACATTATATAACATATAGGCTGTTTTTGAGTTCAGCTATGGCACAGTACAGCTTCTCAGTTATGACAGGTTTTTTTTTTTTTTGACTTGGCTTAAATGTAAAAAATATTTAACAAATCATTTTATGTTTACTGTGAAAAATGAAAAGCCCTGTGCTTCATCAAAGTTTCTCAAGATTGCAGTTGACTACTAACAGCCCAGTAAGTTAAAGGAAGATGAGAAAAGAGCAGCATAAGTGAAAAAGATGCAACTGGTGATTTTGTGTAAACTGCATTTTAACAGGAAGATCTGAGTTTAAGTGATTGCAAATACACGTGTCATTGTTGGGATCGCTGCCTGCCAGTTTTTGGAAGTTTTTCTTTTCTTTTAAGTTACAATTGTCAGGATCAAGATTTGAGAGGCTGACAACTGGTACTATAATCCAAACACAGGTGACAGGAAGCTAATGTGCCTACAGTGGTGGACTTGCCATGTTCAATAAACAGATGTGCAAGAATTTTCCTGTATATTTAATTTTATTGTTGCAAAAAACTAATTATTGTTTCTGTTAGTTTTAATTTCTTCGAAGTCTAATTCTTATTTTTATTTCAGTTTACAGAAATAATTGGTTTATAAGTAACTTCAATTCTTAGTTTTAATTATAATAACCTTGCTACCAACTCCATGAGCCTGTAGTCATTATATAATTCAGTCATTATCAGCGACTATAACTGGTAAGTTAGACTATAAAATATGTTTTTCGTTGTTTTTGTTGTCCTCCGAGAATCTTAAGCCAATTACTTACTCACATTTTTTCAAAATTTTGTGACGGTGTCCACTTTACCTAAAACGGAGTTCCCTTCTAGTGACGTAAGACGTAGCTCGGTAATCTTCGCAGCCAGCAGACACGATCAATCAACATCGGAAATTCATCGATACATTTACGTTAGTTGCAAAGACACGTTCCAAACCCGAAGGCATGATAGCGCTATCTCGTATTTTATTAGCGAAATATACAGGTGAAAATTTTGTCATGGTCATGTCCTAGGAGACGTGGATAGGTTGGCGTCCTTCTCTCTGGGATTGATTAAAATGCCTGCTCCTTGCTGTACCTTCGCCATGGCGTCGTGTCTCTGCTCTCTCAGTAACAGAAAGTGGCCGCCTCTCCGCTGTTGCTGCCGACTCAAAGCTCACAGACTCGCTCGGCATCTCAAACCGCCATTTTGGAGTCAGAGAACCGAGAGTCGGCAGCAGCGACGAGAGAGACTGAAAGGCGGACACGGGGCCGAGGTGAGAGACTCTGCGGTGGTTGTTATGGCGAAGGAGCAATGGGGAAGATGGCCGGGAGGGAGAAAGAATTAAAAGATGGGGATCATGCGTGCGCCAAGCAACCGAGCCGCGGCTCGTATCCGAAACGAGGGTCCAAGAGGCGCGGGCGGAGGCCCTAGCTGTCGCTGCATGGTGACAGCAAGCAAGCTAAAGAGTTGTCATTAAACCGATTTCATATCTTAATACATTGTTTAGGCAGGGAGGTGGTGGCCTTAAAGAGACAGGGCCGATTTAAATACTTCATATTAATGGTGTGAGAGGACGAAGGTGTCAAAACGCCTTAGTATTTGATAAGCTAACTAGCTAACGTTAATGATACGCTAAGTTACAAAGATAGCAAGGAGAGGCTAGCTATAGTAAAACTACCTGTGCTACCTAATTGAACTGGCGTGGGCAAAGCCGTCAGTGAGCGTCTGTAGCAGCACATTGAGCCTCTTTACTGTCACTGATCCGAGGCAATGCTGCTTTTGCTGACAGCTAACGGTCGTTAGCTTTGAAGCTACAGTATTGCTGAAGGTTAGCTAGCAAGCCCTGGCTAACACTAGCTTGGTTTTGCTATCCACCAAAGCACAACGTAACGACGTGATAGCAATGCTATTTAAAATAGTATTTATTTTTAAACTTTAGTCCCTTGCAGCCTGCTACATTTGAGGAAATGAGCTCACAGAAAGTCAAGTGAATAAATACCATAGTGTTGTTTATGGGTATTGTTGTGGACAGCTGAGTTAACTTTAGCATGGAAACTCTCAAAACAACCACCTGACTCTTCATAAGGACCTAATGCATAATAACACTTAATTAATTACACTATGCCTAAAGTTTAATTTTATTTTTTAATAAACTGCAAGGACTGAAAATGATTACCAAGATTACTTACACACACTATCGAACATAATATATGGCTGATTATAACGTATCATAACTTATTTTTTATTGAAGATAAACTAAAATAAATTCTCAAAATTGAGTTCAAAGCACAATTTACTGTACGACGTATTTATACTGAAACATGGGAGCAAATAATTTTTACTTTAAACGCATAGAGATGTTCAAATAAACTAACTTTTCCTTTGTCATTTTGAAATCACGTGCATAAACACTGTTAGTACAGCACTGTAAAATGAGCTTCTAATAAAAGCTTTTGTTTTTGCCATTTAATTGTCAGTGTGTGACTGCATTTCTTATTTTGTAGGCTTTTCATCTTGATCATTAGTGTTGGAATCGAAAATCAATGGCATCCATTATTGAGAAGGTATGTCCATTAAAAAAAATAAAATAATAGAATAAACATTTTGTAGAATGGACAGTATCATACTTCATATCTGTGCATTTGGAGGCAAGTATTTTGTCTTTGGTGTAAGTGCCTTTTTTCTGACCTTGACAAAAAAAATGTAGGCAGTAATTATGAAATCATTATGAAAACATACTAGGAGATTATCTCCCATTATACCAGATTAGCTGAGAAAATGAAGCAATGTACAGTTCCTTTTAGTCTGGACCATTTTTACTCTTTAGGTGAACACTTTAGGTGCATAACATTAAAATGTTTTTCTTCACATAGCTGTAACTTTCCTGTACTGCTCATTCTTACCTTGTGCCGTTTGCACATCTATTTCTTCCACACTTCTCTCTTCAGTAAAAGGTCCTGCCCTGCTGGGCAGAGGTGGTCTGTGGTGTATGGCGTCAGGGCAGGGTGGCCAGCTGGAGGTTGGGGTATCAGGGGCCTCCAACCTAGCCAAACCTCTCTACCTGCAGCGCTTAGAAAGATCCCTGAAGTTGGACAGTTTTTTGCGTCAAACCGCTGCTATCTTCAACAGAGACATAACCAGGTACAGAAAAAGAGGTGCTGATAGTGGGCATTCACTTGTTGCTTCCAGGCTAAGGTTTGTTTTGGCCACCTATAAAAAAAAAACCAAAGTGTTTTGCAGCAATCTTCCCATCTTATAAAAATGAAACTGTATGTTGTGTGTGTGTGTGTGTGTGTGTGTGTGTGTGTATATATATATATATATATATATATATATATATGTATATATATATATATATATATATATATATATGTTTTGCATGGCTGATTGCACCTCTTGTCATCTGCTTTACATTACACTGTCTAAGAAGAGAACAGATAATATACAAATAGGATGCAAATGTTGAGCTTACGGCCATACATTTCTCTTGTAGTGATGATAGCGATGACAGCGAGGGTGGACTGGAGCCAGGGATATCCCTGGATGCCACCACTCATGATACGGCGTTGACAATAAAGAATGAGTCGTGTGATCAAGGAGATGGATTGGCAGATGGCAAGCCGCTTAATGGAGTACTTCTGCAAGGTAAAGGTAAGATGTATTGAGAAATGTGTTAGTGACATGTTGCTACACATCCACACTCATTGGTTTAATGAATCTTTTCATGCATATTTATCCTGTGTTGTTTCTTTTTTTTGTTTGTTTCACAGACCAAAAGGCAAATAAAACAAGCCTTTACAATTTTTCTAAGCTGAAGAAGAACAGGAAATGGCTGAAGGTATTTACACTGGCTAATACTGACCTCCATATTTGAAGAATTTTAGTTTTATATCTACCTCCTTTCTCATAGGATACGTTTGTGTGTGACATGTTCTCAGCTTCCTGTAACCATGCCTGTACTTACTTTTTTTCTCATGTAGAGTATCTTGTTGAGTGATGACACCACAGACTCAGATACAGACTCAGATGACGCTAACTTCAGCATGTCTCGGGAAGAACTACATGACATGCTGAGGCTCCATCGTTACACGAGGCAGCATCAGAGCAACTTCTACTCTGACCGGGAGGTACAAATACACACATAAATAAAGAACACTAATTGCTAATACTTTGTGTCAATTTAATGTCATTGTAATAATAAGCTTCTTAATTAAGTTCTTAATCAATAAGTTCTACAAAACAAAAGGAGCAAATAACACTGCTTGTGCTTGATTCATAGTGGTTTCTCATAATTTCTTCTGGTTTAGCGTCATTTAGCTGTCGAAATGTGTTGGAAATCCCCTCTCAGAGAGTCAGAACATAATGCAGGATGTAGCTCTGGGGCCAGAACAGGTGGTGAAATATATAATTGGGTGAAATCAATGGCATGGCCATGCATAATTTGCCTCAGGGATAATATATAAGAAGCAAATAAGTGGGGACTCAAAATAGTACCTTGGGGAACCCCACTAAATAAAGAAGTACAGGACAAGACATTTACTTTAAAAAAATGAAAATCAGCCAATTCAGAGCCTCATCACCTACAACAAAGTTCTTCAGACATATTAATTAAGATGCATCATGGTCCTCTGTGTGTTTGTGTTTGCTCAGCTTCACCAATATCAGTACTACAGCACGGGACTCTTATCTACTCATGATCCCTTCTATGAGCAACAACGCCATCTGCTGGGTCCAAAGAAAAAGAAAATCAAAGATGAAAAGAAATTTAAGGGTAAGAAGAAAAAAGGCATGCCAGTGTCAGTGCCTTTAAGGAAAACAAAAACAAACAAGAAAAACATATTTTAAAACCGCAAACAAGATCTACCTGTTCATTTAAATGTCTTTCCTTTTTTTTGTAGCCAAACTAAAAAAAGTAAAGAAGAAGAAGAAACGGGGAGAGGGAGAATTTGCGGATGAGGAGCGTCCCTTCGTCACCAAAATATTTGCTAAGTTTTCCCATGATGCTCCGCTGCCCATGGTGAAGAAAAAACATCTCACCGTCGAGCAGCTGAATGCTCGCCGACGCAAAGTCTGGCTCACCATTGCCAAAAAAGAAATCCCCAAGGTTAGTTAAGCAAAGAGTCAGTTTTGTTTTGATGTTGGTCCCAATTTTCCAACATTTTCTAATGCCAACTGTCCCATTTCTACTTTTTTTCAGTCCTTCAAGCAGAAGACTTCTGCTAAGAATCTGGTATTAACCAATGCAAAAAAGGTGAGTAAAGTGTACACAGCACTGTATGGTTAGGTACATTTAAAGCATTTTGTTAAATGTTTTTGGTTTTGCACACATGTGTTCAGCGTGTTGGTAACTCTCCATGTCTGTATATTGCAAAAGTAACTTTTAACGTGTGATTCATGTCCTCTTAGCTGGCTCACCAGTGCATGCGAGAGGTCCGGCGTGCAGCTATTCAGGCTCAGAAGAACTGTAAAGAAACATTACCCCGTGCCCGGCGTCTTACCAAGGAGATGATGCTCTACTGGAAAAAATATGACAAGGTGGAAAAGGAGCACAGAAAGAGAGCCGAGAAGGAAGCCCTGGAGCAACGTAAACTCGATGAAGAAATGAGAGAGGTCTGTGACAAGGAAGTTATTATGGAGACATTTTTAATTTGCCATTACAGGTTTTTTGAAAATCCTAAATATAGATACATTTTTCTCCCTGGGTTTTTTTTTTTTTTTTTTTTTTTGACTCTCTCAGGCCAAGCGTCAGCAGCGCAAACTGAATTTTCTCATTACCCAGACGGAGCTGTATGCTCATTTTATGAGTGGTAAAGCTAGCGTGGGGGCTCCAGGTGGAGATGCGGCACAGGAGGAAATTCTGAGAAAACTTGAAGACACTGCAGCCCAGAGACAGATAGACATTGGAGGAGGAGTAATGGTCAACATGGGACAAGAGGACTATGGTATGAACGACTCAATCGAGTTTAATGTATTACAGAAGAAATTAGTAGTCATCGTTGATGGCTGAAATTTATATATATATATATATTGACTCCCTTCATCAACTATAACAGTGTGAAATTAAATGGGACGAAGCTCATTTCTGTTTGTTTCCTGTCTAATCTTCTACTTGTAGATTAGATTTTCTTTTCTTCCTCTACAATGGTAAAACAAAAGTACACTCTCCATCTATTCACAAGCATGATAAAAATGATCTAGTCCTCAGTAGGTCTTAAAATTAACCTCAAATGAACCGAAGCACATGATGTGTTACACTGTGTCATTATGTATTTAACAAAACCTAAGTCAAAATGCAAAAGCGTTGTGTGGAAAAGTAAGAACACCCTTGATTCAGGATCTTGTAGAACCGCCCTTAGTAGCAATAACTTGGAACGAGTGACTTCATCAGTCTCTCGTGTCACTGTGGAATGATTTTGGTCCAGTCTTCTTTATGGATCATTTAGATTTGTAGGTATTCTATCACAGCATTTGGGTCATGGTTAGGCCTGGCCTTTGACTCGGCTATTGCAACACCGTGATTCTTTTCTTTTTCATTCATTCTGTCATAAATTTGTCGCTGTGCTTGTGATCAGTGTCATGTTGCGTGACTCAGTTTGGGCCAGGTTTTAGCTGTTGGACTGATGGCCTAATATTTGACTCTAGAATACTTTGACATACAGCTTGCAGTCATTGAGTCATGGTTGACTCAATGACTGCAAGGTGCCCAGGTCCTGTCACTGTAGAGCAAACCCAAATCATCACCGTTGCACGAGTCTTTTTCTAATTGTACTGTCACAAATGTTAACATTTGGCATACTAACTGAGGCCTGCAGGGCCTGAGATATAGGTCTTGGGTCTGGCGTTGGGGTGAATTAACACATTAAGTTAACACACACACACTCCAGGCCAGCAAACTCCCAAAATGTCTGCTGTTGAACACGTGCTGATGATCAGGTAAACAAGTGCATTTGCTTAGCAGCAGCAGCTGACTGCTGCTTCTCCTGCTAATTCATGGGGAAGCAGTAAGTATGTACTTATTTTTTTTTACTCAATTTGTCTGCATTTTGCTTTTTCGGTAAATAGATAACGACAGTGTAACATGTCGTGTTTTGTACATTTGCAAGATTTTAAGGCAAAAACGTTAAAATTTAAAGAGTGTGTACTTTGTTTTTATCATGATTGCTGTCATTATACCGTTTACTAATGATGATAATTTGCAGTTCATTTGATTAAGTATAAAGAATTGTGGTAATACATTAGTAAGAATTTCAGTTTAGACCAGCTGTGTTTCGACTATATACTCTGTCAGAAGAAATATTACATTTAAATGGTTTGCAATGCATTTATGCACAAGATGATGGTATGTGATTGCAGATAGCGAATACTACAAATCCCAGGCTTTGAGGAATGCCCAAGAGGCCTACCAGATTCATCAGGAGAGAGTGAGTAATTCACGCACATCCTTTATTAGATGCCCTAATTCACACAGCGCAACTGGCGGTAATGTCCAAATCTCCTCCTTTAGACGCGAATGTTCGATGAAGAGGCTAAAGACAGTCGCAGTGCATCCCTGCATGCAGCTGGCAGCTTGTCCACAGGAGCCGGCTCTGGGTTCGGAGAAAGCTACAGCCTTTCAAACCCATCCATCCGTGCAGATGAAGACATTCCTCAGCCCACCATCTTCAACGGAAAACTCAAGGGCTACCAACTCAAAGGCATGAACTGGCTGGCTAACCTTTATGAACAGGTACACATGTCTTATTTTATTGTTTTTTATTGTTTTTTCTGACTTATGCTGCGCTTTTCTGAAACTCTCAGTATTCCTTTAGTTTGTTTTCATTACTATGAATTGGGCAGTTTTTAATGGCCAACAGTATAAAAGAAATCTTTATTAGTGTTTTGGTTAAGAAAATTTATGAATCTCTAGTGTAACAGCACTAACATGATTCAGGGTTTGTTAGCATTGTTTTTGGTCAACATGTGTACAGTTTTAGGATGTTTTCTAATATTTTTTTTCCTCCCCACTGAGTGATTTAATTCTTCTTCCCTTTTCTCTTTTGCTCTTCATTTCCACAGGGAATCAATGGAATCTTGGCAGATGAAATGGGACTGGGAAAGACGGTTCAGAGTATCGCTTTGTTGGCACACTTAGCAGAGGTGAGAGAGAGGACGGGGGGCCAAAAGGTTTCATTCACCACACTCTTCCAAAACACTTTGCGGAATATTCAGTTGACTCCACCATTGTTTTCGACTTGCGATAAAACATCTAAAAGGCAGCCTATTTGCACCTGCATCCTTTAAAGGGTCCCCAGTTTCTGGCTTTTTGCAGGTGCTGGAACATTTCAATGAATTAGTCATATGACTTCACTCCTCTGAAGAGCTGATTTGCCAGCTCTTTACATTTTTTAGTCTCACAACCCCAAAGGCCAAAAAAAAAAAAAAAAAAAAAGGTGGAAATGTGAGCTTTTCAGTCAACTGTCGTTGGCAGGAAGGTGCATGCTGTGGGCTTCACAGGCCCTCCAGGACTTCCTGTTTTCTGGGTGCTGCTCACACAAGCACAGCAGACCACCTGTTGCGGTGGTTGACATTGTATTTGCTTTTCTGTTCCTGCAACAGAGAGATAACATCTGGGGTCCATTCCTGATCATCTCTCCAGCGTCCACACTCAACAACTGGCATCAGGAGTTCACCCGCTTTGTGCCAAAATTCAAGGTGAGAACCCATCGTGGCTAAGCGAGCACACACACACTGAAACATCTGCAGAAGCACGTCCAAAGGAACTGCTGATTCGCCATTTCTGTTGTTCTGCCGCCAATGCATTTCTCTTTCCGCTTCTTAATGCAGTGGTTTGTTAGTTTTGACATTCTGAGAGCAAGTGCAGGTTACCAGATGAAATGTTATCTAGAGCTGTCCATTAGGGGGCAGTATTGTAGCACTTTTCGCATTGACACATAACTACATAGCTGTTTTTATTTTTGTTGAGTGGTACTTCTCAAAAAAATCATTTTGCATGCCATAACTGGCTCTTGAAAGACTGTGCGTAGCCAAAATATTATCAAATGCATCAATATGTCAGCTATGCTTGAACACACACACACACAGTCAGTCAGTGATAAACATGACTCTTTGTTGTGTACGACATTCAGCTTTGCCCATTTTCTCAGCCAGTTTGGAAATAAATCAATTGCAGTTTGTTTTGCTAATGAGGTGTGAAAAGACCCCATTACACAATTTGAAGATAAGCTTCCTGAACATTCAAAGCAAGACTGACTGAAAACAATGGGAAAGCGGCTTGCGTTGAGCGACGTAATGATGTGTAAATCTTTTCACATCGCATTTTATATCTCAACAAGTGGGGCAGTGGTTCATGTGCGATGTTATGCCTAGACATTTTCTCTGAGAACATCACTGTGGCTCTGTTTTTCCAGCATTGCTCAGTCTTAACTGTAGGGTTTTGTTTTTTTTATTCTTTTTTTTTATTAAACATGTTCACATGGGGATTATTTTGATCTATGAAGGTTTTCTGACAGAACAGTGTTACTGATATGTCCCATAGGTGTTACCGTACTGGGGAAATCCTCACGATCGGAAAGTGATTCGGAAATTTTGGAGCCAGGTAAACATTGAAGGATACATCACCGTACATTTTGCAGCCAGTAAACTCAGCACTTTTTGATCCTTTTAACTCTTAACGCTGTGTTTTGTCACACAGAAAACCCTTTACACGCAAAATGCACCGTTCCACGTGGTCATCACGAGCTACCAGCTGGTGGTCCAAGATGTCAAGTACTTTCAGAGGGTCAAGTGGCAGTACATGGTTCTAGATGAAGCCCAGGCACTGAAAAGCAGCACAAGGTAAAGTGTTATCATGGTGGCATTTATATTTCTGATCACAGGGTCAAAGGTTCATGTGTCGATGCGTGATATCTGATTTATCAGACTTTGTATTTAAAGATTTTATCTTACCCTTCTTTGGCAATTCAATAACTAGCCTGAGCATACAAACATTATTAAGATGTTTTAAATGCAGACCGGCCTTTTAACAACTTTACTAACCAATTATAATGTCATTCTGGCCAAAACACAAGTGTTGTAAAATAAATGACTCTTTTCTAGTCCCAGCAGTTCTAACTTGCACAGAATGCTGTGGCCATTTGTAAGTTTTCTTGTTTTTTGTCTTAACAAATAAAGCCCTGCGTGCTTTGGATAAGTGTCTTGAGAAATGCAAGTGAAAAAAGTTTGTAATAAATCAGCTAAAATATGCAGAACGAGGGAAACTGTTCTTTAAATCATTTGGTAAATCAACAAAAATGTCTGGAAAAATAAAGTAATCGGTCTCTACGGTTTCACTAGTATGTGTCATTTCTCGGCTCCTACTGGAGACCAGCCAAAATCAATAGACTGGCCAAACGTACAGCTACACACAAGAGATAATCCCAAAAAATGTAGTACATCCAGTGATTACATTAAATGAAGTGTTAAATGCAGATGATAAACATCTGTAGCTGTCACAGCAGGTGACGGTCCTGGTTTCTGTGCTTTTTCAGCGTTCGGTGGAAAATCCTCCTGCAGTTCCAGTGTCGGAACAGACTTCTGCTAACCGGGACGCCCATTCAGAACACAATGGCTGAGGTGAGCGACGTGTGTGTGTGTGCGCGTGTGTGTGTGCGTGTGTGTGTGTGTGTGTTGGCAAGTGTGTGGTCATCTGGGCAGAACTGTAAGAGACTGCATGTTTTCCTCTCAGCTGTGGGCCCTGCTGCATTTCATCATGCCTACGTTGTTCGATTCCCATGAAGAGTTTAACGAGTGGTTCTCCAAGGACATAGAGAGCCACGCTGAAAACAAGTCTGCCATCGATGAGAGTGAGTACAGCAAAGGCTACTATTTTTCCCCCTATTTTATATGTATGCTTTTTAGCTTATTTGAAAATAGGTGCACCAACACTGTCCTTCTATCCTCGCTCTATTTGCATGTGATATGATTTGTAAGTAAACATAATTTTTTTGTTGTTGTTTTTCAGACCAACTATCCAGATTGCATATGATCCTGAAGCCTTTTATGCTGCGCAGAATCAAGAAGGATGTGGAAAACGAACTTTCAGACAAGGTAGAAGAACCAAGAGTGTATTAACAATTAAGGTTGACACGACAATCTCATTTTTCAGTTTTCCTAAGGGCAAAAAAGATGGGTTTCTTCCCCCCAAGTGGCATCCTTCCTGTTATGCCACATTCCCTCTCCATATTTTAATCCCTATACTCTGCTAAGATAGTATAAGAAATATTGGATTTACAGTGGTCCCTCCTTTATCACAGTAGTTACGTTCTAAAAATAACCCATGATAGGTAAAATCTGTTTTTTTTACAATTATTATAGATGTTTTAAAACCCCTCACTACACACTTTATACACTTTTCTCAGACAGGCATGAACATTTTCACACTTTTGTCTCTTGTTTAAACACAAAGTTCAAACCTTCATAGAAAAATAAGTCCAGTAGTATAGAATCAAACCAAAGGCACCTGCAGGTGCCTTTGACAGTCCAAAATGTTTCGTCGACATTGTAACTTTTATCCCCAACAAACACCAAACATACTGTACAGCACTCAGAGTCACATTGCTAGCGATCGAAGATTTATGTAAATTTGACAAGCTGAACACATTCTGTACCGGACAGGAGACACGGCACGGAGATGAGTGATTAAAAATGGTCTACAGCCGATCAGGATGCAGAACACAATGCGCTATAAAAAAAAACAAAAAAAAAAACAACGAAAGGTGACCCAAGTTATAGCGAGGGACCACTGTATCCCGAATGTTGGGAAATGACAGTGTGACAGCAGCCCGTAGAATAGAAAATATGTCCAAATAAGAAGTGAGGATCTCAATAAATGAAATCTTTATGCAATATAGGAGCTTAAAGCTTGAAGATTTCTGTATCTGTCCATGTGTCAATGAATGAAACCAACGTTAGAGATGTGGTGCAGTGGATGATCTCGATGCATTAATTATCCACATCCTTTACCACTGCAACAACAGAATCACCTCTGCTGCAGCTGATGATGGAATAGTATATTGATACAACCTAGATTCAAACAGCAATGATGAATTTCCTCCATGAGTTACATCAATTCATCCCAATAGCCGGCAGTTCAGTATTCAGCCACAGTGATGTGCTTTAGTACAGTCCCTCCACATTTCTTCTCACCACCCAGATTAACATCTTTGCCTGCCTAAAAAGTTCAGAAGCCATGTATGGTCACTACAATAGCTTTGTTTGATTCAGACCTTAAATCAAAACTTAGTTACTTTATATTGGCTGTAGGAGCCTCTCCAGAGTTCATCCACTGTGTGAAACAAGCTATCTTTCTTCTGATTGGCTGCATCCCACAAACTGAAGGCTTGAACCGACGGTGGGTGGAGCCAAGAATATAAAAACACTGTAACTGAAACGCAATAATTTTTTAAACACTAACGTTCAGATAGCAGAGTTTATACTTTATTATCTGAAACTTTCGTCATGTTTCTCATAAACAAGGTAAGCAAAACGCAGACTTTTAATAGAGGACTTTTTCATGAAAAACTTGGTTTATGAATTGAATAGAGAGAGAGAGAGAGGATTAGAGCATGCAGGCCTGCTGGGGAAAAACAGATCTGTATGTAATTGCATTTTATACAGCAGTTCTCAGCTATAATGCAACCATATTGTGTCAGTAAGAAGCCATGCTTGTCACCTCTCCTGGTTAAACATGGAGCCTTCCTCCATCTGTCTCTCTGTACACCTCATTGACAGAGAAAGTATTGTAATGAGGGTATGAGTGATGCTTGTGCTGGCAGATCCTCCTGACAGATGTTGGACCCGAGGTCACACACGCACACACGCAGTCGCTCATGCTCTGTGGGAGTCTCGAGGAATGACAGAGTTCACCACTCGCCCACATCTGTCTTTTTCACTTTCCTTTGCACCCACATGTAGTCCTGCCAGCCCACTTCCCTCACGTCTCCGCTCTCCGCTGGTTCCTCTTTGTTTTGTCAGAACACTGAAAGCCAATACTAACCAGGAAAGTTCACTGGTGGTTCACGGTATGGTTTTATGGATCGTTACCGTTGGGTTTCACGGCTTTCGTCAAAGCGTGGCACAAGATAAAACCAGAGATTTGAATGTTTGTTTAAAGACTGTTGGGCAAATGGCATGAAGTCCATACTCACATAACAGTTTGGGCTATGCTCACAGGAAAACACTGTGTGTGTTCTAATGGGATAGTAATGCTGACTCAGAAAAATCAAAACCATTTTGTTCGGCTGACCAAAGAGGAGGGGACAATGTAAAGTTAATTTGAACTACACATGATGAAGCATCCTTCGTTGAGAACAATGATTCTGCAGTACAGTTTTAATGAGGCATTATTCTGCATGTATGTTATGTGAGTTATATTTCTTTTTTTAATGTTTGAACTCTCCTTACCTTCTTCAGATTGAGATCCTGACTTACTGTCAGCTGACCTCCCGGCAAAGGTTGCTCTACCAGGCTCTGAGAAACAAGATCTCTATCGAGGATCTGCTGCAGTCCTCGATGGGCACGGCCCAGCAGGCTCACAGCACCACCTCCTCCCTCATGAATCTGGTCATGCAGTTTAGAAAGGTATGAGCTCTGATCCATATTTTATTGTCTTTATGGTATTCAATGCTAAAAATGTATGAAAACTAGAAGACTTGAAGAGACCTATACGCTCAGCAAATAACTAGATATTCAAGAACGATAAATAAGACTATGGATACGCATATGTTTGGATGTTTGAACAATAAATTGGTTACATCACACAGCACATAACAATACGAACTAATTGCCAATCACAAAGTCATTGTGCAATGAGCAGACCCTAGGTAATCTTCTTTTCTGTCCAATATGACCAAAATATACAAAATGGACCAAATCTTTTATTTCGTATGACCTAAATTGCATAATTCATAGAGAAAGGGGGGCATTTTCACATAGATGCCATCACAAATTGTTCTTTAGGGGCCCTTTAAAAGCCTTGGACCCTAAGCAGTTCCCTGGCGTATGTGCTCGTGACAGGATTGTTAAAGTAATTGTGAAATCAGCACCGTAATGCTGCTCCAGCCACTGAAAATTGGCCTGTTACTTTTTGGCACTAAAACAGACAAGCACTGATGTAAACATAACCTATTTAGTAATTATTAAGGTATAGTGGGTTTAAAAAACAAATTATATTAATTCTTATATTTTGGTTGGCTGTGGCTCAGGAGGTAGAGCAGGTCATCTGCTAATCAGAAGATGGCTGGCTGCTCCAACCTGCATGCCAAAGTGTCCTTGTGCAAAATACTGAACTGCTGATGCGTTCTGCAGAGTGTGAATGTGTGGCTATTGGGTAGGAACTCTTAAATGTGTGTTTGTGTGAAATTGGTGAAAGAGAGATGTTGTATAAAGCGGTTTAATTGCTCAAGTAGAGTAGAAGTGCTGTATAAGAACCAGTTCATTTACCATTTGTTGAGAATGTTAGTCTGATCCGAACAATGACTTGGCTGCACAAAACAAACATGCTGATTCCTGAACTCCAACTGTGCGTATGTTTGTGCGTAGCTCTGCAACCACCCTGACTTGTTTGAGCGTCAGGAGACCCGCTCACCTTTCCACATGTCCCTCAAGCCCTACGTCATGTGCAAGTTCCTCTACCGTCATGGCCTCATTCACACGCACAATCAGACCAGGAAAAAGTGAGTTCTTACACACAGAGACATTCACAGGATCACGTAATCTTCACTAATATTCACTTAATCCAATAATAGACGGTCTGTCAGAGTTTCTGTTAACAGTGTTTTAGGGTTACGTTTACATTTGACATTACTGTGTAAACACTTTGAAAACTGTCTGGTTTTTTTCTTCAACAAATATTCAGCCTTGTGGACATAAGCTGACTTTGGGGCTCACAAGTGGTTATTATCCCAATTATAGATAGGAAAATAAGAATTTGTGTGGGTTGGACTGAGATCAGATGATCATGTCAAATTTAGGTTCAGGTCTGCTATCCCTCCTTTTTATTTTTTAAACTTTGGTGTAACCTGGTCTTTCTCTCCACGTCGTCCTCAGATTACTTCAAGTGCTGCTGTCTCCCTTCTCCCCGAATCACATACAGCAGTCTCTCTTTCACAGGAAAGGTGAGCACACGTCAAGCTCTCAGCTAGAATACAGACAGTTCTTGCTCAAACCAGGAGTTGGTTTTCTCCTGTGACGTGACCTGACATCCAAACCTCAGTTTCTGTCTTCTTAATTTGATGTTTCCATTAGGGATGCGCTGATAATACAATGATACTTATGATGGCAGTGGCTGATGATAACCTGTTGTCACACCAGTTTGGTGTTGGCTACATGTTCAGTCAGTGTGGTGAAGACCTGACACACAGTTCAGCTATTTTTAATCAGAAATATTGTCAGAAAAACGGGCACAGGGGGCATTTTAAATACCTGTGTTTGCCTCCATCAATCAAAAGTGGTTAATCCCTGACTTCCATTAATCCATGCTTAACATTTTCTCCTTTTTTGATTTCTTTAGTGTCATGTTTCAAATATTTTAATATTTTTTTTGCCATTTTCAGGTGATGACAAAGGAAGCTGTTTCTCCTTCTTGCGTTTCATTGACGTGTCACCAGCTGAACTGTCCAATCTTATCCTCCAAGGCACCTTAGTAAGGTAGGCATCAAATAGGCTTTAGACTGCTCTAAATGCTCTGTTTCAGACGGATATTTTTACTCTTAGCTAAGTAAGAGATCAGTGAGAGTGGATATATATGACCTTATGTGACCTTATATGGTCATCTTAAGCACAGCCCCATCCACCTGCTGTTAAATCCTTTTGTTTGTGAAGATTTGGGAATTAAGTTGGCTTAAACAGTGGGTTGCCTTAAAGCCAAAGGGGGTAAGCAAAATTACTGTAGTCCAATTTTAAACGTTGTAAATCCACCTTAATTGAGGCTGAGCTTATGTATCACTTAAACCCATTTCTACAGTTTTTTTCCCCCATTTGTAACTTGAGTCTTCATTTCCTGCCTTTACAGGTGGTTAGCCCTTTTTCTGTCTCTGAAAGCTGCATACCGGCTCCATCATCAGCGCCTGTTCGACCTTGAAGAACAGGGCCAGGAGGAAGCCGGAGACGGGGAGGCTTGCAGAGGAAAGTTACAGCCAGGGATTAAGTGTCTGTCTCGCAAGGACCTGATTCTGTGGCTGAACAGACCCATTTCCTTCGCCAACATGCACAACAGTCCTGTTTTGCAGGTAAGAAACATCAAGGTGCATGCATGCTGATGGCAAGCTATATGCAAGAAATTCCTGAGTAGCCATCTGCAGTGCACATTAATGCGTGGCAGAAATGAGAAACGCCAGTAAAGGATCCATGTCCTGCTGACAGTGCTGAAATTCTCTCCAGAGCATCAGCCGGTGTTTGGCCACACATCATGCTCTCTGCCCCAAGCTTCCTCTCCGTCCACAGGGACGCAATGTGGAACCTAATCCCTTTGTAGCCCTGTGACCCATTAATGTCGATTTCCCTCCTGGTATATGTTTCTACGACCTCGCAGCACACCGCCTAGCTTCACTCTTACATCAGATGTGTAGAGGAAATCTCCTCAAATCATTAAACACCATTTCAAAAATATGTATACAAAGTCTTGTATTAATAATTAAAACATATCGATCTGCTTTTAGTACAGACTTTTAGCTGGTTGTGAGGTCTGTCTGTGTGGATTAGTATACATGACCAGTGTGTTGCTGGTGTTTTATGGCAAAATATGATTAGTGATGTGTAATGTTCGTCGGTAAAGATGATAAATGTAATACATGCAGCAAAGCCTTTTCTCTACACGCAAATAGTTTCATGGGTACTGCTGAGACAGCACATTATTGCTTCGACTTTTTTTTTTCTTTGTATTATTTGGCAATATGGAAATCTTATTGTTAGTACAGAAGTGGTGCAATGCCAGTTCAAATACAAAGAATAGTAAAAAAATAATAATAAAAGCTCTACACTGTCGCTGCTTAAAATTCCTGCTCCTTCACTTATCTGCTTAACTGAAAAGCCTAAAAAAAGTCATCAAGATTTCACTCGGCAAACTGCTAGCAATTGGCAGATACTTTCTGTATCGCATTTCCACCCTTCCACCAATTCTAGCTTAACTTGTTGGGTGGAAAATACTCAGGAGTAAATGCTGCCGGGGGTAATTCCATCCTCCTCTTCCTTTCCCGGCCTCATCATGCTGGGTTAGGCAGCTGTCTAGCATCTTAGGTTCCCCCCTGGAGCTTCTCAACATATGAGAATAAGAATATTAGATGCAACTTCAAATATGAGCAAGGAATAGAAACTCGCAGACACCTGGAGAGTTTTTACTGTATGTGTGCTTTATGACCACGCTGACCCCAAACTCCTACTTGTAGAAATGACTCACTCCCGCAGTTCTTGCCAACTTCTTTTAACTCCTCATTTTTCTTTTAAAACTGCATGGAGCTGGCACACAGTGGCACTTCTTTCTGCTTGGCTCATCTCTCTCTGGCTGTGTACTTGACAGCGTGGCCAGTATTGCTTTCAGCTTTCCTTTTGCTTCTATCAAGGAATTGAGAAAACCGAGAGAACCAAGACGCGCACTATTATACCCAGAAAGCTGTGGGGGAGCATTGGATTGGCTGTCTGTCCCTCTGTTTCACTCTCACTGCATCTCTGTTCCATCTCAGTGCTGAAACAGTCGTAATATACAAACAGCATGTTGTCTTTCTCTTAATGTCATCCATATCTATCTTATGAAACTCTGCTTTTGTTTGTATCTGACATCTTAATTATGTTCCACAACCATAAAGATGTGCTGATATGATTTTTGCATATTGTCAGCACATTTTTAAACTGTATTTTTTTGTCTTAATTGCAATCTGCTAACAATCGTAACATCCTCCTGTATGTTCAAGCTGTTGAAGCTTTAGCACTGAAAGCTTCAACAGGCTTAAAAAATCTGCTCTTGCTGGGTTTGAAAAACTAAAATCTTCCTTGGTGCATTGCTTTTGTGAAACACACAAAGCATTATGGCCTTCAACAAAGAAAATGAAGAAAAAATTGTAGTTGCTAAGCACTGCCTGAGTTGGTCTGACACTGATAGTTGATTTTATTTATTTTTTTGTCTGCCATTAGATGGCACTGTGTAGCCATAATCTCACACACGTCACATAAAAGCAGACATTACCATATTCCTTTAAAAACCTACCATTCTGTAATACTCTACTATACTTTGTTCCAAATGAATGTTTGTGTTTACCACAGTGTTTTATCCTGATGTCCACATGCTGTGACATGTGGAGTTTAAACCATATAGGCTGCAGTAATCTTACATTTCACATAGCAATTTCAGCCTTAAGTTGAAATGTTATGTAATGTCTTTGGATAAAAGCCAGATAAACTTAAATATAATGTGAGAACAGCTTATAAAACGATGAGCACTGAACTCAGTGAGCTTTGTATGATCCTACTTTGTTTACTTCTGTTTGCAGTTCCTCTCTTTTCTGCTTAAGCAAAATCATTGATTCATTGTGGTGATTTCTGTATATGCTTTTCAGGATTTGGTGTTCACGGCCTCCAGGCCCGGCGTGGTGGGGCACACAGATGTAAAGGTCCACTGCAGAAAATTGGGCACCTTTACAATCCGATCCTGCCAGCCCACGCTGCCACCTAAGTTCCTGCTAGCCGCCACACCCAGGGTATGTGTATAAGAGCAACAAACAGACTGAGGAGGACACACTTGCAAGTCCTGCCTGTCTGTATGTGATGACAGTCGGGGTTGTGTGCTGGCGCGCTTAAAACAGCTAAGCATTTGGGTGGTCATGGAAATGGAAGAGGGAAGCGCTGTGAACAATGCTTTTGTGGCTTTTTAACAATGAGAAGCTCTTATCTGTGAAATGTTTGTATGACTGTGTGTGGTTGGGGTACAGGAGGTCAACACTGTGACTCCCAGCTGCACTTAAAACAAACGGAGTCTCCAAAAAAGGGCTTCTTGCTCAGGTTATTCAGTAGTTGTTCAGCTTCCTCTTGCCCCCCTCACCTCCTCCTCCCTCTACACACACAAACATACGCAGATGCAGAAGTTGCTGATTCAGTGAAACCAGGACTGCATGCATCGACATCTCTCCATCTACAGCTTGAATCTCTCTGGAGCAAAGTTATCAGTTTTAGTCTTAAAAACCGAGCCTATGTCAGCGTACAGTATTTGTGCTTTGCCATCGTAAAATGTTGTTTCTAACCATCATGCAATGCTGTCTTTTGTTTCCAAGGTGACAGCAGTTCCCATGGAGCGCTATTGTAACGACCGCAGTGCTGAATACGAGTGGCAGGTGACACGCAGCGGAGGAGGCACGATCTTTAAACAGTGTTTCCTGTACGGCTCTCCTGAACTGGCATCAGAATGGCGTGTGAGGGCTAATGCCTTTCACCCACAATGCCCTGGGGGTGTGATGGCCCTCTATCCCCGCCATGGATGGTCCTTTATACGGATACCTGGTAAGTCCTGTCAGTCTCTCTGTGTGTGTGTGTGTGTGTGTGTGTGTGTGTGTGTGTGTGTGTGTGTGTGTGTGTGTGTGTGTGTGTGTGTGTGTGTTACTACTGAACATTCAAATGAGTCCCCCTGGTCTCATGCACAGCTTTTCACACTAGGCTATCAAATCCCATAAGTAAATGTCCCACAATTTACAGTCTAACAAATAGATGTATTAGATGTAGCATGTAACAGCAATGACTGTTCAAGGGGCAGCTAATCTGAAGAAAGTTTGCTTATGTGGAGAGAGATACAGAGCTTGTTTAGGGCAGTAAATGAGGTAAGTTTAGCACCACACAGAGGTGACCAATAACAGTAAATAGTGGATATCCTCTTTTATAGAATAGTGAGTAATAGAGGCCCGTGGGAGAATCCATAGATCTTAGTTCTGGGTCAGGAGGGCAGGGCAAGCAACATCACCCTCCACTATCTCTACCTGTAGGTCACACAGTGACTTCCCAGGGAACTGCTGAGATAAAGGGCTTCTGCAGAGCTTCACAACACATACCAGCAATTTCCATTGAATTATGAGATTCAATGGAAAGATTGTGTTTTGTTTTGGGGGGTTTGTCCAAGTGAATTTATGGCTTAGCAGGCCTTTATCAGAAAAGATTGGCTTGTTGAGCAAAGGGTTAGCTGCAGCACACTGAAAGGTGATTCACCACCAGGCTTCAGATGACTGATGGATGTCTAAGGTGAGAGAGGCCGCTACCTTCTTACAGAAAGCACATCCGTTCTCAGTGACCTAATGAAGGGGTCTCTGATAAACTCTGTTATGGATTATGATGACTGTTTTGTCAAATTGTCCCAGCGCAGCGGACACTGGATACCTTGTTTGATAAGCCTGCAGTGCGCTCATTTAACGACCTTTCTGAGGTGCACTGTAAAACAACAGCTTCTCTAAAAATCATAATAGGTCCTTTAGATCCTGTCAGATAAATAATAATAAAGCTTAGTCCTTTTTTTAAGCTCCTGTGTATACATGTGCTTGTGAGAGCGTTTCTGTGTAAAAGTGAGAAACAAAACAAGTATTTGTGCGTCTGTGTGAGAACAGCCTGAAAGCTCTTGTGAAGTTATACGGAGGCAGACAAAGCGAGGAAGTTTAGCTACTGGTCATTGTTCAAGTGCTCAGTTAGGTAACACTAATAGATGGTCTGCCTGTGTGCGAGTGAGTGTGTGTATATGTGTGTTGTTTCTGTACAGTCGAGCCCATTCAGGGACGTGTGCGGTGCTCACACGGGGACCGAGGTGTCTCTCAGCCCTCCGCACACACTCTCCCACGCTCAGGGGGACAAGCTTTTAGCGCTGTCTCTCCTTCACTAACAGACAGGACGGTGCGCTGGGCTGAAATCAGTATCTGGCCACGGGCTCTCAGTCCGTCTGGTCTCCCACTTCTTTCTCAGCCTCAGTAGGAAGGAAGTGACCCAACACTCAGGCACCCGTCCTCCGCTGAACACATTGTTGCCACATCAAGGCTCAGATATGTACAGTAGCTCAGCTGAAGTTTCCCACCCTCCGTCTCCTCCGCACTCCCAGCCCCACACCTTTAGAACAAATGGCAGAGCTGAATAACTGTTTGTTTTGAGCGCCATGGCGTGAGTACAGCTGCCCACTGATATCGATGGAGGAATCTAATCAGAGGACTTATTAGGAATCAGGCCAAAGAGGAGGAAAAAACAATGGGCTGTAACATTTTGGACCGTAGATTATTTTTTGTTTGTTTGTTTATTTGTTTTGATGTCGTGGTAATTGTATTATTTCCTTGAAGGAAAAAAGAGAGAGAATTAATTACATGTTAAAAATGTTAACACCGATGATGACACGATGCTTCTGTATGTCTCTGAAAGAAAGCAACATGTATTATCAGCTCAAAAATGAAGTACAAACAGCCACACTATCTTCTCCACGGAGACATGGCAGAAAAAGAAGATTGGACTCTAGTTACAGAGAAATTCTGGGCTTGTTTTCTTGCCAAATTAGTTTAGTTTGCTTTGTGAAAATTCTACTCCTCGCAACCACTCAATTAAAAAAAAAAAAAAATCAAATGGAGACAGATTTAAAGTTTAAAAGAAACTTTCAGTTCCACAGAAATAGCGTTCCTTGCTGTCTGTGTGGCCTCTGTCTCCCTCGCATTAATTAGAAGCAGCCACTCCACAAAATAACGGGCTTCTCACTATAGCACCGACTCCTTAACTCCTTTTCTAGCTTTATTGTGTACTGTTAAACGACTGTTGCTGCCATGAAGGAATCTCTGAAGGAGATGGTTGGCAGGTTGTGGAGCTGTTTTTTGGTTGTTGTTGGTTTTTTTTTTTGTTTGTTTGGTTTTTTTAGCTGCATTAGAAATCGCACAGGAGTCTGTGTGCGCGTGCTTCCATATCCATCAGTAAAGTTCTGGCCCTGCCGTTCACATTAGGCTGTGGGAAATGCAGTTCTGCCTTCCTGTCCCTTCAAAGAAACTCTGCTCTCCACCAAAATGGCAGGAAGCTTCCCCGGCCCTCTGATAGACAGGCACAAAACAACACAGACTGCCAGCCTCACCACATCACCGTCTGACTCTGCCCTTTTTAATCGGCATTAAGCTGGCACCGGTGTCCGTCTGTGGAATTCAGCTTTTTTTTTTTCTTTTCTTTTCTTTTTTTTTTGCTAGCAATGAAAAACAAATATACAGCCAAGTGTGTAAAGGGATTGTGATTTCCTTGTCCAATTTATGGCTATAAATGTGTCCACAAGAAAGAGCAAATTTAAAAAAAAATCCAGTGTAGACTGAAGGGGGAGACATTAGCCACATTATTTTTCTATGCTGGGATCTTTAAACATGGAAGCCAAGTAATCTTTGTGCTTTGATCTGTGGTAAGTTCTGAGTCAATGCCAGCCAAGGGTAACTAGCAGTAATCTGTCTTAATGACAGAGTTCAGAGTGGGCTGCTGTGGTGTGGTGCGGTGAGGTTCCCCAGCGAAACTTGGGAGTCTTCATCAGACTGTCTGTCTCTTCCGCTGCTTTAACGACTCCTAGAGAACCAAAAGAAGCGTTCCTCTTGCATGCTTGAGGGGAGGCGGTGGTGTATGTGTGAACATGTTCCATATATGCTCCTCCATCGCTCAGACGCTGCCACACTTAGTTGTGCAAGCATATTTTTTTTCTTTTAAGGGGATTCATGTTCTTTTTTTCTTTTTTTTAATGACTCTCTTTCAGGCTCCAGAGCAGAGATGCTGCTTTCTGGATGCAGACTGACTTTGTTTGGGGGGGTTGTAAACCTTCACTAAATTCTCCTGTTTTCTGTCGGGCTTCTCACTTCCTAGCTTTCAAATCCTCCCACTGGCATCTGGCTCTTAGCTGTACTGATGCTGTCGCTGTAAGAAAATTAAGTTTCACTCTGATTTTTGTCAATATATGCAGAAGCAGCAAAGTAGTGTCAGGCTAATATTTCCATCATCGGCGGTGCTGAACAAGTGTTGCTCATTGACTTATTGATTGCCCAGTATAATGTATCATTGTACAGTGAGGGGCTGGTGCTTGGTTCGATCGTTGATTCGACCTGTTCTGTGGCCTCCCATCTGTCTCTCTTTCTCACATAACCATCCATCCATCTTCCTTTACTAACTCCTTCTCTGCAAAATCGCTGTTCTTCATCACATCTGGCTCGCTTCCCTCCGTGTTCAGGGCAGCTCCCCGCTTGGCTTTGGCAGGCAACAGCAGCAGAGGGGAAGGAAACAGAGGACAGCATAGAAGATTGTAGCGGCGTATTAATGAAATTAGCGCCATAGTTGGTTTGGGAGTATCAGGCGCCAGGCACCAGGGCTGGGCCGGGGTTAATTAGCTGGCAGCAGGCCTCTAATTGGGTCAGGACCATGTCAGACCCCTGGCTCTGGCCCTGCAGGGATTGGATTACAACGTCGGGGGACAGACAGCAGGGGGAGGGAAGGGGCGAGCGAGAGAGGGTGTGTGTCGTGGGGTGGGAGGGTGAGTGTAGAAGTGGAGGAGGGAAGGATGGAGAGGCTGCTGGAGGGTGCTACAGTGGATGTAGTAGAATGGGGGTGTGAGGAGGGACAAGGGAGTGCAGCTTAATCTGCCAGCAGGCGGTAAGCATGAAGGAGATGGGGAGGGCCTGGCTGGGTGAATACCTCTGTTAGACTGGATTGGATTGAAGCGGGTGGTGGTGGTGGCGAGGAGGGGGGTGCTGTGAAAGGGGGGCAGGGCAGGTGGTGAAGCTTGATATGTGTATCCATAGCAACGGCAGAGTGGTGTGACACCACATGGGATTTGCTCGTGTTTTGGGGTGTGGTCTTATCGCAGTCCTCATCCCTGTCAGGCCATGATTTTAAAGTTGTTTTGTGCCCCCCCCCCCCCCCCCCCCCCCTTTTTTTTTTTTTTTTTTTTTTTTTTTTTTTTGCTTTCAGTTTTACTCCACAATTTGATTTACACACCACAACATATTTGGACACGATCTCTTTGTTTGCAATCAGCTACATAATATCGCTGTTGCTATGTCAATGAATTTTAGTGACTCTTTCGAGCCAACACACTGTTTTTTTTTTAGCCGTAAGGACCTTTTCATTTAAATTCCTCCAAACCGTCCATAATTCATGGTACATGCGTAGTTACTATATCCAGTTTGCTCACACTTAAGGGCAGTGGTCCTGCATTTCATTGCCACCACATGTAGCTTATAATGTAAGCATAAGTGTTACATTGGAATGAGACAGACCACCAAAGTCCTCCCAAATTGTAATTATTCATTTTCTTGGCTTCCCTTTTATAGAGTATAGGAATATGAAACTGGGGTTTTCTCAATGCAGTACTAAATGCTTTGAACTCTGCAACCTCTCTATAAGCCACATTGCTGTGGGACGATTTTTTTCTGCCTGTTTTCTTGCTTGCCTTTCTTTCTTTCCTTTTTTATTGTCTTTGTGTTAATAATTTCTCTGTGTATGAATGCAACTCAGAATTCAATATGATGATGATCAAGTGATGCCGATAAGCAACTACCAAATGCTGTATCATGGTCACCGGTGTCATCAAACACCAGAAGGTTGCTTTCTTAAGGAGCAGAGCAGCTTCCCTATTAATGGTCTCCCTCATAATCCAGTCATAAACAAAAGGATTATTGTGACTGACACGTCTCTGTATACAAGAATAATAGTATCCAACTGTTTAATATGGGATTTTCTCATTGCCTGTTAATGCCATTCAAGACTTAGTTTAAGTACATGCAACATTTAGTCCTCTTTGGCCAGAAAAATCCTCAGATAGGGGCTTTTAACCTGTCTTAAAACATGACACTGGAGTCTGGAGGCTTAAATATAATCTGCTAAACACAAACAGATCAGTAGCAGGGGTTTAGCAGTGTTGTCTTATATGAGTATTTGTGTCTCTGCCAAGTGGTGGTTTTGCGCCTGGGTGGTTGGCAGCGTGGCCCGCAAGTGTTAGTCAGTGCCCTTGACTGAGCAGCGGCCCTGGTTAGACTGGCACCTGCGGCCGGGAGGCCCCGTCTGATCTCAGCCACAACATCACCGCCGCCGCCACCACCAGGCTAATCCAGCTTCGCTGTAGCCGGAGCCACCACAGACCCCCTTTCCTCTCCGTCTGTCCCTCTCTGTCTGGACCTCTTTTTTTTCTGTTCTGCATGTCTAATCTGCTGCATGCCTGCCTCTCTTGTCTTTTACTTTCTCAGTCCATTCACTTTCTTGACGCCAAGGCCAATTACAGGCCTTTCACGGAAGGGTACATTGTGTATCTCATGGTTTGCGGTGCACTGGGCTCTTTGTACAAACCGAATAGAACCACAGCAATGCACAACTGCCTATTTTAGAGTAAATAAAGTGTCACATCGAATCTGCTTCAGTTGTACTTTAATGCCTTTAGCTATAGGTGTATTATTTAAGCCATTCATTATCCTCCTTAAAGCATTTCCTATGTCATTTCACAATTTTTCAATATTTTGTGAGTTAGCTCAATTCATTGTAGGTGTTTTCTCTTTTGTATTTACAATATAACAAGAAAAGATACTAATCTGGAAGAACGCATATCATTTACTAAATGTAGATCCCTGTTGCACCTTTCATTTTACATAATGACAGGAGATAAAACGCTCATCCTGCTAACCAAATCTTTCTAGCAAGTCTTGCCCTTTGGCAGCCATCTTGGTAATGCCCCCCAAGCAGCTATTTGGGTATTTCGAAGCCTCTGCCTGAATAAGGAGAGAGCGTACTTAATATCAGGACATAACAGCTGTTTTATTTATATTTATATTTAAAATGTTCAGCTAAACCCATTACACACACCATGCATGTGCAAAGCTTCATAACATTACAGCTTTTTAACAGCTCAGCCAGCAGTGCAGTAACTATCAGCTTCTTTCTACCAGAGCACTGAACAAGTACCATTCTAATTCAGCCTGTATGATAAACTGTGAAAACATGCAGCACACATACATCTTTTCTTCTATAATGACTAGATGCGCCCTCTACAAAGCTGAAACTGTGGGTGTAGCAAAAGCACGGTTGGCTCACATGCTTTCCAGTTTGACTGTTGGTTGTTGTTGGTGAACTTCTTTGTTTATTGTAATGGCGTAAAGTACTTGCGTTAGTAGTGCGTAGGTGCTACGTAGAGCTTTGCAGACCCACATTTACACGTTGCTATCTACGCCATACATGGAAAAACCAGTAACGTGGGCTACTCTTATTTATGCAAGTGCTGTTGATCGTCTTTAAGCTCGCTCTTGCTGCAAAGGAGACGGTAGTCATGTTATACAATGAAATTCTTAGCAGTGGAGTGAAACTGTTAAAAACAAAACTATTCACTGCAGCCATTGTCTGCGTTTCTCTTACGTGATTCTTTGATATTTGATATTTTGCACTTCTTCCTCTACGTGGCAAACTCCACTGTGGTCTCACTCTTTCATGTTCAAGCCAACTTTTTGACCGGTCAACACACAAACCTTTGCACAATCCTCTTTTCTGCAAATGGAAAAAAAATACAGGATACTTGACAAAAAAGCTACGCGCCTCAGAAAACATGAACCTTTTTCAGCTTTTCAGCTGTCCAGAAGAAAAATACAACAAGCGAAATTAAAGACGTGTATGAATTTAATCCAGAACAAATTTTGCCAGCGTATTCCCAGGAGCTGTAGGTTGTGAGTGCGAGTGAGACCAGGACTGGATGTATTTGACAGGCTGACACCACTCCACAGTGACCTGTAGGTGAGCTCTCCAATACTTCCCCAGAGCATTTCACCTATTCATCTGTTCTATTAGTTCCTCTTTAACACCTCTGCCAGGCCTGACATTTTTTCAGGAGGTTATACTAAAAGGTCACAGGTCAGGGTTCAGTCCAAGTACAAATTAGCATAGAAGGGTCTCCTTAAAAAAAGATCTATTTGAGATTGTGGGTCTGTGGTACATTTTAACACAGGTGTATATTTCAATTATTTTTTGCATGTTTCAAATATGTTCCAGGAGGCTATTTTTTTTGAAGGTATCTCAGTCTGTTTTTTGCTTTTTGGAGAATGTGTTTTGAATTAATGGCCGAAGCAAAGTGAAGAAATAACACTGGGAAATATTTATAAGCCCAGGTTTGCAGCGCACAAAAGGGCTTGGGGACAGGAGTCCACCTCTTATGTAAGACGGTCAAGCCTCACTCTCCCATAGGGACTCTCTTGTAATCCTGACCTGACCCTGTCCCCTGACCCTGGACCTGGCTTTAGGTTCTTCCCACTCAGGGCCACGACCTCTCGGTCAAACACCATCGTGTGCCTGTCACAGGGTCGAATGCAGGCACAGCTTTTTCCTTATTCTACCATTGTGTCAGATGACGTTAATTCCTCATCAGCTGGACATCGAGGAAACCACTTCAGCAGCAGACCCAGGGTCAGAACACCCCCCTCTTTCCCATTGCTCTTGTCGGTAAATCACTTGAAGGCCAGCGAATACCTGATGTGGTATCAACAGAAACGTGACCAACTGCCAGGCCTGTTTGTTCACCTTTTGTGCCTTTGTCTAAAATGGAGTGTAAATCACTTTTTCCTCAGTTTCACTTTGTCTCTTATTCATCGTATCCTTAATTCTCTCTGCTCTCAGCAACAGCACAGTCAATCATGGCACAGGCTTTATTTAAACGGTCACTAAATTAGGGCCAGATCTAGGAGGATCGGTTATTCAAGAGTCTTATCTAACTTCTGAATTAATTGGAGTTTGTTTTTTTTAACTTTGTAAGTAAGCAGATATTTTATTGTGTCAACTCACTAAATATTTTCAGTGATTAATGTGATTTCGTCACACAGCTACTTACTGAGAGTGATATTGAAAAGTTGCTGTGTTGCCACCCGGGTGGTTTGTGTGGTAAAACTTTCTTTCCCTCTTTCAGATAAGGAAAGCCTGATTACAGAAAGTGGAAAGCTCCACACCTTGGATATCCTGTTGAGTCGACTAAAGGCTCAGGGACACAGAGTCCTCATCTACTCTCAGATGACTCGCATGATAGACCTGCTTGAGGTATAAAAGCACACATACACGGCATACATCTATGAACAGAACAGTTTGTTCCTCATTTTCATTACCTTTGCCCCTTTACAGCTCTGCTCGCTCTATTCATATGTATTCTATTTATAAGTTACCCTCACACTATTGCTAATTGTAGAAAAAGTAACGCCCTGAATTCCATTCAGTAATATGTAACCTGAAGGTGAGTTAAATCTTTTAGATATCCGCTTAAATAAATTCCAAGTTTCCAAGTAAGTTGTTTAAGCTCCTCACCCGAGCAGTGTAACCGTTGGGGTGTGGCGCTACAGCACCTCTAAACCACCCGCCTGTCCCTCGTTGGTGCACTCATTAGACTGCTAATTAACAGGTCAGGACTAATTAGAGGGGTCTCATCTGCAGGGGAGGCAGCCAGATGGGAGGGATAACTGGGTGCAATAAGGAAAGCGGGGAAGTGGAGGGGAAATGGGTGATGGGAGTGGCAGGGTCTTTGGGGTTAGAGGAGAAGGAAATAACATGAAAACCGAGACAAAGGTAGATGGATGAGGAAAAGGTGGGAACAAATAAACGATCACAAAATCAGTTTTTCCCGGTTCGAGCTGGATAAATGAACCCGTATTACTTTTACCCACATGCATGTTTTTCTTTTTAACTTCTTAGATAGTTATAATCTTATTGGAAGGTCAGAGGCTGTCAGTTTGGAATCCAAGATGAAGATCGAAGTGCATTACTGCTCTCCCTACAGGAATATAATGCTGAAACACAGCCCTGACAGTGATTATGTGTCGACAGCCTCGGTGCACTACTCTGTTGTTGCCTCCATATTTGTTGCAAACATCACTATGGAGCCAAAAGCCTCTCGCATGATGTCATTGGGAATTCTGTCCCTATTCGCGCAGTGCAGAGCTGGTTCCACAGCTAAATGCTTTGATGGTAGATGGACCTGGCCCAGGTGGCTAAGGACCGTCTTCCTGTGTGTCTGGAAAACAGCAGGAATGCCTCGTGTTAAAGGCCACTGGAAAACGACAGTGATGAGAAAGCTCAAGATGGCTTCGATAATGCTGGCTAGTCATTCTGCTTTAGTGTTCTTCTCACTGATTGCCCCACCTATAGTCGTTCCCTCTAGCTATGATTTAATGAGACAACATTACAGCGCCCTGTGTATCACAGAAGTCATTGTGTATAAGTGACCTCATAATGCAATGGGAGGTGGGCGTTGGTTGAGGGGGAGGTTGTATATGACAGCATCTCCTCTGCTAATGGGCTCAAGGCAATCACGGATGAAATCATACATTCACCCAATTTGGCTTCAGTGTTTTTTTTCCTCCTCCATGTTTGTCCTTGGTCATAGCTAAAAAAATAAATAAATCTGCAGATGGAGTTCATTATCTGAAAGTGAGTCTCTGACTAAGAGAGAGAGTGCGGGAGAAGCTGATGTTGATCTGTGTCATTATCATCATTGTTTTCGTCACCAGTCGGCTGCCGGTTCTTCTGGTGACATCACGCGGTCAGTTGATGGATTAAGATTCGGGTGGCCTAAAGAAAAATAACACTGTTTGCTTTCTTTGGCAGCAGCTGATAGTGTAGTGGGACCACAGAGTCACTGCCTTCCTATTTAAGCTGAGTTTCTGGGGCTACTTAGACATCATTTTACTGCACTCTAAGTCTGAAAAGCTTAAAATGCAGGAATGAGGGGAAATGCCCACAGTCTCTTGGAACTGCTGCCAAACCAGAATAGAATTTTGTCGGTAAATGAATTAATGCAATTTGCCTTTCAGGTGTGCCTTGTTCATTATTCAATTCAATTCAGGTTAGTTTTATTTATATAGTGCCAAATCACAACAGCAATCACATCAAGGCACTTGATATTGTAAAGCAGACACCCTACAATAATACAGAGAACCTTTCAACAATCAAACGACCCCCTATGAGCAAGCACTTGGCGACAGTGGGAAGGAAAAACTTCCTCGGTGGGGCGGCCAGCTGCCATCACTAGTTTGGGGTGAGGGGAAATTGTCTTGGACTGTTGGAGTGACACACAGTGACCTATTATTCAATGAAAAGCTCGGCTTCTGCATAGATTATTTTGTGGAACATATTATGACAGTTTGTTTGTACGTTTCTGTACACTATGATTGCAAATATAGAAACTCTACAGCCTGTGACACAGAAGGAAAAGCCAGAGAGTGGAGTTTTAGTTACCGTGTTTGTTAACACTGTGGTTTTGATGAATGGATAGTTTTGCAGGTTTCATCACCTTGTCCTTGTCTGAACTGGTTTTCTGCTTATACATGCAACTTTTTAGCAGTAGCTAATCAAAGTTCACGTTCTTGCTCGCTGACACTTTGAAGGTTACTGCAGTCATTTGGCTCCTGTAATATTGTGGAACTATTTTTGAAGCCAAAATGATCTGAACTGTTGTAGTGAACCAGAGATTGCATTTTTCCTGCATTTCATTCTCCTCAATGCAGTTTGGTCGCTCACTTCTTACTCTGAGAGTTGAGTATGCTGTACTAGAGGGGGATAGAAGGGTCCAATGAGCTTTCTGCTAAGGTGTGATTTATACTGCTGTGTTGATACATGTCAAAGATATGATGTAGTTTTCATATAGCCTGCCACACACACCCTCCCCAGACATTTAATGACACGCACACACACTGATTTGTCCGCACGGTGGCGATATGCTTTGCGTCTGTGAAACAAAATGTGGTCATTTATATATTTATTCTCATTTTCTTTGCTATTTCAATCTGTGTATAGACTCTCTCTTCAGCGTTGCATTAATTTAATGCTAAATAACTGTGGCTAAACATTTATTAAGTGGGAAAAAAAGCCAACATGATCTGCTTTTGCAGTCACCATGAGAAACAGAACACGGAGAAACTCGACAGACTGGCATAGGAGCCAATGCCAGATAGCATTTTTGTAATTGCAGAATGATTCAGCCACACATGCAAAAAGAAATGTGCATAGACTACACCATAGGATGTTTTACAAAGTGTTTTTTCACACATCTGTATTAATGCCTAAAATGGGAAACACCGTTTAATAGTTAAGGTCAGTGAAGTTCTGCTGCTCCTGTGGTCTTGGGCAGGTGTTGTATGTACCACGTCACTGACAGCAGACATAACAGTCTTAAGCCCAGCTCAGTTCTGAAGTGGACTCTGTTTTATTATGGTGCCACAGCATGTTCTTTTCAGTTATTACAGCTGTTGGGTTAGGAACAGTCTGTGACCACGCACACTAATCTAACAGCATTTGCTTGACTGTGGGGACTCATTTTTAACGGGAAGTTGGGAACAGCCTGTGTTCCCAGAGCCACTTTGAAAGAAAAAGCAAAATTGCAATTGGAGTGGATAGAAAAGTATCGGGCATTCTTAAAACAAATTTGCGGGTTCCCATGCGTCGTGAACTTCGGGAAACATAGGGGTTTGGGGAGGTTTTGTTTTGGTTTTTTTGGTTTTGTTTTGTTTTTTTTGGCAAAATGTGGTTCATAATGGGCCGATGATAAGAGTAAACATTTTGTCCAGTCAGGCCGACCCGGACATAGTGCTTGATTTATAACATTTGTAAAGGAATACATTAGAAAATGAGTGAAAAACTGCAGAAATATCACACTTTCACCTACGGTTAGCACAAACTGGATCAGAATATTGTAGAAAATTGCCAGCTGTTGGGATTTATATTTCAGTGTGGCAGTAATCCAAAGCATGCTACAACTAACCAGGACTCCAAGTGTAAACCACAAAAAGGCTGCAGAGGAATTTGATCTGTCAGGTGTAACTTTTCTAAAACGTTGATTCTGCAGATTTAGATGGAGATTAGAAAGACAGCAGCGTTGTGCTGGCAAGATACCAAAGCCCAATTCAACAAGGTTAGCAGCATTTTGGCGAGCGCTGCCCTAATGGTCCCTAATGTAGTGTTCGGTTAGAGCAGATGGGGCTGTTGGGAACAGAGCCAGACACTCAGAGCGATGAGGGGGCAGGCCCTACCGGGACTGAGGGCCCCGGGTGTCGTGAGAGGGGATTTGGAGGGGGTCATAGAAAACATAGCTTCAAATCATCGTTATCATTGATAATGGCTGTGTGAGGGGAGTTGTTATGTGTGGCCATTTATTGTGACTGGTTCAGGGGGGACTGACATGTTTCATCGAGGAGGTCGCGAGTTCAGGGCAGCGCTCAAAGGAAGCTCAGCGAGTCACCTCATCACTGCTGTTGCTCTGACTTCAGAGCTCCTCCCATCAAACCCACACACACAGGCGCACACAGCGCAGCTTAGCAGACTTTGGGGGGGATAGAATATCAAGCTCTTGATTTCTCAATGCCTCCCTGGGCTCGGATTGAGGTTTCAACTCCAGCAAATGCACATAAGAAATGTGGGATTTTGGAATTTTGGACACAAAATTGCTGTCAGAAAGAAATTCTTACAGCACAGATGAATATTCCTTGACCCTTGAAATTTAACAAGTAGGGCTGCAGGCTTTATCTACTCCTCAGAGAAAGAATAGAATTTCATATTTGAGAGCTTATTAGATTCAGTGTGTAGTTGCTGCTTGCAATCCCCAGAGCAGAGGCTGAAGAACAGTTTGAGATTTGAGTTTTGGATTTGAAGTTTGGATAAGTTTGGTTTGCTGGTTTCGAAATCACTGGTGAGGGCGATCTATGAATGCCAAATATTGGCTAATCCTAGAGTACAGATTTTTTTTTATTAACTTGATGCAGATCTAGTTATTCTAGTTATAGGTTTTATGAAAATAAAGCAAAAGATGTTGTGATATTCCTCCCTACTGGAAGTAAGCCAACCTTCTGCTCTGCGAAAGACCAGAATAAATGAGGAGTCATTATTTATTTATTAGTAATTATTTTCTTTACTGTCTTTGTCCCATCTTTCCAGGAGTACATGGTTTATCGCAAGCACACCTACATGCGCCTCGATGGATCCTCCAAGATTTCTGAGCGCAGGGATATGGTGGCTGACTTCCAGAGTCGGTGGGTAAAGATAAAATACGACCTAGAGTGCAAGTGGTTGTGCGTGCACGAAATAAGACGTCACCCATACATCGAAATATATATGGGTGTGTTTAGTCCACATTCTCTGGTTTGCATTAGTACATAGCTCTCAGGCGCCAGCATTACTCTTTTTGGAGGACAAAAGAGTTTGAAGTTTATTGGAGTTTATTGAAGTTGCGTTACGGTGCAGGACTTTCACTACTGGTGCACATTTCACATCCTGTACAGGACTTAAGCTTGACATTTTTATTCTTAACTTACATTGCAACTTCATTTAATGGCATGATATGTGGATATTTGTGCTGTAGCTGCAGTTGGAAATGATATCTTCTGATTTTGTCCCCCTCTTCTATTCCCTCCACCCCCACTCCTCTCTCACTGGCCTCCACAGAACGGATATCTTTGTCTTTCTGCTGAGCACACGGGCCGGAGGGCTTGGCATTAACCTGACTGCTGCTGACACTGTGAGCCCCTTATTGATACCATATCATAGTTTAAATAGCACTAACATTTACTAAAGGTCTATATCCAGGGCAGCACACATTCTCTGTCTTGAAACACAGTTTGAGCATAAATAAATGCGTTTGGATAATGACTAAGGTGCATGATTGTGTATGTAATCAGTAGGGGTAAACACGCCTCTGAAAATGATAATGTCAGTGTTTATTAACATGTCTCGGTATAAACTCCCTGTAGCCCTGTTCGCGTGAAATTAGCTTTCATGACAATGAGCGTGAAGCGATTGTTAACACAGGACATCTGTCACGTTAAAAGGCAGTTCACTTGGGAAAACACGTCATTGTTATTAGTCTCCGAAATTGCAGAGAAGGGAGTGTCTGTTTCACGCTCAGGCTTTCTTCACACAAAAAAAATGAGACAATGTGGTAAACATGGATATCTTAATTTTAAAGAAAAATATTATGACATTTATTTATTTATTTAATCCTGTGCAGGTTATCTTCTATGACAGTGACTGGAACCCCACAGTGGACCAACAGGCCATGGACAGGGCTCACAGGCTGGGTCAGACCAAACAGGTCACCGTCTATCGCCTCATCTGTCAAGGCACCATCGAGGAGAGGATACTGCAGCGGGCCAAGGAAAAGAGCGAGGTGTGTCAAAAATATCCTCCATTCTTTTTAAACCAACAACAGCAAAATAGCACAAATGCATAATGGTCATATTAATAACAGAGGTGATTAATGCTTTAATGGTCTTCTGTAATAAGATCCAAAGGGTAGTGATCTCTGGAGGCAACTTCAAGCCAGACACGCTCAAACCCAAAGAGGTGGTCAGCCTGCTTTTGGACGATGACGAGCTGGAGAAGAAATGTGAGTGTTTTGATTGGGCAGATGTTCGAGTTTCACTGTGAGGGGAAGGAAAATATGAAAACAAACATTGTGTCTCTTTCTGTAGTGCGCCAAAGGCAAGAGGAGAAGAGGCAGCAAGAGGAGAGCAGCAAGGTGAAGGAGCGCAAGAGGAAGAGGGAGAAGTATGCTGAGAAGGTATGGAACTGATTAACTGAGTTGGTGGCTGCCTGGATGTGGAGTGGAATATGTAGAATACTTCGAGTAGAAACACATGTGAAATGTTAGAGAGAAAGTTGGAATGGAAGAAATTGTAAGGTGGGAAGATAAGGAGACAAGAGTCCTGGAAGAAACTTTTACAGAAGGTTTTGTGTTCAGCTCAAGAGTGAAAACTGTAGTCTGTCTGTTAGACGATAGACTCTCTTCTGTCTAACATAATTATAACATTGACTTGATAGTGAAGCTGCAGGAAGGGTCGAGGGGACATTGAAATCATGACTTATTCCTTTGAGACGTTATACAGTACATAGCTGGTGAATCTGACAGAAATCAGGTCACTAGTTTGAGATAGTCAGTGACTAAAGTAGGGTCAGATGGAAGGTCAGAGGTTCATCTAAAATCATTAAATATCTTCCTCTGGGGATCATATCCATACTGGATTTCATGGCAATCTGGTCAGTGGCTGGTCAGTTTTGTCTTGCTCTGAACTCAAGAGCTGAACAGAAAATGTATATGCCATGCAACTGACTGTCAGCGCATTCAGTTCAACTCAATTCAGGTTTATTTATATAGCACCAAATCACAACAACAGTCATCTCACAGTACTTTACAATGTACGATAAAGTCCTTTCTGTAAATAAGAGAAAACCTAACCCCTGTATATAAGTGGCGACAGTGGGAAGGTAAACCGCCTTTTAACAGGAAGAAACCAGGAAGGAAAACCAAGCTCAGGAAGGGGCAGCCATCTGCTGCGACAGGTCCGGGATAAGGGGAGGGATAGGACAAGACAAAAGACCCACTGTGGAAGAGAGTCAGAGATTAATAATAATTAATAATTAAATGGTAAGTGATAGATAAAAACAATTAAACAAGGTGGGTGAAGAAGAAACACTCAGTGCCTCATGGGAAGCCTCCAGCAGCACAGGCCTATTGCAGGATAACTAAGGAAGGGTTCAGGGTCACCTAATCCAGGCAAACAATAAACAATAGCCTATGTTTTATCTGAATTTAGAGATCATCAGTTTAAGTAGTTATTTTGTATCATCTGGCTTCATTGATAGATATAGCTGGGTATCATCTGCATAGCAATGCCTTCTAACAATAAGTGGCTTAAACCACTGGTTTAATATTTACTAGTTAGGTTAATTCTGTTTTAGAGGGGAAAAAAATTTCACACCCCTACTTCAGCAGAATTGATTTCATCAATACCCTCTCCTGTTCCCGTTTCTGTTTTTAACTTTCAGAAGAAGAACGAGGAGCTGGAGAACAAGAGGAAAAAGGAAGTGAACCTGGTCATTTCCCACGCCCCCTCAGCAGACAACTCTAACTTGTCGGCAGATGGAGACGACTCGTTCATCAGCGTCGAGATGGACTCGGCCATGCCCAGTCCTTTCAGCGAGGTGAGGGATCCAGAGGAAAAACAGGAGAGATGGATGGTGTGTGCATGTGTGCGATAAAGAGAGAGAAATGCTTTTGTGAAAGTGTAGGTCATAGATGAGGTCATAGATGAGATCAGATTTATGTTAAATGTGATGACTTGTGGCTGCTCCATTAGGCTTCTTTGGCCTGCATCCACAAACTCACCATCTTACTTTGCATGCTGTGCTATTAATCCTCCTCCCCTTTTCTTTTCTTATCTTTTGTTTCTTTTGGGTTATTAATTCTTCCCCTATATTCTCTTCTCCGGCTTTCCTCTTCTTTTGATCCACTCTTCTATCCTTCTTACCTTTTCTCAACCATTTGTCACTTTTATACCTTGCACATTGAATATTTCCTTTCCTTTCCTTTCCTTTCCTTTCCTTGCCTTTCTTCTCTGTTCCTCGGACTGTTCCTCTTGTTGCCCTTTACTGTACTTACCCGGTTCCTCGTTCCCTTGTGGTGCTGACCCGCAGCCTGTATGTATGTCTGTTTGTACTCCTATGCATGGACAGATCTCCTTAAGTAGCGAGCTCCAGCCCGGCTCATTACCTCCTGATGCCGACGCGGATGAGAGCAGCAGCGACATGCTCGTCATCGTGGATGATCCACTTTCCTCCGCGCCTCAGTCTCGTGCCACCAACTCACCCGCCTCTGTGTCTGGATCAGTCTCTGACAATATGAATGGTGAGAAAACAATTTTCAGTCGAGCCATCGTTCATGGAGCAAGTAGAGCAGAATACTTTGTTTTTCTGCACTTTGCATAGACTTGCTCTGCAGTTAGTGTCCCTGGAAAATTTGCTGTAGATCAAGACCAGATTTGACTTGTTACTGATACTCCCCACCTCTGAATTTAGGACATATCCGTTTGTATAGTGAGTGATATCAGCAGCTAAAGTTCAAAGTTTCCAAATAAATATGTAGCATATATGTAGCATTAAAGACAGTCACTTAACCCCAAAGTATGTAAATGGTGCTAAAAGTTGTGTTCTTCCTATATAAAGGCTTTAGAGGTCTCTCTTGCTCTCTGGTTGTTTAGCCAATGCATTTTTGGCAGTGTTAAACAGCCAGCCCACCCAGCCACGTATCTCATACACTATCAGAAACCTAATGGTTTGTCCTAACTAAAAATAATCTAAGTACATATAATCTCTTCCAAGTGTGGAGTTGCCAAATAAAACCTAATCTGTCATTTCCATGAGACTATTATCTTGTTCTACTGTTGCTAGAATAGCAAATTAGTGTGACTTACATGAAAGTCATCGCTGCACGTAGAAGGCTGGCTTGTTATGTTCTCTCTGCTATCTCGCCTTGTGTTTTAATAGGCTGGGGTCCATTGAGACAAGTGGCTTTTTACCTCATAAGCTGTGTGCAGCTCGTTTCTTGCTTGTTTTACATTTATAACAGTTTTATTTTGGCTCGGCCGCACTCAGAAATCAAGATACACGGTGAATGTTTTTTCCTTTTATCTTCACTTTGGATTTTTGCGGCAAGATAATCTCTCCTAAATCCATACTTCTTCGCTGCCATGCTAAGAGGTGCTTGCCAGCAAGATTATTGATGTGTAGTGATAACCAGAGCCAGCAAGCTGGGAAAAAAGTTGGTTCCTTCAGAGATGTAGATGATGTTTAAATGAAAGGTTTGGAAGATGAGATGGAAAGCAAATAATCAAGAATCAACTGGTGAATTGAAAATGGGAAAGGAAAGAAGAGTGAAATTTAGCCCTGAAGGTCGGGGGAAGCGTGGGGAATTTTATGAAAGGTTTTCATGTGTGCTTTGGTGTTAGTGATAGAGTAGGGCCTTTTTCCCCACATAGGGAGGTTGTAATCCAGAGTATTTGGAGTGAAACGTGTAGAGAAAATGCAGACCAGTGGTGGGATGTGGGGAGTCAGAGAGGGAGAAGACAAGGTACTGGAGGATTAGGTACATCACCACTCTGGCTCTGATTGTGCAGACAGTATGGAAAATGAGAAGAGTGTTCCTGTTTTTGCTTGAGCCAGCACTTACAGTAATGATGAGCCGTGATTAATGTGCAATTGCGCTTAAATGTTGCAGAGAAATTACCACAGTAGACTCTGAGAGACTGGGTCAAGGCCAAACCAAACTGAGTGTCTCTGACAGTGATGTTGATTCCCGCCTGACTTTATTCCTCTGTTGCCTGACTGTAAAATACTGAAGAGTTTTTTGTTACTATTTTTTCCTTTTATCACCTGTGGTGTTCAGGTGTTTCAGCCTCGGACACAATCAGTCCAGGCAGAGGCAGGTCCGGGCGGAGTCGTGGGCGGCCTAAAGGCTCTGGAGGCGGTGCCAAGACTGGAGGGAAAGGACGCGGGCGTAAGTCAACTGCAGGTAGCGCAGCAGCAATGGCAGGAGCGATGGCAGGCGCGGCAGCTGCTTCGGCAGCAGCTTATGCTGCTTATGGCTACAGTGTTTCGAAAGGTATGTAAATATTGTACGGATCTATATGCACAGGCACTGGCTGTCCAGAAATCAAAAGGAATATGTGTGTTATGTGTGCTTTGTTTACCTGTCAATGCATTTCCTGGACAAATGTTCCTAAGGACTGTTGATGTCACAACAAACATGCTTGTCCTGTTTCTCATGTTCATACATCCATATTTTCAAATGAGCACTCTTAACTCAAGAGTAACTCAGTTTTTAAAAAAAATATTGTTTTAAAATCTGTCCTTTTCCCTGCAAGCTAAATGTCTACTACCCATGCACAAGGTTACAGCTTCACCAATGTTTCAAGCCAGAGTGCTGACCTGGCATCTCTTTTCAAGCCACAATGAATGCACTGAATGAATACCTTACTGGCTCCTGTTATGGATACAGTAAGCCAAGAGAAAGTAACAAAGGAGAAGATTGTTAGAGTCCATAATCATTCCACATTCCAATCAGTGCCACACAGTTGACACTGTTATGAACTTCTCCCAGAGATGTCTAATCGAGACTTTTTTTGTTTTGGTTTTTTTGAGCAGCACGGTGGCACGGTGGTTAGCGCTGTTGCCGCACAGCAAGAAGGTCCTGAGTTCAATTCGAACATCAGGCCGGGGTCTTTCTGTGTGGAGTTTGCATGTTCTCCCCGTGTTTGCGTGGGTTCTCTCCGGGTTCCGGCTTCCTCCCACCGTCCAAAGACATGCAGCTTGTGGGGATAGGTTAATTGAAAAATCCAAATTGCCACTAGGTGTGAATGTGCGAGTGAATGTGAGTGCGAATGGTTGTCTGTCCCTGTGTGGTGGCCCTGCGACAGACTGGCGACCTGTCCAGGGTGTACCCCGCCTCTCGCCCTATGACAGCTGGGATAGGCTCCAGCGCCCCCCGTGACACTGAAAAGGATAAGCGGAAGCGAATGGATGGATGGATGTGTTTTTTTGAGGCCGATGTATTTTGTTGTGGTATCACTGCAAAAAAACAAACACAAGCCAGTTATGTCTTACTGAACTGTCTGTTTGAACATGATAAATAACCTTATCATTTCCTGTCCCTAATTTCAGCGGGCCTCTCTGCATCCAGCCCTCTGCAGACCTCCCTGGGCCGGTCTGGTACCAGTCCTGCCTTTAGCCTCAGCAGAAGCTCCTCCCCCCAGACCAAAGGAGGCACCTCCACCCCGAGCCCCCACAAACAGCTGGCCCACAGCCACCACCACAGCAGCCACGGAGCAGTCAGGAAAGGAAAGGGTCCTGGCGGTCCTGGGGCTCGATGATACACGCGTACGCGTATTCGTATTAATATGCCCTGACAGATAACTGACCTGCTCTTCACTGTGATTCCCAGAGATACCCCCCCGTCCCCTCCCCGCCCACCTAAACTAATAAACAAGAGTATTTATAGTAACTGAGGCTCACTACCTGGAGGACCACGCTCTCCCTTCTGGCTCAGCAACTAAATAGAAGCTAGAGTAACCACAACAATTTAAAGGTACAGCCTCAACCAGCCTCTGCATTTGTTCATTTATAGTCATTTAGTTTTATTTTTTTTTTTTTGTTTGTCCAGAGCAGTGGACAAAAACACTGCCTTGAGCATTTTAATTTTAATTTTCGACAGAAGTATTTCTAAGTGCTTTTTTGAGAAGACAAGCTGTATTCTACTATTGACGACAGGAAACCCAAAGGCGTGTAGCTCAAAGGGCTTTTCAGATCCTTGGGTTTGCCCGGGTAGCGAGAAAAAGGAGTTCCTGTCAAATGCACTGAGCCACGTCTTCCCTTGTTTTTTATTTTTAATTGTTATTTTGTTTAGATTTTTGTTCTGTGTTACTGATTCTCCTACATGCACATTTGGTTATTTAATTGTTCTGTAGATATGTTCAGCGCAAAGCTGGTGGACAAGTCTGCATTTTACAGAGCTTAATGTGAACCCACCATACCAAACAGCTTTTGTACTAAAGCTCCTATTTTTGTAATGAAAGATGTACCGAAACCAACAGGCAGGCAGTTAAAACTGTGTCCATAAAATGTGTTCATGTATAGGTGGAAATGGAAAATTTCTGATTATTTTTTTGTGTCCAATGGGGAAAATAATGTAAAAACAAAAAAAGAAAGAAAAGGTCTACTAAAATAAGGGGTACTGATTGATAGAGCAATGCTGCTAATGTTAAACGTATGAATCGATTCACATTTATTTTGGTTGTTTTAAGTTATTTAAGTTAAAAAACAGGCGATTCACAAAAATTGCGGAAAAATCTTCACCTGTAAACTGTAAATTCTGAATTCTAGAGCCATTTTTTTCTTACTTTTTCCAAAATTGTTTTCTGTGATGAGAAATCTGTGGTTCTCTTTGATGTCATTCATGTTTCAGAAACAAAAAACAGGAAGAAAAAAAAGGTGTGCACCAGTGTCCTGAGTTGAGCACTACATCTGTTCTAATGGGTTTGTTTTTGTGTTTATAGCGTGAATAAAATGCAATGTTCTATATCGATTGTACATAATGATGAATGAAAGCGACATTTCCTCTGGCTTTTTCTCTCATTTGCCTGACTATTTTTATAAGTCACATGTACATATGAAGAAATGCATCTGTCATTTTACTAACAGGAGTCAACTGAAAATAAAAGATGGCGAAATCTGAGCAATTTGATTCTGAGGCTTGTTTGTTTGTTGGTTTTTACATTAGCACTGTCCTGGGTTTGAACCCATTGCTCAGAAATCCAACTTCACAAGGGTTAACTCATGTATGGTATCCTGGAAAAATATAAATTGGCTGTAAGTTAAAAAATGATAACTATCAATATCAATTGATATAAATTAATTATCACAGTTACATTAAAGTGGTTACTAGGGATGCACCGATACCGATACTGGTATCGGGTATCGGGGCCGATACTGTAATATGTGTGTGTACTCATACTCGTAAAAGTTAACCGATACCATAAACTGATACCAACTTATTTCATTAATCAGAGGGTGGCTTGTCATTTCTGTTGTAAGTTCTTAGATTGGCCACTAGGGGGCCAATTATTATTTTATTTATTATTTATTTTATAATAATTCTTTTGTTTGTTTGTTTACAATATGGACACTCTGCAATAATTTAAAAGTTTAATTTATTCGCAAACCTAATTTGTATTTATTTTATTCCAAACAGAAGTGTTTATTTATTATTCTGAAAGCTCGAGACAGTGCCAATAGTTCAGTGATATTTTGTAAAATTACAATGTGGAGACTCTGCAATAATTTAACAGAAGTGCTTATTTTTCACTTGGAATTTTTTTTTTGGTCATTAAGATTTTATTTTTTATCGGCAGGGAATATGATAAAACCTGTCTTCCAATTCATTGCATTTGTGTGTGTGTGTGTGTGTGTGTGTGTGTGTGTGTGTGTGTGTGTGTGGTAGAAGTATCGTTTTTTGTACTCTGTATCGGCAAGTACGCAGATCCAAGTATCGGTATTGTATCGGTTTGAAAAAATTGGTATCGTTGCATCCCTAGTGGTTACCAAGTGAAACTTTATAAAAAGTACACACTCTTATGTAAAAAGTATTTATTAAGCCCTTTTTTTTTCTCCATTTTTATTTTTTATTTTTGCTTGCTTACTTGCTTCAAACCCACCAGCCAGCCATGGCTTTTCTGTTTGGAGTTTGCATGTTCTCTCCAGGTACCCTGGCTTCCTCCAACAATCCAAAGACATCCATGTTACATTAATTGGCGATTCTAAATAGATTTTAACTATGAATGTGACCGTGAGAGGATGCCTTTCTCTTTGTTAGCCATGTGACCCGTCCAGAGTGTACCCTGCCTCTCAATCTGTGAGGCTGTTGTGGACTTCAGGTCTGCAACAGTGGAAGGAGTCTGCACTGGCAAAGAAAAGAAATGGAATAAAGGACCAAGAATGTAATAATGCTGCTTGTAGAAGTGCTAGGTTTAAAAAGTACAGCTGAAACGGGGGCTAAATGAGATTTGGAAGGCCACAAATTTCATAAAAGCTTCATATTACTCAGTTAATATCTTCCACAAATGGGTGGTCACATATCAGTAGACTACTGCCAGGTGGAAACATGCCTTGCCATCTCTCAGAAAACTAAAACATCTGTGTGCAGCACAACAGTGATAGAACGCTGACATCTTCATGTCAGTTTCTCAGTAGTTGCACGCTTTATTCCCCCCGTGGCTATAGATACAAACAATATTTATTTCAGCTCTTTATTTAAATATAACATCTGAAGCTCAGAAACAGCAGTTTCTGTTATCACACAAATGTTTTCTCACCTGTGGCTTTTTCTTAAAACCATTTTGTTTGGCACCCCTCTTGTTATGTCCCTGCTTGTTTTTACCCCTTGTAAGGTTCTCCGTATTCTTCCTTCAGCCAGAAAGTGATTTTACAGCATCTCCTGACAATCCCACAATCATGGATTCACAAACTCACCAAAACACCCGGAAACTGGGACTTCAGAGACCGTTTATTTAAGAAACCACAATTCACATGTTTTTGATTTTAAAAAAAAGATAAAGGTACGATTAACAACTCTACAGAGGAAAAACGAAACCTTATACCTGTAATCTCATTAGTAAGACATCCTTATACAGCCAAGGGTCACATTCAACCCTAATTTAATTGGTGGTCCTTACAGCAATCTTAAAATTACATTTAATCTATTCTACTGTAGTCGTTCCAAGAAATTAGATCTCTGTTGCTCAGAATAATATGCAGACCTCGCCATGGGCAGTTTTTGTTGGAGTAACTATTAAAGAAGTAGACTGTAAAAAGATTGCCAAATGTAGGGGTTTTTCGTGCTGCAGGGAGCTTTGAGCTTCGTTGCACTGGGAGGGAAACGTATATCTCAGAGATAAGATATTCAAAACTTCTGGCACTTAAAATAGAAACTATCTGTAAGGTCTGTTTATGAAAAATCATTTGGAAGAACTTAGCCTTGATGTAAGGAAATGACAGAAAAACAACCCATTTGAGAGGCGATCAAACTGACAAAGATGCACCTGAGACCCATGTCGCCGTTTTCATGTCACCCTGCTGAGATTTCATCTCAGTGAGCGCATCTGCAGTGTGTTCTTCCTGGTGCACTCTCGACACGACCACGGGGCAGACTTGTAAACACAGGACTTCCAGGTCTGGGCTTGTTCCCGGTCAGCAGTTATATAAGCCTTTTCACCTAGATAGACTCTTTGACTTGAATCACATCCAGGGTACAAGCTGCTCCGGCCAATGTTTGGGTGTGTCCGACGTATGTTTGTATATGTGCACTCAGGAGACCTGCTCAAAAAGCTTTACTGACTTCTTAGAACATTGCTGTTGAGTTACAGTCTGCAACCCAGATGTGAACCAGCACGTCTGTTTTCTGGTTTATTCCAAGAGCAGAAAAGCTGCTTCTTGGAAAGAGAAGACCCTCATGGTCTGTTCTTATGACATGAACACAAACACACTTTGAAAGCCTCCCTCACCACAGGTTATTAGCTGGTGTGAAAGAGTTCTGTCAACTGGTTCAATTGCAATCTTCACACCGAGTGCTTAGTGTTTGTTTTTAAACCTAAGGAGGGGGGGAAAAAAAAAAAAAATACTCCTTGGGAAAATGCAGTACAGGAACAGTTTCTCCTTTAGTGTACTTTATTTTAGGATTTCTGGTTAAATCAGTTCTCTAGAATACATCCCTTTGCTGTGCACTCATTAAACTGCCACTTTTGATACCTCCATATTTTCCTGACCAAGAACAGAGCCTCTCTTTTAAATGAGCCACAGCTCATTTAAACAAACAGTTTCCGTTGCAGCAATAACACAAAAACAGTCATTTTCCACTTTTTTAAATTGGTATTTATTTAACTTGACACTCAGTTGTCACATTCAACTTTTCAGAGTCAGATTTATTCTTTGACACATCAATGCACTCAACCACGAGCGACAGCAGTACCTTCTGAATTGGACGGAAGTTGCACCGTACAAATCTAAACAGTTAGCAAAGAAAAACAGTGTTTACAGTGAACATTGTAGGGATTGTATTAAGCTACCCTTCTTTTTTCCAGTACAATGGATGGTGATGTGAAGCTACAGAATGTAAAACACAGGTAGAACATGGCAGATCAAAGCCTCATGTGTAGTGTATTCTTTCCATTACATGCTAGTGAAACAAAGGGTACGAGCTACTGTGCTGCTAACAGGTAAGACACCATGGTCAATGCTGTGGCCTCGATGGAGAACAGGTGATGGTCCTCCACATGTGGGCAACTGCTCCTCATGAACTCCGCAAGCCGGAGCAGGTACTCCAAGTTGTGGCCCGTCTTCCCTCTGGACATTGCGATCTGGGCACCGATCTCCTCCGAGGTGGCCGGGCCCAGGTAGAGAGGGTTGTCGGAGGTGGCGATGTAAACCAGCGCCTGAACCGGAGGCTGGTCGTTCCCCTCAGGGAAGAAATCCACCATTTTGGTCATGTAGCCTCCGCAGACCGTCTCTCGCACAGTGAGGTACTTCATGGACTCCTCCATCTGTGAGCCTGCCACCTCAAACGCCACACCCCAAGTAGTCTCCTGTGGAGGAAGAGGAAAACATTAAGTCATCATTCAATTAACTGATGTAGACTGGAAACTCCACTGCAGTTTCTACTGTAAACCAATAGGAAGCAGAAAATTCCACTTACGTCATCATCTTCGATCAGCGTCACCACTCTTCCGGGCTGCAGAGAAGAAGAAAAAAATAAATAAATCATGTCACGGACAACGCCTGATACAGTGTGAGCCCAGCTGTTCAACATATCATGCCACCCTAAGCAATCTAATGATGTTCCCGTTAACAAGTAAACATATGCCCCATCTTACCAACTCATCGTTCCCACGATGGAAGTTGTCTCCGTGCCAGAAGCGTCTCTTGTAGCCTTGAATGTAACCGACCTTGCTCCTCTGATATTTGAAGTCAGGCTTCCACACCAGCGACCCGTACCCGAAAATCCACAGGCTGGTCTTCCCGGCGATGATATCTTGAGGCTTCATTGTTTTTGGATCGTTAGTTTTGACGACGTTCAAATGAATGAATGGATCTTTTTTCCTGAATGATTTGTTTTAAACCAGCTAAGATGACTAGCTAGCTAGCGTTAGCTTCCGTCGGTCCAGCAGCAGAGGTACCGGTTGGCTCGCAGGTATACCGCGGACGGTATTTGAGCCCAACTGCTTGGCAGTTGCGAAGATGGAATTTCGCTGTTTGTTTTGCCTTGCACTGTGCATTGCCATTGCATTAGAGATGCCGCATTATGCCTTAAAAATCCATGGCAGCCGCTTTGGCCCTTAGCTCAATGTCGAAAAATGACAAAACCCGCTTTTGCCAGCTGCTTGCCGGCTGGTGATGGTTGGTTTTAAAAAAAACGAATTAAACGATCGAGGATTTACAGATGTTAACGCTTTTAACGCCCAGATGGTATTAATATACCCACCAAGATGTATCGGTCTGTCTGACGCGTTCCTTCGATAACATGGCGAAGCAGGGATCTTACTTTTATAGAGTCCGCAGGAGGTAGGCGGGTCCTCTCCTACCGTTCAACACCAATCATATTTAAAGGGGCGTTACCAAATTACCCCGTTTGCCCAAACAGATTTCGGTGCGCCAAATAGGGCGGGACTAGAAAACAAATTCGTTACACTATTGGTTAAAAATGACTTGCCCGGCATTGCCATCTTTTAACGCGATTACTCGATGAACTGTCACTCAAAACAAATAACTCTGTGATTGCTCCAATGCGTTGTCACTCTCTTCACAAGCTTTAGCGATTCATACGGCTGATGCAACTTCCCAAAGCGTTTCAGGGCCTCAGCAGGAACCAAGCAACATACCAAGACATTGCATCAGATGTTCCCATAGGAGATTCCCTATAGGAATCATTTTATTTAACCACGTAAAAAGAACACATAAACAACTGCTTCACTTTGATACAAAGCACAAATAAATCATTCTAACTGAAAGATATGACTTTACACAGGAGAGATGGAAACCACATCTGGTATAGCAGGGAGTTACACAGGACCTTATATGGATGTACATGTGTAAGAGAGAAAGCATATGATTTATTCCCACTACTCAAAAAGTCAGAGTTCCTGACTTCACTTTATGGCATCCTGGAAAAATACAGTCACTTAAGCTGCAAATGAACTAATTATTAGTATCACTATTATATTGATTAAATGATCACAGTTACTTTCAAGTGGTCAAAGTTTACAAAAAGCACACAGGTTATGTTATGTAAACTAGGTATGTATTAGTCTTTTCTTTTTCTTTTTCTCTTTTCAATTTTTGATAATACATAAGCAGTGTGGCACTGTGGGGTGAACTGATGGTGGCTAAAATTAAAATAAAGAAAAATCATATATATATATATATATATATATATATATATATATATATTTATATATATATATATATATATATATATATATACAGTGGGGCAAAAAAGTATTTAGTCAGCCACCGATTGTGCAAGTTCCCCCACTTAAAATGATGACAGAGGTCAGTAATTTGCACCAGAGGTACACTTCAACTGTGAGAGACAGAATGTGAAAAAAAAATCCATGAATTCACATGGTAGGATTTGTAAAGAATTTATTCGTAAATCAGGGTGGAAAATAAGTATTTGGTCACCTCAAACAAGGAAAATCCCTGGCTCTCACAGACCTGTAACGTCTTCTGTAAGAAGCTTTTCTGTCCCCCACTCGTTACCTGTATGAATGGCACCTGTTTGACCTCATCATCTGTATAAAAGACACCTGTCCACAGCCTCAACCAGTCAGACTCCAAACTCCGCCATGGCCAAGACCAAAGAGCTTTCGAAGGACACCAGGAAAAGAATTGTAGACCTGCACCAGACTGGGAAGAGTGAATCTACAATAGGCAAGCAGCTTGGTGTGAAAAAATCAACTGTGGGAGCAATCATCAGGAAATGGAAGACATACAAGACCACTGATAATCTCCCTCGATCTGGGGCTCCACGCAAGATCTCATCCCGTGGGGTCAAAATGATCATGAGAACGGTGAGCAAAGATCCCAGAACCACACGGGGGGACCTGGTGAATGACCTGCAGAGAGCTGGGACCAAAGTAACAAAGGTCACCATCAGTAACACACTACAACGGCAGGGAATCAAATCCCGCAGTGCCAGACGTGTTCCGCTGCTGAAGCCAGTGCATGTCCAGGCCCGTCTGAAGTTTGCCAGAGAGCACATGGATGATACAGCAGAGGATTGGGAGAATGTCATGTGGTCAGATGAAACCAAAGTAGAACTTTTTGGTATAAACTCAACTCGTCGTGTTTGGAGGAAGAAGAATACTGAGTTGCATCTCAAGAACACCATACCTACTGCGAAGCATGGGGGTGGAAACATCATGCTATGGGGCTGTTTTTCTGCCAAGGGGACAGGACGACTGATCCGTGTTAAGGAGAGAATGAATGGGGCCGAGTATCGTGAGATTTTGAGCCAAAACCTCCTTCCATCAGTGAGAACTTTGAAGATGAAACGAGGCTGGGTCTTCCAACATGACAATGATCCAAAACACACCACCCGGGCAACAAAGGAGTGGCTCCGTAAGAAGCATTTGAAAGTCCTGGAGTGGCCTAGCCAGTCTCCAGACCTCAACCCCATAGAAAATCTGTGGCGGGAGTTGAAAGTCCGTGTTGCTCGGCGACAGCCCCAAAACATCACTGCTCTTGAGAAGATCTGCATGGAGGAATGGGCCAAAATACCAGCTACTGTGTGTGCAAACCTGGTAAAGACCTATAGTAAACGTTTGACCTGTTATTGCCAACAAAGGTTATGTTACAAAGTATTGAGTTGTATTTTTGTTATTGACCAAATACTTATTTTCCACCCTGATTTACGAATAAATTCTTTACAAATCCTACCATGTGAATTCATGGATTTTTTTTTTTCACATTCTGTCTCTCACAGTTGAAGTGTACCTCTGGTGCAAATTACTGACCTCTGTCATCATTTTAAGTGGGGGAACTTGCACAATCGGTGGCTGACTAAATACTTTTTTGCCCCACTGTGTGTATGTGTATATGTATATGTGTATGTATATATGTATATGTGTGTGTGTGTATATATATATATATATATATATATATATATATATATATATATATATATATATATATATATATATATATATATATATATATATATATATATATTAATTGGATTTACTTACTTACATACTTATTCTTCTGTGTTCCTGGGTTGAAATCCACCAACTAGTTGTGGCTTTTCTGTGTGGAGTTTGCATGTTCTCTTTCTGCTTGTGTGGGCTCTACTCCAACTACCTATTACAGTCCAAAAATAATCATGTTAGGTTCCAAATTTTGCTGTGAGGTGTGTATGTATGCCTAAAAGGTTGTCTGTCTCTCTGTGTTAGCGCTGCAGTGGACTGGCAACCTGTCCAGGGTGTATCTAGGGTGTATTTCACCCTAGATAGGCTTTAGCCCAAGTCGAGCCTTCAAAAAGGAAGTGGGCCATTCACTGGATAACTGCATTCACTGTGGCTACGTTCATCTTTTCAAGTCAGTCTTTGCATGCATTATGTATCTAATTGGGACCCATTACAACACCATAACATGTTAATTTGAGCTTTGATTCTCTTTCTGTCTGTGTAGGTACAGCAGGTGATTGTAGGTTACAATCACCAAAACGCCTACTAGCTTAAACTTCAAAATGTAACCACATTCGATGCTTTTCTTGCAGTTATACTCAGGAAGCATAATCTTTCTCAATTATTTAAACACATGTTCCCTCATATATATTGTAATAATCAAGTGTGTTTTCTTTGGATTTCCTGCAAAATAATAGCATGTATGGGTTTCTACTTCATGCATTTGAAACCCTGTTAAAAAAGATAAGAAAGAAAATGGCAAAGTGCCAACACAGCTAAAACATGGAACTCAGTCAAGACAAAATAAAAGACATGGGATGCACATAAGATCCAGCCTCAGATCTGATCAAACGCACAAAAATGCCCACCACTCCTGTTAGATCTGATATACAGTTATAGCAGAGGCTCATCTGTGCTCAATACATAGATTATCTATAAATAGCTGGCATTACCTGTCTTGATAAGAGGCCAGGCCCCTGTATCAGCTCTTCATAAATCTAAAGCTACTGCATGCACGAGCTTCCAGCCCATTGTGCCTTCATGTCCACCCGCTTCTCAAGCTCTCTGCTACATTATCTCGTGTTGCTCTCACCACAGCCTGCTAAGGACTTCAGTGGCACCCACTTCTCCGATGTTTGCACACGTCCGTTTATCATACATTCATTTGTCTTTGCCTTCAAACCAATCTAAGATCATCATTCAAGCCTCATGCTGACATAGTCTCATACATTTTTAATTAGTCCTGATATCCTAGTAAAACCTCCCGACTCCTATTTTTTCCCCGCACATATATGCAGTGACACAGGGTATGCATTCTTCTACTAATGTTAGATAAAAGGTTAGGGGGTAATTAGGACAGATGATTTGGATCTAAAAGTAAACTATGGAGGAATTATGGTCAGTGCATGTTTATCTTAGATGAGGGTGTGTGTTAATAAACTGTACAGTGTGTTTGACTGGTTCACGTTTTGATTAAAGGTTGGTTGTAGTGCAAGTAAAAGCAGATCTGCTTATTGCTCTAGAAGTGTGGCATTTAAGTTAAACATAAGGGTTCCTGCAGGTTTTATGTTGGCATGTACTGATCCCCTGTTTCCTGTGTGTGGGGGTGGGGGGGTGGGGTTCTTACTGACACCTAGTGTTAATTAACGAGACAGCTATAAGACCAGGGCAAGGGCAGTAGTGCTGCTCCATACTGCAAATTTTCGTATAGATCTGATGTTAAGTAAATACAGGGCCAGCATTGCAGATACCAGTACCAGTACAGATACAGATGCTGATAAGTATAACTGAGAAAGGCAGCTTAAGTGGGGGAGAGTGTGTGTCAGTGTGTCACTATTTATGAGCTGAGTCATCATCAATTTGTTAACTTCTTAACACATTTTAATAACTACTAAATCGCTGTGGTGATTTTTACTTTGCATAGTACTCAGTTAACACAGTAAAACACATCTTTCAGCTTTTCATGTATTTTGAAACTGTTTTTGGAGACCCTGAATGTACATATGTCTGTCTCTAAAGCACTTTGCGTCAGCTTCTGTTGTTTAAATGTGCTGTAGGCTATAAGTAGAATAAACATGATGTTTGAACAGAAAAAGTTTTAGACATTTTTCATAGTGCAACAAAGTATCAATCCTATTGTGCTAGTATTGATCCGATACAAATTCCGATACCAGGGTTGGTATCGATACTATCAATATTTGGATCAGGCTCACCTCAACAGGGCAGGGCAAGGACACATAGGCCAACAACAACAAACTCATGCTGTTTGAAGCCACTTAAGGATTTTAACAAACCACAAGAGCTCCAGCTATAAAGAGAAAGACAACCTGCAACTTTCAACATCTGCAACACATCAATTTATACATTTTATTTTCTTCCCTTTTCCTAGATTGGGAATAAATAGCACTGATTAGTGTGTTTGTCTGGGCCCTGGCTTGTTTTGAGGATGTTTCCTGAGAGTCCGAGTCATGTGAGCTAAGTACAGAACGAAATGAAAACGATGCGTGAGAAAAGCAGTCAGCATGCAGTGGCATGTTCTGCTTTTTTTTTTTTTTTTTTTAATCAGAGAGGAAACAGGAACTGATGTCACCGGGTCACAAACAGGATGCTGTGATTATAACACAATGAAAATGCCTGGCTGTGTTATGGACACCGAGAGGCCAAAGAGCAGAGCCTTAGCATGTGCGACGGAGTGTGGATGAGAGAGCGCTCCTGCTCGTAGGTGTGAGTGTGGGGACGGTGGGAAGCGCTATCAGGCTGGGTCAGGTAACAGATGACCACAGCGCGAGAGGCCTTTAACTGGGTGATTCATCACTGTGATAGCACGTATGTTTTTTCCGAGCATGTGCGGAAGCTCCCCTTTCCAAACTCCTTTCTTTTTTTTCTTTTTTTTTTAATGAACACACACTAGCTGAGGATGAGGATGCCTAGGTCAACGGGCTGACAGGATGAGTGTGTGTGTGAGGGAAAAACCATCCAGATTCTCTGCGGAGTGTTGATTGCTGCTGATTAGAGGGGTGTTCGCTGTTGCAGCATTTGTGTTAATTGGAGTCAGGAGAGATTCTGATAATGTGCATGACACACACACACACACACACAGACAGCGAGAGAGAGAGAAAGGAAAAAAGACAAAATAAAAAGAATAATAATAAAAAACACTGATCCTTAAGCGCTCTTCCAAACTGTATGGAACAGTGGCAATTTTCCAAATAGATGAGGACGGTAAATGGTAGTAAGACGAAGAAGAGTACTCTGATAAAGATCTCTATTTTAGAAAAGTTGACTTATTTATTTATGTGGTATCCTCGCAGATCCGCTGGCTTCCATCTGGTTTCACCCTCCTCTCTGCTGGTGCCAGGTCCTCTCTCCAGCTTTGTTTGCAGAGGAGTGGGTGGTACGGAACCGGGCATTGAAATATTGCTCTTAACCCTGAAGGGGAGGAAGAGCAGTTGGGGAGCCTGCAAGTGCCTGAGTGTATTTTTTATGAGAGGAGGTCTCTGTGGGTCGTGCGCACAGGCTGAGAGGCTTGGCATATGCTGCTGTTTTTATGGCACTGCAGACTCACACCGCGCTCCCCCACGGCATCTGCTTGGACGGCCGCGCGTGTGCGCACGGATGCGTGCACGAGCTTTATGAGGAGGGAGGGGTGAGAGAGAAAAGAGTAGTGGTGGTGGGGAGGCATTCCCCCTTTTGCCCCGCACCGGGCTTTGTTTCACCATTTCCAGCTCGAGGGGGTGGTATCCGTGGAAACGGATTTGAATTTCAAGCCAATTTAGGGCTGGAGAGAGAGAAACAAGGGGGTGGGTGGGTGGCTGAGTGAGTGGGGCCAGAGCCAACAGCATTTCCAGGAATTACTCGAGGTAGACATACTACATTCAAGGACTTTCATTTACCAAATGTCCAAAACATTATATGTGATGTTGTGTTGCTGCAGGAGAGCAGTTAGCACTGATTAAACCAATGCTGTTGGCTGAAATGAAGCTAAACAGATATAAATAAATACTAGACACACACGGTCAATAATGTAAAAGAAAAAAAAAAAGGCCTCATAAATAATTTCTTTCCAGAAATTTTCACAGAATTTTTTATTCTACAGAAGTTTGGTCCTTATAAATATGCATTATATACAAAATAACATTATAAAACATATAAAGAGCAGTGTGTCATATTTAAATTAAAACTCTGGAAATACTCATTTAAAAAAAATTACATTATTGGTTCTGTACTTTTGAAATTCATTATAGGCAGGCAGTGGTGTGACAGTCTTTTTCTTCTCGTTTTGAGTCTCTTGTTTTCAGTTGCATTAAAAAGAACAACAACAACAAAAAAAAAACCCCAACACCTTTTTTCTATGCGCAAACTTTTCCCTTTCTCTTGGATCGTGCTGGCACTGCACTGACTGTTGTGCTCCTGTGGTTTTCTCTTCAAATCTCTGTTGATTTTCAAAGTATTTTTTTCCCCATTGTTTTTGTTTATTTATTTTGGTAGTGCAAATCGATCCAAGGACAGACAGGGGAACACAACTGAGCATTCAAACCCCGTTTTTTTTTAAGGCTTCTAGTGAATTTGGGCTGCATACGATCTTCACCCTTGCGCATGACGTGTCCAACCCCCCCCAAATTTCTTTTTTTCCACGTGATTGACGGCTGAAGATTAGTTTCAGACATTCAGAACTCAGCGGTGGTGAGGTTGGATTGTGACACGGGGTGAGTTCACTCGTCTAGACCCTGAGTCTTGCATAGCAGGCGAAGCTGGCTGTAAAGAAGGAGAAAGGTGGGGGGGCGGATTTGGAGTGGTCAAATTTTTAGGCACCTTTTCTTTTTTACTGATTGGTTGGCTGTCAAAGTCATCATGATTATCACACAAGGCCAGGTCAGATACACAGGGCGACAATCCACCCTATATCTCTCTCTCTCTTTTTTTTTTACTGTCCAGGATGGCCAAGGTTAGAAGTTTAATAATTTCACTGATGCTGTCGTCACACCTCGTGCAGTCAGTCTATTTTTTTTGCCAGTCCAATTAACCATTGTCGCGACTGAGAGAGGTCCTTCACTGTACATGTGTTGCATACAAACACTCGGTCAAAGTTTTTCAATTCTGTCCTTTTTGTTGTTGTTTTTGTTTTTCTTTCCTTTTTGCAGAGCAGACTTTTCTGCCCTCTCCAGTTCTCAAGTGTTCCAGAGCAGCAGTGAACATCTAAAATGATCTCCAGTCTCTTCTCAGCATTTGTAAACAATCCAGAATTTTACATTCTGCCTTGATTGTGTCTCCTCCCCCTCGTTCCCTTGCCTTCTGACACTCACAGTTTATACCTGTGGGATAAAAGAGAGAAAAAAATGGAGTTACACCAAATAATTTGAACAACATAAAAACAGCAAATTAAAAGCAGTTTCCATGAGCACTCCTTTAGCTCAAACGCACCGGTATCGCTGTTATGTTTTGCTTGGAAGTAAACATCCAAAAAATTCCACTTAAAGCCACAGCACTAAAACATAGCACCTTTGAGACCGAGCAGAGCCAAACATGTGTGAGAAATCATTATAGGTTCTCACTTTAGGTCATCATATGGCCAAGATAAAGTGTAGCTAGCATAATTTATAGAAACCAATAATGCATGTGATTGCGTTTCCCTCCCAGCTTAGGTCAGACTACCAAAAAAACAGGGAAAAACAGTCTCATCTTCTCCTATGAATGTTGGTGTACTAGTGAGGAGTCGTGCACTTGAGACAACCTAATGGATGTCAAATAGAAGATCTAAGGCAATGCTGATGAAGATGTGATTTTATTTCACTTATTTATTTATTTTTTTGCCTTACCTCAGTCGCTATGACGCATTCCCTCCTCTCTTCCGCTATAACAAATACCGACTGGTACATGGAGTCTCTCGAGGAGCATATTGTAGATATTCTACACTCTGGCTTTTCGCTGCAAAACACAAATCACACTTTGTGTTAACGTAAACTACAAGCACATGGCAGAACTATGCGTTAGGTGTATACACATGCGGCGAAGCAGCAAAGAAGAGTGTGCGGTACATAGCTAAGCACTTCATCCACAATATAAACTCTGTGGATGAAGAGCAATGTATGGTTGGGGGGCCCACTATTGGGTGCAAATGAGGATTACATGACAGAGGCTTATCATACATAACAGTCATTTCTACTCAGCAGAGCCCTGTATATATACACACTATCTATGTGAGTGGAATAAATAGTTCTTTAACAGACATTATCGCAGCCAAGACGAGAGTATAAAGACATGCAAAGATGTTTTCTCTTACCTGTACACTCTACTCAAAGGCATTTTATCGTCTAAACCCTTGTCATAAATAAGACTTTTATCCTCTTGTGACTTTTCGTCCTTGAACTCCTTTGATTTCGAGTTGTAAGGCTCCAAGTGATAGTTTTTATGAATAAAGTTTGATTTCTCTGAGTCACAGTCTACTTCCAGGCTGATTTTCTGGTTGGTGTTTTTGAGCTGGGACACTGGGATCAGGTTATCCCTCTGACTGCTGGACAAGTTGTTCATAGTCTCTGATTCTCTTCGCTGCCTCTGGGCTTGCCTGTGGATGTGCCTCAAGGCCAAGACCACCATGCACAGCACCACCAGTAGTGCCACCAGCCCAACAGCCAGAGAAACCGCCGCCCACTGGAAACCATCTTTGTTCTCTCCGGTGGTCACAGGAGAGGTGACGGCGAAATATTCGCATTGGGGTCCAGTGAAGCCAGCGGGGCAGCTGCAAGTTGCTGGAGACTTGCCCGGCCCACCTCCCCCACTGCAAGTACCCCCGTTGAGGCAGGCCCGAAGGGAACACTCGTTCAGGATCCGGTCGCAGTTTCGCCCGCCGTAGCCGGCAGGACAGATGCAGGTGTAGTCGTTGATTCGGTCCTGGCAGGTGCCTCCGTTAAGGCAGGGGTTTCCAGCACACTCGTTGATGTTGATTTCGCAGCGCTGGCCGGTAAACCCTGCGCGGCAGCTGCACACACGGATGCCACCATGGAGCTGACACAGACCTCCTATGAAAAAAAGAGAAAGCGGATGTAGATCATAAGCATCAACGAATACAGGTTGGGAGAAAACTCAGAAGCTACCTTTAGCAAACAGAGTGAGAGACGTTTGAGGCATTTCAAAATCAAAGACAGAGAACACAATCTCCGTAATCCCTCCCGCGAGGCTGCTTGAGTTCACACATTTCCACTGAATCCACAGTGTGACCGCAGTGCTGCATATTGTTCTCCCAGCGCAGAACAATCCCTGAGCCCTCTGTGTTTACATGAGGACAGAAATTGAACTGCGCTGGATATTTGTCCCCTTTCATCAACAACCACAGCAAGCTGTGGTGACATTTACAAGCTGCTGCTCGAAGCTGCTGAGTGTTTACACGGAGGACAATAGACACCAAGTTCCCACCAATTCCTGTTGTTCCAGTGGCAGGAATTGGAGTGGGGGGGAAAGGGAAGTTCAGAAAAAAAAAAGGGGGGGGGGGGGCAAAGAGGAAAGGAAGACTGTACCATTAGCGCAGGGAAGCGACGTGCACTTGTCCACTTTCTTCTCGCAGTTGAGCCCGGTGTAGCCTCTGGGACACTCGCACATGTAGCTGCGCCCGTTGTCCTTTTCCTTACATTTCCCCTTGTGGAAGCAGGGGGAGTCGGCACAGGTCAGCAGGCTGTGCTCACAGTGGGAACCCTCGAAGCCCTGGGGACAGGTGCACATGTAGCCGCTCTCCAGATTCTTGAGAAATGGAAATAAAAACAAGTCGGTGAGTAAGTATGATCAGCAGCGAATGTTGAAACCTAAAGGTGGGCATGCACCGCTCAGTTTCCTACTTACTGTGCATGTCCCCCCATTCCTGCAGGGGTTGCTGTCACACTCCTTCATCTCCAGCTCACATTTGACCCCCGTGAAGCCTGGCAAGCATGTACACGTATAGCTTCCCTGGCCAGTGTTCATGCAAGTGGCGCCATTCAAGCAGGGATGGTGATGGGTGCAGAAGTTCAGGTCTGGATTGGGGGAGAGAGGAGAAGAGTGTTTGTTTACAGGGTGTCTGCAGGACACACACACACACACACACAAACTATCTACCCCCGGATGTGTAGAAAGCTATGAATAGAACACTTCAGAGGAAACCTAATTTACTAATGCTTTCAAGTTAATTCAAATGAAAACAGGGTGCAAGTAATATGAGAGCATCTTTTTAAAAAGGAATAGCAGCAGTGAGCCAAGTTGTCTGGTGTACCTTGGTCACATAATAGGCCTCCCCAGCCCTCCTGACAGTTACACTGCCACGGCAGCTGGCAGGTACCGTGCTTGCAGGCCGGGTACTTCCTGCACTCGTCACAGAACGTGCCCTGCCAGCCATCTCTGCAACTGAAAAATTAAAACAAAAACCAAAGACATTTAAAACATTCGTCTTTGTTTTTTTCTCATGCTAAAAGTGTTGTGATTGCAGTCTTAAGCCATCAAATAACTCAGATTAAATATCCCTGTAACAGATTAATTGCATGTTAATATTAAGAAATCGGTTAACATCAGTAACTGCGTCATACCACAGTTGGACACAATCATTAGATGATTAATTAATGCATCACAGAAATCTGAAAAAAACAAACAAACAAACTTTCACTTGGCTAAAAGTGAGATCTTGCAGTAGTAAAACCTTGTTAGTTCATCGCTCATCACTCAGTGAAAGTGCACTTTATTTGTACATGTAGGTTGTACAATGTATGTACAGCATGTGTAGAAGTTAATGCTAAGAGTGGGGCTGGAAGCGGCGATCTTTATTGTGTTTAAAGATTACTAATTATAATATAATAATACCCGAGGAAAAATATTTTTTTAAAGATTAAGATGCTTCCTAAAGGTTCCTAAGATCGTGGGACTTAAGATGCTCTTTTAAAGGTTAAAACATTTTGCTGTTACTTAGTGCGCAGAGACATGGGAGCAGCTTTACTGGTATCTAAAGGATTTAACCTCAATCTGGAATGGTTTTAGTGGTGGGAACAGTGGATTTGTGTCTAAAAAGAGGGCAAAAATAAAAAATCAGGAGGAGTTTCTCACAGCGAGTGGGTGAGTGTGTGTGTGTGAATTATCCACGCTGGTGAGTGAGATAGGGCAGTGACAAGGAGGGAACATGGGAAGCGGAGAAGTCAGTGAGTGATGCTGTGAAGAGAGGGCGCGGACCGAAACGCTGACGTGAACTTCAGCCTCACTTAATGAATCATATGGAAATATTTCAGCTCATGTGGATCCTCGGATAATAAAAGTGCTTTTGTTGCACATAAACTGGGAGGCAGCTGAGTGAAGAATTTGAGTGAAAAACAACCCAGGCCTTCCACATGAAAGGAGCTGACGCTGTGCCCATATGTGCTCCTTTCCTAACAGCCAACACATATTTCAACACTTGCAATTATTAATACTTACACACACTCGCCAGGTTTGGTGCAGTTTCCATTCCTCTCGCTGCAACCCTCCAGACAGATAGCTACAAGCAGAAAGAAGAGAGAGAAAAAAAATGAAACTTACAGTAAGGCTGCTGCTCTTTTACTGTTCTTTGCCTGTTGTCCACCTGTTCCTCCTGACACAATACATCAGGCGTGACAATTTCACATTTTCCATACTGTTAAAAATAAACCATAAGCTAAAATGTCACACAAACTCCTTGCACTGCCATTAGGCACACAACAACCAAGGCTTTCCTTGAAATAGCCAACTGTAAGCTCTGTATATTAAAGTGCACGGGGCCTTGGTGAGGCTCAACTTTCCTCAGAAGCCTCCATTTGATCTAAACCTGTCCGCCACACCCACAGCTGCCACTGGGTGGGTCGTTTGTGTGTGTGTGCGTGTGTGTGTGTGGGTGAGAGTTTGTTTGTCCTGTTTTAAGTGTACCGGTCATGACACTGATTCGCCGGGGCAACATATCAGGCGACTGACAGTAAGCGGCCGGTTTAGTCCAGAACAGATGCTCGCTCTCAATAGCAGACAGCTGTCACTATTGTTGTTTGTGGTCTGCCAGAACCATATTTGCAGCTGCCACTACCGCGCGCCCAACAATGGAAGGGGACTAAACATCGGTGGCGCGTGGCGGATAATAATGCTGCGATTAACCTTGGCGCGTGCAGTCCGCCTGGGCTCCTTCTATCAATGCCCGCGCGCGCACCCCCTCGCGCCCTCCCCTCTCTCCTGCAGATTAAGTTACCGGGCACGCGCTTTCTGAAGGTACAGTAGTAAACAGAAATTAACAGCTCTTCCTTTAACTTACCTGGACAGAAACGGCAGGTAAATGTTCGCTAATACGCGTAGACTTAGCTTAAGTTAGCCAGCTATTTGTGTCACGTGACTACTACTACTACCACTGTGCGCAAGTGTCCACAGAGTGTGTTTCTGCATTAATGTGTTTGCTACTAAGCTCCTTCAAACTCTACACGGCCGGGCTTGTTAAAATTTATGTATGGGAGCGTGTGAGCGAGAAGGCAAATTATGGCCTCTGAAAGATGCCCAATCTGTCTTTCTCATGTATATTTTCTGTAGTCAGTGGCGATTGATGTGTGTGTAATTGCAACACGTGAGCCCATCTGGTTAGAATTTGGCGCCACAGTCAAAATAGCACATGCCAATTTCTCTTTCACCGCCAAGTGACATGGATGACAGATCCGCTGTCACCCGTGTGGCCACATATCCAGCACATGGTAACTATTACTCTCACGGTGCCTCCTTCCAATCTACTCTTTGATTAATTTGTTTTGGTGAAAGGGGGCCCTTTGTATTGTGGAGCCAAATGGCATCGAGCCTCCTCATAGGCTCATTCAGAACTTTCCAAATCTTGGGAGTGCTGGTGCACGATCTGGCCAAGTGGGTTTGCACAAGTATAATGTGCCTGTTGTCGTGCTAAGCCTGCCCCTGCCAAGAAAACCCATATATTCAATGAGTACCCACAAACCCACCAATTGCACGTCAGAATTACATGATTACAAATTATATGAAGCAAACAGCTATGAAAAATGCATTCCACACCAAAATTGCCTATCAGACTTGCCAGATATCATGAGGTCATGTCTAGTTATAGCACTCAAACATCCTGTGGCCTTGAGGATGATGACCTATGGGTTACACTACTCACATACTAGCAACAGCTGATATCAAACTTATGCATTTCTCTCTATAGGCAGAAACCATTATAATGATTATGAAGAGCAAAGGGCGATGCACAGAGTGGAAACAGATTCATCAGAGTATTGGACAGTTAACCACTTTAAGGTAAGGCCTGTCCACCAAATCCTGCAGAACACTATCCAAAAACTAATTACAATCAGATTGAGTTGAAGCAACTACAGACTGTGATCACCAAGAACAGACTACTGATAGCAAGTGAGCCAGACAGTTGTGAAACATAAAGATTATGTAGCTGGTTGCTTACGTTCTTCGCAGTATTTCCCCTTCCAGCCGGGCAGACAGGATAGCTGTCCATCACGGGTGCAGGTGTAGTGGCCGAATCGGTCATCCCTGGGCGTGCACTTTTTGGAACAACTTTCTCCGTAGTAACTTTCATTGCAGATGAATCGGTACGAATACTTCAGCTCTGTCTGCACATCGGCCAGTGTATCCTGAGACCAGTCAGTTCCTACACCAAGTTGTCTTTGGATGGTAAAGAGGCTAATCAAAGCGTCTTGGTTGTTGGTTTCTGAAAGAAGATGAAGAAGAAGAAAAAAGAGGAGAAGGAAGAGGAAGTCAGAACTAATGGAGGAAGTTTAGAGTTTAAACCTGCCCATGTCCTGGATTGATTATGGTTTTATGTCACTTATGCATCATAAATGGCTTGCGAGGTCAAAAGTCATCCACTTTTGCTTTAATAATCTGCCCAGTGCCAAGCTGCATCCCTTATCAAATCCCATACAGCTTAGATGAAAGATAAACTCAGGTTGAAATTTCCTCTTTCTTTCCGTCAGCAAAAACATTCCCAGGCCCAGTCCCCTCTTCCAAAGGGCAGAACAGAGTAAGGTGTAAAATACAGGAAGATGTAGTCAGGGGCTTTTGGCAGGCACTGAGTATTCTCACCAAAGCCCACAGCTCTTTCCCACGCCAAAAATAAACTAGAGGAAGTTCAATTGTATTGGGTATAAGAATGAAAAAGGTGTTCTGAAGTTCATAACAAAGGCATGAATAGGCGTGAAAATTGTCTGAAATGATGAACAATTAACAGGAGGTGGAGGGGGAACACTTCAGTGACTAAACAGCATTTAATAGCCCAATTTGTTTTCTGCTTTTGTGCATGTTAAGAGTGCAAAAATTGTAAACCGACTGGAGTGTGTTAAACCTACAGACAGAGCTCCCTCCTGTGGTAAAAAAGGCTGCACTTACCTACAGGTAGGTTTCCATAAGGTGAATGCCAGGCTTCAATTATTAATGAAAAGGACCCCTAAAGAGAAAACATATACCGTTAATACATGCTACAAAGACTATAGCCATTAAAAAAGAGTGCTCGCAATTTAGACGAGAGCCTAAATCTTGCTTATTTTTGTATTTCATAGGCTCCTGCTAATTGAGAAGAGAAATTCAAATCAGACTTAAGACTGCACGAGCAAATATGTGTCACAGTGATCACGAGAGCCTTTCTGGATTTTGAAATGAACGACATGGCAGCAGTCCAATCTGTTAGTCGAAAGAGTATTACCTAATGATATGGATTAGACTAGCTGACCAATAATCGGTGCGCTCCCAAAATGCATAGCAGTTCCCCGAAAACAACATAATAGCATAATAGTAGTGAAACAAATAAAGTGGATGTGCTGCTCCACGCCCTTACCGGCCAGCCAAAGTTGAAGGGTATTTGAATCGGTGTAGGTAAAGTGCCACTGTCCTTGGCGCTGAAAGAGTTTGTCCCCAGCACTGGTGTCATTGTACTTCCAAAGATGCAGTCACCTGGAGAGACCACAGCCTGATAGTTCTTCAAGCAAATTCTAAAATAAGTCCTGCAGTTGGGTTTGCATGCATCTCCGTTTGCAAGCAGACCTTTGTGGTTTTTAAATTCGTGGAGATCCAGCTCAAAAACTCCGGATCCAAATACCTAAAAGAGAAGGAAATATTATTTAAGAAAACGTCGTGCAGCTACATGAAGCTTATTCTGTTATTTAAAAAAAAAGAGGGGGGAAAAAATTAAACAGTCGGCTCTCCATCTGGTTTCGCCGAGGTCTCAGGACCACCAAGGAGATGTACATCCTCTTTCATACCTGTGATATTAACGTGGTGCTAAATGCGATGGTAAAGGTGAACCAGGCTGCCATCCTTCTTGTTTCTCCAGGGCAGCCGCGTCACCAGCCACTCACGCAGCAAAACCTTCTTATTCCGAAGTATTGACGCCGAGGTAAACAAATAGGGTATTAAAAAAAACCCTTCCACGAAACACTATAAATCCTCCACTCCCGATTAGTCCTCAATAGCTCCTTGTTGCCGTGCGTCAAAAGCGTCCAGAAGAAGCGTTTCCAATCTCCAAGTTATCCAAAGGTGAGGGAAGACCAATATCCACAGCTGTGTCTCACTCCGTCAGCAGGCGTCCTCTCCTTGCATGATATTGTACTCCACAATGGTCAACTCCTCTGTGTGCGCGCGGCTCAGACCTTGTTTTGGTGCTCAAGTCGGTGCGTCAGTGCGCCACGGACGTTCATCACTCGTCTTATTACTACTGAATGAACCCTAGTGTGTCTCCTCCCAGATATATAGACTACCACTGCGCTGCTCATTACATAAACTGCCACTCACCCAACTGGCACCGCCCACTTTACATATTCAACCCCCTTCTCTTTCCACCCCAACAATTATCCAGATTTAATACCCACTGGCAGAGAGATGACTGACCACCATGGATACCGGGCGATTATTAACAAGCCCCCAACATCTGCTGACTTATTTTTAGCGCACAATATGCAGGACGCACATTTAGACTTTTTTTTTTTTTTTTTTGCACAATAAGAGGGGACAGCGCAGAAGAGCCGAAACTTCGAGAATGGAGAGCAGAAATTCAATTACTGTCCTACTCTCCTTGTACCTTCCTTAACCCCCGGTTCCACTCAATTGCACGCCTAATTAGCCCTTACTGCAGCACTGGAGCCTCGCACACTTGGGCTATCCTTCCAGGACCCTCCACTCTCTGTGGGGTCACATGTGCGCCTCCCTCGGGATGTAAGACAAACAATGAAAGCAGAAATGCGATTACAGGGGGGAACAATCTTTTGAGTTGTTTTTGAGTTTTCAGAATGTTACTTTTTTTCAGACTAAACCCAGAAGCACAAGAGCCAATATCTTACAACTCCCAAACCCAAATGATCCCACTAAAAACGCACGCTTGCTTTAATTTAGAAAAAGGGCCTTTGCTCAGCTCCAATAAAAAATGTATTTTACGCACACCCACCTACATTACGTATTATGTTTCCATTCTGTTTTTTCTCCCTTCTGAACATCTTATTCTAGTTGTGTTTAATGTTGCAGCGCGTGCGCCCCTTCATGCCCACCCAAGTATTTTTACGGTTAATGGCAGCGTGCCTCCTATTGTTGCGGCGCGTGTCCCTCTCTCGCCCTCATGCGGGTGTACAGGACTCGGGGACATAACTATTCAGCTGTATGCAAATGAGCTCTCTCTCTCTTTCTGTGTGTGTGTGATACCCTACAAACACACACGGAGAGACTACGCGCGGTTTCACCCGCGTGCGTAAAACTGATTTATTCTCCACGCGGCCTTTTACATTTAATAGGACTCTGAGCCCCGCATTTTCGAGATAAAATATTTGATTTGATGGCCTGAAATTGGCAGCGGTGATGCGTCCAACTATTGAACTGACAATTTGTCTTATCTTAAATCCGTTTGATGCAAAAAATAAATAAATAACCTCCAGGTTTACCCACTAAGGATGACGTAGACGCCAGTGTAATGCACAAATAATGTCAATCACATACAATTTATACATTTTATTTACTGAATTTGCATTGAAAAGACTTCCGGGGGATATTTAAAAGAAAAAGAATCCCTATTTGGATTTTTGGAACCCACTCTTTACCTCAGTTTCCCCCTCATATCCATTGGCTGTTTTTTGATTAATCTCATCGGTTGTATTTGTTGTTCGATCGCCCGTGTCTCTCTCATTTACCATCTGGTGGGAGACTGGCAGTCCGACGCACCGTTTTTCTATCGTCTGTTCGCGGAGGGCACGAGCCAGTTTTCTCCAACCTGTTCATCTAAATTCTGTTTGGCATCATGCGAGCGTTTGTTAAGAGGAAACTACAGTAATAGTGTAATAAAATGACTTCCTACGTGAACGCTGTGGATATGACAAAACTTGTTGCTGTGCAGCAACAACATTTGCCCACGTGAGGAGGAGGCTTCTGGAAAATATGATAATCAGGTTGTTGAAGACAAAACACTGAATACTGTAGTCAGTGCTGAGCATATGAACTGTGCACTCCTCCATCAACTCTGTTATTTTTTCCCCGTTTTTTTTTCTTGTAGGTGTGCATGCTATGCATATGAAAAGGGAACAAATGTGTCCAAGTACATGTGACTAGAGTCTGATTAATCTTAAAATATTAGTCACCTAGAAGCAACAAAAGCTCCTTTCCCCCCCTCCTAAAAGTGTATATTTATCACTTAACGGATGATGACACGCTTAAATAGTCTGTGATTTTCCCTTGACCTCAGCACGATCTCAAAGTGTTTGCATTTCATCTGTTGTTTCTGTGCACTGCTGAGAGTGAAAATGGAGAGCATCTATATTTATTCAGTGTTTATATGAGGGAGACACGATGGATTGGTTGAATGCTTGTCATATTGACACACCTGTTGTGTCTCCAGTGGGTCCACAGAGACACAATGGCATTGGCTTGACTGAGCCATATGCCGTGCAGCTCTTTCCCCCCCCCTTTTTTTTTGACTCTCGGATGCTAATTCTGTAACTTGTTGACACTGCGATGTTGATGACTCTTTCTGATTTAATGAGGTGTTTTTAAACAGAATCTGTGTGTGCGCTCTATAGGAGCTGCACCCATTTATTCAATTTACGCATTTTGAGTTGGTTCAGGATTACTGATCCACATTAGCACATCAGTTTTTCTGCCAATAATGGTTTCTAATCATCTTCAATATTCCCCCGCTTATCTGCTTTATGGCCCTATGTCTCCAGTCCAGCTAAAATGTCACCACCATAAAAAGTGTGACAGTTGCAGTTTAACAGGTGAGTGCAGCTGATAACACAAAACTGTCTTTACTATGAAGACAATGCCATATGGGCTTTGTTTTTTTTTCATAAAGCTGAAATAAACCAAACAGCTTTGCTTTTTTTATACAACACTGTTAATGTCGGCAATATCAGACCCTTCCTTTTATTATAGTGCTTGCACAAGATAGCAGATATTACACTTTTATATACTTGCAGATGGCCTATTCATGCTTACTTACTGATTATATTTGGCAAAAGTTGAAAACTCTTTAAAGGGAAAGCATTGACGCTGTAAAGCATGGTAGGCAAAAATCGAAACACGTCGCACGATGTCTGCAGTCAGAAACATTTCCAGTAGAGGATCTGAGGTAGAGTTAAGCCGCTGTCATCAAATGCTCTCTGTGGTTTTATTTATAACATGCGTTGCTGAAAAACCATTGTATTCTTGAGCTCTTATGCAATGCCAGGCAGCAACTGGAGCCCACAACAAGCCAACTGCTTTGGTGCAGCTCATTCTTGAGCTATTTGGACCCATTCTCTAAACCACAAGCTGGGACCCTGCATTTATTAAGATGTTGCATCAAAGCTCGCTGCTTTCCAGCAACACAGCAGGATCTGACTGACTAGGCTTCAGTTCATGCTGTAGCCTTCATCCGAGCGCTTTGATGTTTGGATGCGTGTGTGTCTGTGTCTACGAGCTTGTATGTGGGTGTCGTGGAAGCTGAAGATAGCGTACAAGCTCATGTCTCCTCTGCTTCCTCTTGCGTCCCTCTACTCCACAGCGAGCAAACCCCCCTCGTGGGTTTTGCTGGTGCGCTTCAGATCGTTCCGCGATGCTTTCCTGGCTGTTTGTGGATTTGAGGAACGCTGCGGAGAAAACCGCGTTTCCTGTTCTCACCATTCTGGACAATTCTCATGAATAATTGTGATCTGACAAGGAAGTGTAAACAGGTTGATCGGTCAGAGAGCGGCCAAGAAAATATCTATTGTTGTCAGTGGAATGTGAAGAATGCTGTATTAATGGAGCGAGCAAGATGATGTCAGCCTCTCCATTTATTACATGAGTAATCTGAAAACGAAGGGCAAGCGCTACAGTATAGGCACATCTGTAATGATACTTGAAACTTGGAAATATGAGAAGACAGACATTTTTCTAATATGTCAAATTAATTTATACAGTTTTATTTGCCACACATGGCTTAACATACAGAAGGCTATTAAAGTTTTTAGGGCCACAGATCTCTTACAAGGGAGTTACAAGTATGCACACTACCATTTGTACTACCTTGAAACTATTTATATTTTAAACTTTTTGTGGGTAGATGGAGTGGGTTTAAACTTCAATGGGTGCTAATCTAAAAAAAAAATATAGACTTAACTAAATTGACATAATATAATTTTGCTATGACAGGAATCTGCTTCTTTGTTCAACCAGACCATAACAGCAATTTTGACTCCGGTCGTACATTTTTGGAGTTGTCTTTGAAGTAGAATAGTTTGTATGACAAAGTGGAATCGGAAATCTCTTCTGCTTCTTTCTTTTTTCTTAATGGAAAAATCTGATTTTCATTTCCAGGTTAAACTTCTGTGGACAAGATGTAAAGTCATCAAGTGTCCACTTTTACTGTTTTAGACCACAGAGAGTGAAGGAAGGAAAAGGAAGCCACTAATTGTCTAAGGTAACACATGCTGTAATTTGAAGCCTTGACAGTTTTACATTTCACTACACCAAGCCTGTCTTATAGGCAGAGAAGTAACAGAACTGGGAGTACATCAGGTGAAATGGTTTGGACTTCACATTTTGTATACTATGACTCAGTCGTTATATACGACATGTGTATGCAGTCAGTCATATTTGTCTGATCCTGTTTAGCTGGATGATGATCTGGAAGGCCGGATCACATCTACTACTCAACGAAGCTTATATTTGACGTCCACCTGGGCTTTATCGTAAATGTATCATAAATCCTGATTTAATTGAAAGGAGGTCAGTGTGTTGGAGTAGACTGACATTGACATCGACAGTTACACCAGAAGACGGCAGATTTATGACCTGCTCCTCAGAGGTACAGGTTCACTGCCTGGCTGTATACAGGATACTTCTTAGTCACACCTGAAAGACCTCATTTAAGGAAGTCACGGGTGACCTGCACAAAAGTGATTCAGAAAAAAATCCGTCAGCAGATGCGAGTCTCTCTGGATTTTCCATTTTCTTCAGTTGCAGGTGAAGGAAATGACCTCGAGAAGTCAAGCTATAAAAAAAGTGTTTCTTTAATGAAACCTGAAGAATGTATAGGTTAACATTTTAAGAAGTTCTTCATACAAACCAATTTAATAAAAGTCCAGTTATTTTAATTAAAGAAGGTGAAACATAGTATAGATAATCCATGATATTTGGTTGAAAGGAAATTTCAGACGTCTGATTCAACTCTCGAAATTTGGACTTCATTGGAGCAAAATGCCCCGTATCTGTCTACCTTAACAATGCTTTCCCTTATGTTCTGTTTTGGAACCTGTCTTTTCTTTCTCTGACTTCATGGTGTTTACTACAAACAGCACTGTACCAGCACTGACTTGGCCTTTTGACGATTACAGTGGCAACATGAACCATCTGGAGTTGTTTAGCATGCCACAGACTACAGAGAATGTGCCGTCATCAAAACTCACCTTGTCTGACAACATCATAATCTCAAGGAGGGGGTCGAGGTCAGTTTTACCTTATCTTAATGGAGTACACACTAAGGTTTGAGGTTAGCTTTGGGTTTTATAATTTAGATGAAGAAGTCACACAAAATCAAATAAACATGTTTTTTTTCTCCCATATGTGATATTTTCTAGATTGCTTCAGTGCAAGTTACCCTTTTAAAAAAATGAACTATAGAGATGTCTGCCTTCTGTTGGTTATAATGGACCAAAAACCATAAAAACATACATCAAATTTTACTACGTAAAAGAAATACTTCCAACATGAAACAACTCAAAACAAAGGGTATTTCCAGGATTTTTTTTTAAATAAGGTGAGCCTGAGGAGACTGAGAGCACAGGATGGAGAACCCAGACAAATTAATATTTAAACAGAAATAAAATCATTGTGGAAACCTGGGAAAGAAAACACGTTTTTCAGGCTCATGTGCAGTCCTGAGTTTACACATTCATTATGTTATAAGTAGTCTGCATAAAGAATTTAAACATAATGTTTTGATAAATAATGTTTTTGAAATCCCTTAAAAGATGTGAAAATGCTTATCTCACACGGACTCTGAGAAATTTGTCCCATATGAAGCCGGTTAGATTATTGTAATGCTCTGTTTGCATCAGTAGGGTGACTTCAACTCATTCAATATGCAGCAGATGGAGTCCTTAAAGGTACGTGGAAATTTGACCATATTACCCCAGTATTAAACTCTCTTCATTGGCTCCCAGTGCAATATAGAATTACCTTTAAAATCCTTCTATTAGGTCACAAAGCTCTCAGTGGTTTGGCCCTCCTGGGACAGCTCTGACTTAGCTCACTGTTTATAACCAAATCAGACCTCTCAGGTTATCAGGTGCAGATCTTTTGAATATTCCTAGAATCAGATTCAAGTATGCTGAGAGTGCTTTCAGTTACTGTGGTCCTATTCTTTGTAACAAGCATTTGTGCTCACATTCAGTCTGGTTCACACAGGCTTACAGTCAATAGCTGTGTGCGTTTCTTTTTTTTAAAAAAATTGATGCTTTTCACTGCCTTAAGGCATTGTAAAATCGACACAGATTTTTATGTTTTTAATCTCCAAGGTTTATTATAATGAAATATGCTATATAAATAAAACTGCTATGTTATATTTTGTATAATGAAAAATATTTAGATTACTCATTGTGTGGAATGTCACTTTTCAGAATACACATGATATTGCTCAATTGGGTATTTGGGTATAAAGTTTGGTCTTTAATATTGCAATTCTGCAAAAAAAGTACCAACAGCTTTAAAATGAATAGCTTGAAGCACAAACCACAATAATTGCATCGATATAGGGGAATAAAAGCAGAAAGCATCATAAAGGTACTTTCTGTTCCTCTTTTAGTCACAATGGGTTGTCACTGCAGGTAGCGCTGCATGATTGATTTTGTGGATTTATTTACTCATTTTCTACACCAGTTACCCTTCCTGGCATACTTCTTACGTTTGTTCGGTGTGTAAACCTGCACCTTCACCTGGTGTGTTATGTGTTCAGTTACATTGTGGTCGTGTCCCAGTGTTTTATATGCAGTGGCAGCCGATACAAACAAATAAAATGCTGGGAGTTTTTCCTACGTTCTTTGTTCTGGCCAGGTTTTTTTTTTTTTAAATTTGGTGTGGGGGTATATTTGTCATATTTGTCCCTCAAGTGAGACATTTGTGAGTCATTATGCTATGATTATTATTCCTTATATTGAGATGGTAATTGTTGAGGGTTGATGCAATGTGTAGTTACATTTCTAGGGAAGTGCATGTCAGGTTACTCCAAATTAACTCAAGACAAGCTTTGCAGAATTTAATCAGCACCATTTTTGTGAAGATGAAACTGAAAAATCAAACTAAAATACTTTTTTACTGAAACAGTTTTTCAAACATAAAAATTGGGTACATGAATTCATATAACAGAGCAATGCCAGTGTTATGGACTTAATGATTTTAAGTTCTGTTAATGTTTACTACAGGACTGAGGTAGAAATGATTTAGTATTCTGATACAAATGCTGTGATTGCTGACATGATTTATGAGGATGTGGATTGTATAGGTTTCCTGCCTTTAACCACCACAGTTTAACTGTAGTAGCCATGGAAACACAGGCTATATAAGCTAAATATAGTGACAGCAGCTCCTGAAGTTGATAAAAGCAGCAGATATCATTCACCATGAACAAAGAGCTTTCAATAATTATTCAGATAAGTGGAAGGACTCACCGCTCGGGTGAATTTTTTGATATGTAGTTCAAAGTCAAGGCTTTACCGTAGTGATAAATAATAAGAGTAAAAATCATGACATAGTGTTTAATAATAAAAGCACACAATAGGATTTGTGATTTCTGTGTGTTTATTTGTATCTTTTAAGTTTAGTTTTTCAAGACTTCAGAATCAGTCATTTAGGAATCAAATCAAGCCATCCATTAGATGAGCAGTGAGTGAAAGAATCCACTACACAAATCCCTCCCTGGGCATGAATATCCCAGCGGATTGGTGCCATAAATACGTGTTTGGGAGTGAGAGTGAAGTGGGTGTAGGCTATGCAGTCTCTCCAAAGCCTTAACCACAATGAGATTAGTGTCAGTCGGCAGCATTAATCCCAATAGTCTCCCAGCAGCAGCAGCAGCAGCATCAAGCTGGCCCACCGTTAGCTGAGAAAAACACCGGTGGGAGGCTGAAGGGAGTGGGCTGCAGCGACTTAACCAAATAATGGATTAATCAGTTACAGACAGAGGAGGAGACGGCTTTCTACATAATGTGCAAAGCAAAACAAACAAACTTACTACTGTGATGCAGGCTTGTCCATTTTTTTTCTATACAGTCAATTTGCTGATATTGTTGCCTTACATATATCGGAAGATTTATATTGTATGTCTTGTTGTGTTAGCATGTTTTGTTCATCCTACAATGATAAGATGACACAGCTGACACATTATTAAGCGTTAAGTATATTTGGATTAATTATTTTGTGACACAATAAAACAAATATCTTTAGACTAATGTGAGCTTATCGGCTCACAACACCTTAAATCATCAAAAATTTTAGAACATTGTCTTTTTGACAATCTTGGATTTACCCAGAAATTTGGTACAAATACAATATGATATATAAAATACTATTTAAGATAGATTTTTCATCGACTTCCAGCATATCTAAACAGCTATTAAAGGTAACTGCCTGAAATTTTCACTGAATCAGTAAATTCAGTACCTATAACTTGGGACAGATATATCAACAAAATAAAATCAAGCAGTAATTCATAGTCACACAAATGAAGAAAAAGCTCCACCATAAAAACAAAAGTATCAGTAGATAATTTCATCTAACTAGAACACAACTCTGATGTTTCCAGATGGTAGTCTAATTATAACGAGAAAATGCATTTGTTAAATATAGCCCCTTACGACTGGGTAATGGGATGGATAGATATACACATTTTTTTATTTTCAGGACCTGCTGCGCTAGATGAGTCCTATAAATCAAGTTTAAAATCATATTAAGAAGCTTTAGAAAAGCAGAAACCCAACAAGTTGCCATGTCAAATTTTACACAGTTGAAAATATTTATAGCAAAACAAGCTTATTTCTTGTGAGTAGTCTTGGAGAGCCAAGTTGCCGTGTCCACATGGTGTGATTCATAATCTGTTACAAGACCCTAACCCTAATTCCATGACAGCAACAGGGAAGCAAGGATCAGGCAACCGGTATGCTGACTGCCAGAATGAATGCTGTTTCACTATATTGACGATAGATTATTTATGTATATATATATATATATTTTTTTATTTTTGTATATATTATGTTCGTGTTAGCCATGTGTCAAATTGACAGCCCCACACACCCACGACCCTGATGAGGACAAGTGGAAGAGAATGAATGAATGGATGGATGGATATATTATTTCCCCTGTGAATGTGATGTTATGTTGTCTAAGGACCTTGGAAAGAAAAGCGACTGGACTCCTTTAAGTACTGTAAGTTTCTTGAAAACGTTTCACCTCTCATCCGAGAAGCTTTTTCAGTTCAATCTCCGCTGGCGCAAAAAATTTGTGTAGCCATCCATCCAATTCAGGGTTGTGGGGGTTGCCTGTTTGTGTTTGTTTCATGTGTCGTGTTCATCGACGTTCCCATTAACGTAACTTAAGGGTCACTGGAATTTGTTTCCATGACAGAATTTTGTTTGAAACACCACTGAACACAGGAAAAATATTACTGGTTAAAAAACATTGATTAACTACAAAAATGATCAGTATTGAATACTGAGAATTGTGAGTGTTGTAACTTTATTGCAGTTTATTGTTTGATAACAGCATTTTGGTTATTTTGTAAGTGATTTAAGTGTTTGCCACATGTTTAGTGAGAGCTGTTAATTATAGATTTAATTTTCTGCTAAAGGGGAGCATTTAACAGGTATTTTCATTAGAAGACTGCGTTTCCCAGAATCCTCTGTGGTAGTCGAAAGTTACTCTGGGTTTTAGCTTGCAAAGAAAGTTTCGGGAAGCCATTATATGTTGCTCTGAGCAGTTTTTATGTTGTACATTCCCCTTTTTGAAGCCTTATATAAAGACTATTGTTTCTACAATTGATGTCCGATACATTTTTCTGGCTAAGTGGATTCGCCACAACAGTGAGCCCGAGTGCCATATACTTGTGATTGTTCTTGATTGGGATGCTTTGCTTTGAATATACAAATATTTTTTGCTGAGAATTGAGAATGCTGCTCAAATATTATGGAAAATATGTAAATGCTATGTCATACATACTGCCCTTTTAAAAATATAAAGATCTGCTTTTTAATCAAAATATAGCATTAAGCAAATTCAACTTCTGGGATATTGACCCGGTTTGGTCAGTTGGGTAGTGGGGGAGGGTTGCTAATCAGTTTCAGCTTCTTTGGTGTTAATGAAATTAACAACAGGTGCACTAGAATGGCAACAACTAAAACAAGAATGTTTTTTTCAGTCGTTTTCATTTGTCTAAGCTCAGTGTCACTACTGGTGATAGGTGACAGGTTGCTCAGGTAGCCCGATTTCTCAAGGATGGCACATTAGTATGTGCCATTGCCAGAAGGTTTGCTGTGTCTCCCGGCACAGTCTCAAATGTGTGAAGGAATTTTCATGGAGACAGACAGTTACTCTATGAGAGCCGGACAGGGCTGTAGAAGGTCCTTAACTCATCAACAAGACCAGCAACTTCCTTTGTTCAAGGAACAGGTCAGTGATATTCTGAGGAGGCATATTCATGGAGTGATGTACAGACTTCTACATGCTGTGCAACAGCCCCCTGACTGCCATTAGGTATTGGGATGAAATCCTTGGACCCACTGTCAAACCCTACACTTTTGCAGTACAACCTGGGTATCTCCTGATGCTCTACAATGCCTGGCTCATGTGGCTAGTGTATGCAGGCAGTTTCTGGAGGTTAAAGGAATTGATGCCACTCACTGGCTCCCACACTTGCCTGACCAAAATGCAATAGAACACCTCTGGAACCTTATGTTTCAGTCCATCCAAATGCACCCAGGTTGCACCAAGAGCTCAGTGATGCTCCAAAATTGGGGGCAAACCCCCAGGACACCATCCATTGTCTCATCAAGAGCAGGCTTAAACATTTTCAAGCATGCATACAAGTATGTGGGGGCCATACAAACTACAGTGGAACCCCGACTTACAAATAACCTGTTTCACGAAAAATTCAAGTTATGAAGGCACTGAACGGCAATATTTCTGCCCGTGTTACGGAAAAATGCCCGAGTAACGAAATCTGCTGGCTCTGATCGGCTGAGCCTACAATGCCCACAAAGCCTTCCGAATCATGTGACAACCCCTCGGCTTCCATACTTGTGCTTCGCTGTTCCACTTGAACGACGTATTGTTGTTCTAGTTAGCAATTAGGCTATAGCCTATCGTCTCAGCATCGCCTCACTCAAAACGCGCAATGGGTGCTTCGACTTACGAAAATTTTCGACTTACGAAAGACCCTCGGGAACGAATTCATTTCGTAAGTTGGGGTTCCACTGTACTGAGTATCATTTTGAGTTGCTGCAATGATATTTTGGAAAAATGGACTATCCCGCTCTATTGTTTTTTTCCCTTTTTCACTTTGCATTCAGCCCTCTGTAGGTTGATAATTTTCATATCCACCAAACAATGTGGCATTCCTAACACATCAGCCAGTCCATATCCATATAGATACACAGCAGTGTATTATCATTGGATCACTGTAAGACTACAGTCTGCTAACACGCAGACTTTCGGAGATTATACCTGTTCCTCCCTTCACCCTTTGGCAATATATTAACTATTTTGCTGCTCTTTGCTGCAAAAACTCTGCTCAGCCCACTGATTCCCCACCAGAGACATCTCCTGCCTCCCGTCTCCTCCTGTCTCCTCCCTTCCCCTCCGACGTTGGTACGATCCAAAAAGCCGGCAGTTTGTTTGCTTGGGAAAGGAGAGTATCCTCTGAGGTCAAGTCAAACAGGATGTGCTAGAGTGTGGTCCTTCGCTCCTATTGGCTCTTTGCAATAACTCTCTCAGTGGGGCTAACACGCACGCACACACTCACACACATAAACACTTTTTGAACATGTGCACACACACACATCTGAAACGCCATGCCTAACAAACACAGACATAGTTTTGTGATCTGCTTCTCTGACAGGCTGACAGTTGTATTTATCCTAAAAGAGCAGTTTGTGATTAAAGCAGCGTGCTCGGCGCGGGCTTGTTTGAATAAGACGTTGCGTTCGGAAAATGTCAAACACTTAAACTAATAAACAGAAACTGCTGCAGATGAAGACACCACTTAGCAAATCAGACAAACTGCTGCATCAGCAACTGCTCATGGTTTACATGAATTCACAGATATTTTTCAGTCTAAACTCCAAAAAGCCCTGGAAATGTTTGTAAATCCAGCATATCTAAGCAAACACAAGCTTTTCATCGTATGAAACATTCCTTAATTGCCACAGAAGTCATTTTCCTGCTTCATGCTTTGTGTCAACAGTGTAAGAAAAGGAAAGAACAAACAAATTGCAATTGTTGTTTATCTGTCCCAAGTTCTTAGTTTTGCTGAAGTGGCACATTTCCATGGGCAAGTATCTGTGTCAGTTTATCTTATTCCTTTTTATCAGATTAAACAAAAATATATCAGCCATGTTTACTAATATTTAATAAAGGACAACGATTAATATTGTATCCAGTTGTATTAGAGCAACATTTTGAGAATTACCCCGAATGGTTCGTCGACTTCAAATTAAACATCTCGTCTGGGGCTGCCTGTAATTTTTCCAGTGCAGTGGTGATATTTTATCTTAATTAGAGGTTTTCACTCAGTAGTCACATAAACGAACACGTAAAAAGTAAAATAATGAATAAACAGACATAAGAACAACCCGAAGGAGACCAGTCTGGAGTCCTCGTGAGTTGTTTAATTACCCTGAGGTCACACTGTGTTTACATCTACACAGAAATGGGTCTGACTTATGGGCTGAAATGTTTATGGATGTTAACACGGTGAAATTGACCTATCGTAGGACCAGCAGCAGTTTAATGTTCCCGATCCTCTTGGTGTGCGTAAGGAAGAGAAGCAGTGATAATGACATTTTTACAGTCCGAAAAATAACTTCGTATGTGGTAATGGAATAAAAGTAAAATGTGGTGATTACATACATTCTCCTGATGGTATGGTATTGTTTTCTACCCTCACCTGCCCTGTAGGGCAGTCAGCCTGGAGCCTAGTGTAAGCAGCGTCTGATGGCAAAATAGCGGTCACATGGTGCCCGTCACTGGCCTGACAACTTGTGACACATGCTTTGGTAAGCAAATCAGCAAATGTAAGTTTACTGTAATATGATTACATAAGAAAACGTGGAAAAAAATTTGTTACATTCTCGAAAAATGCTGATGTTTTGTAATCAATAGTTTCATTTATGCTGCAGTGAAATTCTTAATGTCAGAAACACTTATATCCCAAGATAATGAATGTAGCGTACGTTTGTTTATATCTTCCCCGTCTCCTCCTAGATGAGTGGACCGAACTTAATGAAACTTTGCACAAACATTGCCGGGGCCACTATGAGTTCCATCATCTATGTAGCATATGGAAATATTTTATACAAATCCCACAGTTGTATATATTTGTAGATTTGATGAGTAATTTAAGAAACGAGTCAGATTAGAATGGTGTATCACAATATAGCGTATCATAGCATCATACTATAATGACTGGATATGATATGGTACCCTATCTCCTGTGTAGATATGCATATACACACACACACAGTATCATAAATGCAGTAGTATATAAAATACTGTATGTTTGTAATTATAGTTGATTATTAACAACAGTTAAAGTTACAAGTTAAATTAAACACAGCAGGAAAATTGATGCCAGATGTAAACAAGTATGTACATATATAACTCAGTTTAAATCTGTGACTGTTTTAATCTTTATCTGTGTTATAATCCATTATGGGATGGTATTTATTTATTTATACTGTGCAAGAGGTGAATTTTGTTATTTGTATTTGTTTATAACAATTTTTGTTATTTTCTCAGCGCACTGGGCAAAATTGTATCACTAAATAGTTTTGAATGTAACTGTATAGTTTAAGCTTTCTCAGGCAAACTGCAGATAAGCCATTTGCCACATCTTTTTTTCTGCAGTCCCACATCTACTGCATTCCACTTGAGTTCAACAGATGACACCGCTCTTTCATTGAAAGGTTAATTATGTCATTTAACGGTTATGCACATAGCGAGGGAAGTATGCATTTAACTGATATCACATGTGGATAGAAGCAGAAATTTTGGCAACATGAATTGAGTTCATCCAAGTGGACAGCATGGAAATTTGCCCTGTTTTAGTGACAAAAGAAAAGGACTTAGAAAATGTGGCACTGGTCTATTAGAACATCCTAATAGAGGGCCAGTGGCTTGGAAATTGAATCAATTAGGAAGAAGAGGTCAGAGGAAATGGCCTCAGGGTCAGTTAACCCCACCTTTTATCCACAGGAAGACCTCTGTCATTGAGCTGTCTACTGGACCCACTGGCAACTTTTCCCCCCCTATTTTTCTATTAAACAAACATAATCTGAGTAAATGCTACATACCATTTTGAAGTGATGATTTCATTTGTGAAGGGGAAAAAGAAATCCCAACCCACTCTTTGTGAAAAAGTAATTGCCACCCTTGTCAAATCAGGAATTAACTCTGATTAACCACATTTTTTGGAAAGCTTAGATAAGTTTTTTAAGCCACATCCAGCCCAGACCTGTTGAATCAAGCAATCCCTTAAGTAGAACCTCTCTGACAAAATGAAGGAGGCTAAAAGATCTCAAAAAACAACACATCATATCACAATCTAAAGAAACAGCTGAGAAACAAAATCACTGACATCTCTAAGACTCCAGTTGAAACATTGTCAAAGCCATTATCTACAAATGGAGAAAACCTGGAACATCGATGAACCTTTCCAGGAGTGTGTGGCCTACCAAAATCACCCCAAGGAGGTCACAAAAGAAACCCAAAACAACAGTTGATTCATGGAAGAGGTGAAATGCATCTTTTGGGAAAATTTTCCTTTTACTGATGAGACAAAAGTTGAATTCTGTGGAAGGTTTGTCTTCTGTTACATTTGGCATAAACTAAGACACTATTTCATAAAAAGAACATCATATCAAAAGTCAAACATGGTGGTGGTAGTGTGATGGGGCTGCTTTGCTGCTTCATGATGTGGATTAAATTCCTCTCTCTACCAGAAAATCCTGAAGGAGAATGTCTGGCTATTGGTTCTTGCTCTGAAATTCAAACAAACTTGTGTTACGCAGCAGGGAAATGATCCAAAATGCACCAACAAGTCCACCTCAGAATGGCTCAAAAACCAAAATGAAAGTTACAGTCCAGACTCAAACCTGATTGAGATGCTTTGGCATGGCCTTAAAAACAAGCTGTTCATACTTGAAAACCCCAAATGTTGCTGAATTAGAATGATTCTACAAAGAATATTTACTGTGGTTATCTTTAATGAAAAGATTGTTAATGATCTGAAACGTGCAACTGTGACAAATATGCAAAAACATAAGAAATCAACAAGGAGACAAATACTTTTTCACAGCACCTTATATCCACTTGCATTTCGCATGTATTGGATGGTTCAGCCTTACAAATTAAGAGCTATATTGCAGAGATCACCCCTTTTCTATATATACTATCTATGGGCCATTCATGCAATTTATAATAAACTTCAGATTCTACCTCTCCAGGTTTATATGACTATGATGCAATGCAAAACCATACTGCACCAGTTCATTTGAAGCTGTGAAGGAGAGTGGGTACTCATCGCCTACCATCAGGGAAAACTACTGGCTGAGTGTCTGGTCTGCTATTTAGGGATTCCACACCTCCACTTAACAGTGATTAACTCGGGGCCTTTCCTGGCCTGAGTGAGCGAGGAAGGCTGGGCAGAAACATCTGAGGATCAGCCACTCTGGGTGAATAACAAAAATCTCTGCAGCTTCGAAGAATGCTTCCTTGATTGAGTAGCCAGAAACGGCGTTGAGTGGTTGAGGATGAGTCAAAGGAAGTATGTAAGGAAAACTCCTGAGCGGGAGGATGAGAGTAATGATATTTCTGTTTATCTGCAGAGATGGTAGTGGGGTATTTTTGGATGGCTGCTGTTTTTTCCTCCGTAAATTCCAGGTTCCGGCTGTTTTTCCTTCTCCTTGTTCCCAGCCTGTGAATGCAGGGCCGCTTCCTCTCCCTCCTTCCTATTCTGAGCCTCTGATTGCATGGAAGTGGGGGTGGTTAACAGGATAGTGTGTCTATACGTGTGTGTGACCAGTACGGAGCTGCATATATGTGTGTGTGTGTGTTTGTGTTGCAAATCTTGAATTGGGGGGTGGCGAATGTTGCAATATGTATTTTTTCTGTCAGTCAGTTTAAAGTAATGAAAGCGCGCGTGTGTGTGTCTGAGCATCTCGGGTGTTGGGTGTGGAGGATGTAACCATTAAAGAGATCAGCATGTCAACTGTTCCCCAAGTGCTGCTTTCTCCAATCCAGCTGGCGATGGGAGGTGTGTGTGTGCGTGCGTGTGTGTGTGTATGCACTCTATGCCCTACACGCTCCTCTCAGCAAGGAACAGACAGATGGATCTTTGGTTTGGCCAATGTTGTCTGAGTCTGGCTTCTGATCTAACTGTACGGTCCTGCTGCAGGCCAAATTACTCTGCATCTCTCCCTGCAAATTAACCGACTTCTAGCAGAACAAACAGAGAGCTACAAACACCCCAGAGGAAACGATTCATGCCTATTAATACAAGGTTTGCATTTGTGCTACATGGTTACATATGATAAACATCAAGTGTCTGAAGCATCGGTTATTTCTCAGTGTTGCATGTCAAGCAATAAACATCACATATAAACAACATGGTGAGTTTGTTTTCTCCCCTTTAGTTGCTATGCAATCAACCATGTTGGTACAGCATTAATCTTAGTAAAACATTTTATTTGACATCCCGGGGACAAGGGATCGACTATCTGCCGGTATCTTCATTTAGTCCCTTTTGCCAGTTTACAAAGTCAGCTTTGGGAAAGTCACAAAAAAGGTTGAATATCTGTGCACTAAAATGCTGCAAGGTCAGAGAACCAAAAATGTTATTTCATGATTATAATTCATTTGGGGAATGTTTACATATTTCAATCTGATATTGCATCCAGCTAATGCTGTGTAACCCTGGATGGCGATTGCTTGATGTTATCGTAAACACTTGAAAAAAGAAAAGAAACACATTTCTTCCTTAAACTGTTGGGAGTCTCTGGGCTCTTCATTATCAGCTCAGTGTTTCTTTCGCTTTTCGCTTTTTATGTAAACAAAGAGTGATCTATTACTTGCAAAGCACGGACACAGCAATACATGACTCATATTTTGCAGGACAAAGTGCAGCTGAATTTGAGGTTAAGTTGAAATAAACTTCAAGTGCAATTGAAAAAAAAAATGGAGAAGTCCAAAAAAAACCCAACTGCATATAAGCTTGTGGAACTGACACATGGAGCTAATGTGGAAGTGACTTAAAATTGCATTATTTCCAATGGCCGGTACAGGGACCACTATGAGAACAAAGCCATACTTTTTTTTTTACCTAGATTTCCACTTTGTTTATAAATACACTGAATTGGTATCAGTACAATTCAATCTTCATTTTGTAAATCATTGTTCAGTTAAAATAGTAAAGTGATTCACAAACAAGGGAATGCCAAACTTAAGGTATTGTTCTTCCAGATCTATTTCTGTTTAATCGACTGGGTCAATTTTCATAGAGCTTTACCTTCTGACTGTAATTGCTTTCAAAGCCCAAGCAGAATGAAACAGAATGAAAATGCTGCTTATGATGAATCAGAATAAACTAATTTTTTTTAGCTTTAATTTCTGTCTGTGCACATTCCTCCGTCTTGATGCTAATGCCTGGGAACATGCATTTTGCACTTTTCCAAATAACTGTTGAGTCTAGACCTGACCTTCAGCTGTCTTCAACACTAATCACCTCAGTAAGGGAAGAATGCTTACATGTGTTAACAAAAATCTGATTCTAGTATAGACTACCATAGTATAACAGTGTGCAGAGGAGGGATAGTTGATATATTAGACAAAGGATGTTGGTGAAGATGGAGCTGCTAGGCAGGAGGGAAAGAGGAAGACCACAGAGGATGTCATAAAGCAGGACATGAAGAGGGTTTGTTAGACAGAGGAAGATGCAAGGGATAGGATGAGATGGTGGCAGATGATCTGTCCTGTCTTCCATTTAAGTTAAGAGTTAAAGAGAAAAGACTGATGCCTTTTTAAAAGTCTGTGGGCTAAAATATGAATCTACTTGGAGCAACCATACAAAATAGAAAAGATGACATCAACCACTGATATCTGCAGTCTTTTTGAAATGCTTTTGTCTCTGCCATCTTGGTTGTAAAAAACTGAGTGGGACATGTCTGACTGTAAAACTGCATGCTTACTGGCTAACGACTTATCAGTCGCAAATTGTTAGCCAATGGGTGTGCAGTTTCTTACCACAGACAATCTTCCATTTTGAAACATAATATGACCAATTTAACTAATGACTAATTCAAGATGACCCCAAATGAGTGACTATAGCATTAACTCATCAGAAAAGCATTTACAGAGGTCAAGTCAGAAAGCCTCTGTTTGCAACCACATCTAAAGCCATCCGATGGCCTTCAGATAAAAAACAAAGTTGATTGCAATGCAATTCTGCATTGGCTTCTTTTTTCAGACCTGGAAACTGCATTCATTTTTGATACTGTTTTAGGCAACTCCCACTTAATTTGCTTAGTAAGTAGGAAGAAAGCATGTGCATATAACCATCCTGATTTTGTCCAACCCGTACCCCTGAAGCACTGTGTGTCTCGGTTAATTATAAGTTCTTTAGTTCTTTGTTATGTTAGGATGGAGACAAGCTTGTGTTTGTAGAGTGTATTGGTTAGCACATTCACCTAACACACAAAAGGTTTCCCCGGTTAGCAAATGGGAGGAAAAACAAAACCAGCCTAGTGTACTCCTAGTGCTGGTCCAAAGCCCAGATAAATGGGAGGGTTGCTTCAGGAAGGGCATCCAGCGTAGAAAATCAGCGCCAAATCAAATTACCTTAAAATGATTTCTACCACTGCCGACTACATTTACAGCAGCTGGCATAAGTCAAGGTGGAGAGACACAATTTTGAGTGCATGCCCTTGCAAGCGAGTGGTCCCTTGGATGAATATTTCAGTGTTGACATAAAAACAATGGCACACTGCAGCCTGCTTCTCTGTTTATTGTACAACAAACCACTTAAACTACTGTCATATTGGATTTTTCCTCAGCCTCTTGTTTTTGGATTCCAGGCTATACTGCTGAAGGTGCAGTATAAATGGACTGACATTAGCAGTCACATATAGACATATCACCTTTCCCCCCGAAAAACCCAAAAAATAGAAACACGAAAAACGACAAAAGACAAAAGACAAAACCCCCATTTTCGAGGTGTGTAAATCACTTGGTCAGGCTTGCATTGCTATGTGAGAGTCTGTCATTTATCTTCTGATTCCTCCAAACTGCACTTGAGTGTTTTATGTGGTCTGATTTATCAGATTAACTGTATGATGAATCGCTCTAACGCATCCAAAGAGGATGATTTCCCCAAAGACGAGTGATGTAAACTGTACGGTGGTGTTTCCCGAGTTCTTTTACTATGATTTAGTGTTCAGGGAACTGCATGGTGAATTTGTAAAACTATTGTTTGTATCTTTTTCCATCTGCCTCACACAGTAAATCTGAGATTTTTCTCAGTCTGCTTCCTCTCTGGGACTTTCAGGGTTGTTTTGACCGACAGCGGAGACGTTTGAACTCTTTCATACCAGCAATATGTGGACGGACGATAAACGCAGTTGCATTTTCTTGAGATTATGAATTATGTTTCTTCCCTAGACAAGCATGAACTTTTTTGCTTTAAAAAAAATATGTTCTTATCCACTTTCTCTATCAGAAGGTTGACTGGAATTTCCAGCTAAGAGCGAAATGATAAGGGTTGGTGTTATCTGTGTTTAGACTAAAAATGTTTATGAAGAATAAAGTTTAGAGTATATCCAAAAAACACATTCTTTGTTTGAGTGCGTTTACATGTGATTTATTGATTTAAGTATGCATGAAGACCAGCGTCAGGTTAGAAATGGATTAATAGGCAACTCATCCTTGCTAGGGTTTGTTTTACAGGGATAGAAGGAATTTGTCTTTTCCTGGACTCATACATCAATATGGCAGATGTTTCCTAAAGGATGGATCACAAGGCCTTTCAAACGGATCCACAAACTACCTTAATTGCTGTTTGTTTTGTCTCCCTCCGCCTCCCCCTCCTCTACTCTCGGTCTTGCGTCAAACATCTGAGGAGCATTTTCAAGAACAAAAAGGAACTCATATTGCCGCTGCGAATTTGGCTCTCGGACACACGGGGGATCTGGGTATTGTTTCCCCACCTTTTATCCATCCACATTTGATCTCCGCTTTCATTCACAGTCCAAAATCCGCTCGGTCTTCTCAAGCTTTTTATTTATTGATTTTTCCTTTTTAACCAAATTACAATTCCCATTCATGATACTCGCGGTGTTTTTCCATGCCCGAGATGGGTATTGGGTGCTGATAGGATATCAAGCACACCTAAGTGCTTCCCTTTCCTCCCTCTCTTTATTTTCTTTCCTTTTCTCATCGGCCTCTGCTTCTCTATCAGGCCCCTCACACATGCTCTGTGTCACGTCCTGTAGCGGACAACAGCCCTACCTTCCCTGAAAGGCACAATGATTCCAGCCACAGATCAATCCTCTTCATGTCTACAGAACTGATTGAAATCTTGGAGAAAAAAAAAGTATGCAAGCAAGATTAGTCATGTTTTATCCCTCCAACCCTTGTTCTTCCTACTCTCAAACCTTTTCTTGCTTATTTCCACCTACATTGACTCATGGGTGCCCTTTTTTTCCTTGCTTTCCTATCCCTCTAGCAACCTGCAGTGTAACTTGGTGAAAAGATTTGAAGCTCACCCTCCTTTCAACTCGGCGTGTATGTTTATTGACCAGTAACCACCTTTCAGCCCTCAGCATTGTCAGGTAGGGTTGTGTTTGTTGATGTTGTCTTAGTAACAACATGGGTTACCAAGAATCATTTAGCTGTTGCTGAAAAGGATTAGAGTACGGTGTTTTAAAATCCCCACATCTCAAACCAGTTTGTCTTATCACAGGAGAGTCTGGAGAGAGAAGGAGGAGAAACTGAAACCTCGAAATCTGGCTCACGCATCGTCTTGAGTTTGTACGGTCGTGATGATCGTGATGAACGGTGGCGTCACTCAGGCCCACTTGCATTGGCTGCAATCAAACAGCAAGGGCTTGCTAAGGATGTCTGAACAGGGCAAGCTCATTCCTGATTGGCATCTTGGGTTCACATCTCACTGGGGAAGGAGGAATGACCTCATGTTCAAGTGACTCAACATTTGTCTTAAGTGTGTGCACCAGAATGTCAGTAAATGCAGCACGGTAATGACATCATGTTACGAATAACATGCAGTACTGAAGGGATGGCATTAGCTCATTGCACAGTAAATATTATACTGCATAATTTGGCCATATGCGATTTGGGAGAGTTGTTTATAATTGCTGCCAGCCCCTCGCCCTCAACATGGCAGTGGTGATTCATGTGATTGAGAAGAGTGTGGGAGGGGAAGTGGGGTGGAAGAGGAGGAAGAGAGCCAGGAAGTAGGGGGGAAAGCTGGTCTATCAACGAGGCCTGATAATGGAGACCCACAGGAAACTGCTGAGGAGGATTTTCCACGATGTCGCACAGGAGTTCTGGCACTAGAGAACACACACATACATACACATATGCACTATTTTATCCCTTCCCCATCCCTCCCTGCTCTAATCCCACACAAACAGGGCCACCCACACCCACATGGGTAGTACAACAGTGTCCCCTCAGCAAAGAAAAAAAAAAGCCTCGGAGTATCAACGCCCTCAATCAGTGATTTTAAGTTGATCGGCAGGTCTGTCAGCACGTTTTCCTTATCTCCTATTCTGGCTGCACCTGCTCCAGCGGGGCACCGTGCCAACTCTCATCCCCGGCTTGTCATTGGTTCGCAGCTCTCAGGGACCACAGGGCATGTTGGCCAATAAACAAGATGAAAAGAAAGCGTACACAGTGTTAGGTGTTGCCCTCCTCCTCCTAAACTTAGAGCTCGGGATGCATGAGGTAGAGCGTCACTGCATCGTCTGGTCCGACATCAAAACACATCCTTCAAATACAAAACGCAAGCCAACCAAGCACGGCAAGAGAGAGGTGTCCAAGAGAAACTTGGCCCCCCTCCAGATCAGCCTGAAAGGAGAGCGAGGAGGCATGTGTGTTAATGTGTGCGTGTGTGCGTCGAATGTGTTTGTCCCATACTCGGACAGGGAGGGGTCCTTGTTTTCCTTGTGCTCTTCCCTTTGGTTACACTGTTGTTTCCCAGACCCCCCTGTATACAACACATCCCATTAGGAAGGCTACTACCTTCACACTTGACAACACATGCACACACACACACATACACACACGGACCCAGTAGGAAAATCAGTGCTGAGAAGACCTTGCTTCTCTTCCTATGGTGCAGTCGTTAGGGAAATGGAGAGGCAGTGCCATCAGTGGACTCCTGCTGCTAACGACACTGTTCAGCTGCTGCTGGTGTGTTTTTTTTCTCCAAACGGTGGCCATAGTTAGAGCTCTAATATATTTGCAGCTCATTAACAAAAAAAGCTGCCCTTTGAATATCTGCCAGATCTGGCTATCACGATTGCTTGGTCATTAGCTTATTGATATTTAATGTCTGTCATCAGCTGTCCTGTAGCCATTAGGGGGCTTAGCAATCAGTTGTTTGTTTTTGAGCTGTTTGCCCTGTATATGGCTCGACGTGGTGCGCAACCTGTCTCCTGTTTGAAAAGCTCGCCATTCTCAGGACGTCCTGTAGAGTAGCCCCCCCAGAAAAAAGAAAAACACACAGACACAAACAGATATAAACACATACAGGCATACTTCATCAGTGCAACCCCCCCTTCTCTCCCCGCTCCTCACAGCTCCTGCTTCTTATCTTAAGCGTCCAGGCAGCTGCGTGTTTGTCTGTGTGTGTGTGTATATGAAAACGAGGAGACAGATGATGTGTGTGCGCAAGCACCCTTGTGTGTAAGGCAGAGAAAAAGGTGTGAAGTACAGTCACCGAGGTTGCCTTTCAAGTTCTCCTTCCTTGTGTAGCGGCGGTCAGTAGTCGGAGATGGGAGGGAGCAGGATTAACAGCTGCACGGACTTGGTGAGTCTGCCGGCCGTGGATGAAGGAAGGACGTTGAATCGCTCCAGACAAGCGTGTGATCCAGCGAGCAATATCATAACCAGAGATCCCTTGCAGAATTTTTTGCGCTAGAGGAACAGTCCAGCATGTCATTTAACTGAAAATAAAAACTGAATATGACCAATCAGTGTTAAGATTTGCACACTCATCACACAGTAAAAAAAAATGTTGTCGTAGATTCACTTGAATTTAGTTTTTTTTTGTTTTTTGTGGTAGTTGGTGCGCTTTGTCATCGGGATCCACTAGCACTCAACAACTCAACAAACAATACAACTCTTGAAACACAGTCCAAACCCCCCCCCCCCCCCCCCCCCATCACACAACATACTTTTAACAGCATCTTTTATTCAGTCAGACATGATTAAGTTTAATTTCATCAGAAGTTTTTTCTGGCATAAATGCTGAAAAAATTACAGACTCTAAACCTGTATAAGAGACGCTCTGGGGCGATATTTAATTGTACCGTGATGCTTTGAACTAAATGGCATGCTAACATGTGCTGATGTTTAACATGTTTAATGCCTACCATGTTTGCTATCCTACAATAGTGTGTTAGTATGCTAATCTGTAATTAAGCTACTAATAGTAGCAGTAATTATGCTGATTAAGGTGTTCAGGTTTTTGAGATTAATGCTAATTGCGGGCCAATTAGTAAGGCTTTAAAATGCTTGTTTGTGATTGCATAGTCAACTGTCCATTGGTTCCAGATTTGTAAAAAAGCTGTTTTATGTGTTAGCTGTATATCCACCAACTTGTGACACTGTTGCATATTCAGAGATGAAGAGTAGCTAAAGAGACGGGACTGTATAAAACACAGAGAAACTGCATCCAGATGGTCTCTCTCAGGTTGCTCACCGGGTGGAGAAAGTCGGGGTATCTATACAGTATATTCTTATGTCTGTGTGCTCTTAGTGCATTAAACACTCTCCCTGTCTGTTTACAGGCAGTATGATGGGTTCAAAATGGATTTATGTGCTGCTGACACAGGTCAGGTGGCCATAAAGGAGGTTTTGCTGTTGAGATGATGCATGAAGGCTCTTCTTTCTGTTACATGCTTCAAATGAAATGGAAATGTGGTGCCCCACTGTAGCATATTAAACAAGGAAATATGATACATTAGAGCATCACTCTTGAAGATGTGAAGTTGTCTCACAGTTGATCCTACAGTGTTTGTCACACTATCCTCTGTTTATGCCTGTTTGTACCATTCTCTGCACGCATCTCTGCTCATTCCTGCATGCGCCTTTCTTTGATTCATGGACTGTTTAGGTTTAGAAGCCTTTGATTTTGGAAATTGATGCATTTGATGTTCTCTTCGGGAAATCTCCGCATGAAGGGGGGCTGTTTGTGTTTCTGTCACGTGCTCTTTTTGGGGCTGTTGAACGTTTGTGCTGGGTTTTGGGGTCGTTTGTCTGTGTTGTCTGTCACTTTGTGTCTTGTGGTGATTTGGGATTGTTTGTCTTGTTTTTTTTGCTGTGATTATTATGGGATGCAGCTTGCTGCTGAGCCACTTCCTGTTTATTGCTCTTATCCTGTCCTCGGGATCATCACTGACATCACAAGGTTGTTTACGATGTGGGAACCAAGGTGAGCTATATTTACTGAGTGTGTGTAGCCATCTCAAAACCTCTGACCTCATAAAAGTCAACTGTAGTATTTTTTATGTCAGAGCTTGGCAGTGCACAGTGTGTTTTTTAAAAAAGTACCCCACATTTCCGTTCCCATTTTACAGTAATTGCAATAGATATAGCTTTCAGCCTCTTTCACTGACTACTAATAAAAAAGCATTTGCTCCGTCCATTATTCACACTTTTCTTCAACTTGAAGCCAAGTGATGTAATTTTTGGGAAGCAGGAGTAAATTTTATGTCAAGAACAACATCCTCTTCACACATAGTCTTTGGCTGATATCCGTGAATCTCTCTTAAACAATGAGATTATTTCTGTAGCACATTTCAGTTTATGGACAGATGACCACCACTGTGAGTCATGGCATAAGTTGATAATGCATTTTCAAATGTTCTACACTTGTTGAATACATGCACAAAAAAAAAAAACAATGACTTTGCATGGAATACCCAACTGCAAGTATTATTTTAATGCATAATGTCACTTTGATATAAGTACTAAGAGTTTTATGTTACATTTAGTAAACCAACTTAAGCCATTTTTACACATGGGTCATTCCATGGAGTACCAGTGAGTACAGCCTAATGCCCCAGAATCACATGAATTATTATTAGTATTATTATGTTTTAATACAATAACTTTAGCATCTACTAACAGTAAAAAGTCTGGACACCCTTATTCTATGGGACTATATTGCATGATATGCATGCTCAAAGTTGATCATAGAGTTTGAATTAGAATTAATGCCATTACAAACCATCCGTGTTGTTAAAAAAATTGCACAAAATGCTGAATTTTTTGGGAGCTCAAACTAGTTGTGTAACGTATGTACACACCAAAAGTATTTTCACCAAAAATGTGTCCTTAAAAAAAACACACTGTGAATACAATTAAAGTAGACATCAAGTGATGACGAGCTGGCCTTGATATTATTAAGTAAGAAAAGGAAGAAACATTGTATTTTCAGTACCGGCGCGCAGTTTGAGCTGCAAACGGACTTGTTGTCAAATGCAGTGGTCTGACTGGTCAGATCTGTTTAATCACATGTGAAAATTCGAGTTTGGTCAGCATGAACCAGCGTGAACCAAGAACCTGGAACCTACCTGGAACCCACCTCAGGATGGCGAGAGGCAGGGTACACCATGGACAGGTCGCCTGTTTGCCGCAGGGCTAACACATAGACACAGACAACCATTCGGTCTCACATTCACTCCCACATTCACACCTATGGGCAATTTAGAGTTTCCAGTTAACCTCTCCCCACTAACAAAAATCATTTTGTAGTAAAAATACTGTTTGTAATCAGCGCACATTCATATATATACATAAATAAAACTACATAAATACATCAAAGCATTTCACTATTCATTGTACTAAATGCATTTGCCACAAATGAGTCCTTATACACAGTTTTACTACAGGGATACTGTGACGAAGGCAATAGTTCAAAATCTGAAACGTACGAAGATGCTTTATATAGATGAGTTTAAATTTCATGTTGCTAGCATCTGCATTTAAAAAATAATGCAATTTAAAAATGGCAGATTTGAACCTCAGCAGCTTGTAACAATTTTCATAGTAAGATGTTGTTTAAAAAAAAGGCAGCTGACTCTAAAGGTGTTAGGTGGCAACATTTCTCAGAATAAACTGACACACACTTATGGGCGATGACCTGCATGACTTTCATAAGAATTGGGTCATAACATGGCCGGTAGTTGCCTTTTCCAACAAGCAGCCAGTTAGAGATGGTCTACAATAGGAGTGGCACAGTGCACCAGTGGTTAGCACTGTCACCTCAATGTGACGGGTCTGGGTTTGAATCCAATGGTGGACAGGGACCCTTCTGCATGGAGTTTGAAAGTTCTCCCTGTGTCTTCATGCTCTATCTGCAGGTACCCCGGCTTCCTCCCACAGTTCTAAGTCATTGGTGATTCTAAATAGCCAATATGTTTAAATGGTTGTCAGTCTCTCTGTGCTTGCCCTGCAATAGACTGACGACTGGCTTGTCTGTCACCCTCTGACCCTGCTGCCCCCACCACCACCTCCTGAATTGATGAAAGTGCTTAAAATGGATGGAGAGACAAGACAAATCATACTACTGGAAACACTCCTTTTGGTTTAGGTCAGGGGTGACAACTGAGTAGAGTGCGCTGAAGGTGCTCCATTACCGTAAATAAACAGCATAATTACTTCGCCTTTTCTCATGTGGGCTGAGTAAGAAATCACATAGACTTTGTACTAGGGAGTGGGCAGGATTTAATGTCCAGTCTGTCTAAATCCGACATTTGTTTTCTCACATACAAGTGAATGTATAGAAGCTCTGGGCTGCAGTGAATATGTGAAGAAAAACAGGCATACCTTCAGTACCTTTAGATCGAAGGCCAGCACAGCTGTTTCCACCACGTCCACTATTAAAGTTAAGCTGATGCCATCCTCATATTTATTGTCCAGACATGACAGAAACACTGATCTTCTCATCTGACTAGAAATATAACATTTAAAAAACAATTGGAGAAAATGAAAAACTAGTTGGTATTGGAAACATTAACCAATGCAAAATCTGCAAGTATTCCACTTTAAAGTTCTGTGCTATGGTTGTAAAAAAAGAGGATGAGCATGGCATGCAAAGGATAAAACAGAGAAAGTTTGGCAGTGCAGCTCACATTCAGAAGCTTTAATGAGTAACGGCACAGGGTGGAGACCGTTTGATGCCTCAGTGCCAACCAGGTCGGGGCAATGTGCTGCCAACTTCTGTTAAAACAAAACAGAGGAATGGGGCACAGGCAGTCCCCTTATTTTCCTCCTCTCCTTCCACAAATGCTTTCACTCCACACCCCGTTTCCTCTAAACTCGCTGCCAGCTTCCTTTTTCATCTCTTTCCCCGTCCTGATCTCGTCCAAATCGGCTCTGGGGTCTGTGTGCGACGCAAGAAGAGGAACAACAAATCCAGACTTAGCTGCTTAATTGTTTTGTTTTGTCTTGCGAGTGTGTGTGCGTCAGACGACAGAGATGTCAGTTACATTTTCACATAACAATGACCTCAATATGTTTTATCACATCACCAGAAGTGCCCTTTCAATGCCAGCCATCCTTGAAGACTCTGTATTCAGCAAATCACTCATTGAGTCTTTCAGCTTCACAAGCCCTGTTATTAACCCAATCAGCATGTTTGGTTGTCATCCTCTGAAGTGTAGCTTTCAAGTGATGGGCGCCAAACTCACAGATGCTGTTGTTTAGGTCCTTAAACAAGCACTGAATAATAAAAGTAGGAATGTGCTTTCTTTTAAGCAGCGTGTGCATTAAATTGCTAACAAGTGCAAATAACAGACTTACTTACCATATTTCATTTCAACTCCCAGTGGTATAAAACATTGAATAGAAACACAGCCTTGTTCTATGTATACCACTTTGACTATCTTGTACAGAATAGGCTGCCAGATCTTCTCTGAGAAGGAGATTTGGCAGCAGTTGTGTGATTTCTGTGCATGCTTTATGATCTTTTTACACATAAGCACTGATTTTACTGGGGCGTTATGCCCTGCTAGTTCACAAGGGCATATAGAATGGTTACTGCGCAGCTGCACGCGGGGTGTATTGTCACTAGCAGAGATAATAAAGCGGCACAACAACATACTTCTGTGCCTGTCATATGTAAATTTTGGTGTAAAGCTGCATTTTGATGTGAATCCACTGGGTTTGTTTTAGTGTTAGGTTTAATATTAAATGATGCACTGGGAGATAAGGAGTAAATACATTCCTAAAAGCCTTAGCAAAGACTTGTGAATGCTCAAACACAGAAACTTAAAGATCCCCTCCAGCCATGTTCGAAGATATAGAAATCCCCTCTGAGCATTGGGATTTAAACAAGAGAGAATTTTGCTTGATTTGCCTAAAAAACTGTTCTGTAACAAAACAAAAATGCATTGCTTTGGACAGACTAAAGTTTTTCCTCTCCTTATTTCCAGAAAATGCAAATTTGAAAGATCTCTAACAACCACTTTTCCTTTTCCAATGAGCTCCTGGCTGTTGGTTGTTGGCAGAAATAGTTGAAAATCTGTCATTAGACTGAAATGCGGTGCTGGCTGATTTATTTTAGCATATATACTCAATGGCCCTTTGACAGGTACACGTGTTCAGCTGATTATTAAATCAAATATCTTATTGTCCAATCACATGATAACAGCTCAGTGCATTTAGGGATGTAGACATGGTCAAGACGACCAGTTGAAGTTCAAGGTGAGCATGAAAATGGGGAAGAAAGATGATTTATGCGACTGTTCGTGTGAGATGGACGCGCCTGGGTTTGCAGAGAATGGGCTGAAAAAGAGTAAATGTCCAGTGAGCAACAGTTCTCTGTGTGGAAATGCCTTGTTGATGTCAGAGGTCAGAGGAGAATGGCCAGATTGCTCTGAGCTCACAGGAAGGTAACAGTTACTCAAATAACCACTTGCCACTACCAAAGTATGCAAAGAGCTCTGTGAATATACAACAGCAAACTTTGAAGCAGATGGGCACCAGCAGCAGAAGACCACACCGGGTGCCACTCCTGTCAGTTAAGAACAGGAAACTCAGGCTACAGTTCACACGGGTTCAGCTGGACAACAGAAGACTAGAAAAATGTTGACTTTCAGTTTCTCCTGCAGTATTCAAATGGTTGGGTCAAGATTTTGTGCAAACGGCAAGAAATCATGGCTCAATCCTGCCTCGTATCAACAGTTTAAGGTAATAGTAGTGGTGTAATGTTGCAGTAGCAGTATTAGTAGAAGATGCTTACTTATTGGATCTGCAAAGGTTTGGCGTCGGATGTGGGAAGCTTCCAAAGCCCAACATCCACACCAGATGATCAGCCACTAACCACTGTACAATGGTTGCTCCAACTTTACTTTGCTGAGGTGACCTTATTAGGCCACTAGGAAGTTGAGCCTTGCGTGCCAATATCACTGCAACATCTGCCCCGACAACAGCTGATAAGTCTGATTAGTTTTTATACAAACACTGGCAAGGCACAACAATATAATAATGAACAGGGAAGTGAAGGGGGCAGCAGTGTGATAATGCAAGGACTTGAGTTTGTAGTGTACTACAGTTCACCTGTGTGAACAGCGCTCTGTATTCCCGGCTCAGTGACACGAGTTGGGACGTGTGATTTTAATGCCACGCCCCACCCCTCCATCTCACTAATCAGCTTCAAGGGGTCGTAGCTTATGTCACCATGGCTACAAATGCTCCTGGTCGCATAGGTTTCCTCTCCCCTCTTACCTTTCCTGATATCCCTCTCTCTTTTTTCTCTCTCTCTCTCCCTTCCCACTGTCGGCCTTATACCTCCAAGCCTGGGAGCGGAATTCTGGGAACATTTTTCCATGTGAAACAGCGAGGGTCAGCCTAGGGGTGTGACGCCACGGCATTGTTCCCGCTGCGAGGAGAGGAACCGTGCGCCGTTAGGCCAATTCCTGTCCGCTCCAAAAAAACAGCCACTTTCTCACACTGCTTTCCTTCCTCCGCCAGACAGCTCAAAACAATCCCAGAGTGTTTGTGGGTACGAGGTTCGGAGAGGCAAGCCACAGAGCAAAGAGAAGTGGAGGGAGAAAGAGTGAAAAGAGGGAAAAAAAAGTAGAGGAAAGAGCGAGAGAAGTCTTTTTCTGTTGGTTTATCCAGACTGTTTATGGGCCATTGAAAACAAACAAAGGGGGAAAAAAGATCCAACTGTGCCCAACTGACACTCGCTGAAACAAACGGCAGGCTGACATTATATCTCTGTAAGTGGGCTTGAGCAACCGGCTGTGAGCCCGCCTGCCTTCGCCTCGGCATCATAATCTGTTTTGTTGTAAAAACAATGAAACATTCTTGTCATAAAAAAGTGCACGCTGCTCCCTCAGTCATCAGCTTTTAATTTCTTTTTTCTCCCTTCTCCATCACATGCTCATAAAGATCGTGCATATTCAGATGGGTCCTTGGGGGAAAACTATAATCTCATTTGAATGTTCTGGGGAATTTCACACACAAGTGTGAAAGCGAGCTTTTTAAAATGAAGTTTTCCTGAGCATCTTCAGATGTTTGGCGGTCAAACCCATTTTGCTGCACTTAACCATAAATGGTTCCTGAATAGCCAAACTAGTGGTTGCAATCTTAGAAACATTACCATGACCCAGAAGTAAATGACAGAGCCCCGTTCCTGTAAACAGAAACGTACCATTAAAGTTGCTGAGATGACACAATGACAAAAGGATGCACCTCTGTTATCATATAAAATTTGTTACTTCCTATGATTTTCTAAATTGCAGCATTGGGTTTTTCTTTTTTCTTTTTTGGGTCTCCACAGAACGGTGAAGGCGTCTGGCCCAGTTTAGATGGAATGAGCACTTGCACTATGTTTGCATCCCTCCTGAGGTCAGAAGTTTAAAGGGTTCCAAATGTGCGTCTTTGTGTGCATATTTAATAGGGGACGCGGCCTTGCATACGTGCACAAATTGGCACTGAATCAAAGTATCCTCCCCCTCCTCCTCCCTCAGGCTTGTCCCCAACCCCAGCCGTCCCCTCTCACGACCCCATCATGATGGTCCCATTGTTTTATTCCGCCATGCAATCTGCACGTATGGATAACTCAAAAGACACATTCTTCTCTGTCTCAATGTGTAGAGTTGATACAGCTTGGCGGAAGTCCTAAACTTTATATGCAACTTATGCTTTCCTGCAGACTGTGAGGAGGAAACATGATAGGAAGTATGAGGCATCCAAATCCCTCTCATATGTAAAACGGGAGACGATCCTAATTTGGTGCTTTTAGTGTTTTCTTACAGGTTTATTTGACGTTTTCATTGTGCTCCTGTTTATGTTTTTGGGAATTTAAACACCCCCCCCCCCCCCCCCCCCCCCGCAAGTTTTTTTTTACGCCTACCTGTTTTGACCGAAATGGAAATTGAACCCATTGGAAGAGGACAGAAAATAGCCTCGGCTGCTCTCTAGAGTTTCCTGCCTGTTGTCAGGTTTGTCTGTGTGCGTGCCCTGTCCTCCGTCCTCCTTGGCCTGCTTGTCTTCCCCACCCCGCCCCTCCTGTCTGAAGATGCATGAGTGTGTGTGTGAATGTGTGTGTGAGCGTGGGCTGGATGTCTGGGAAAGCCTCTGACACAGCTGAGGGAGGGGATGAGCAACAGGCCTAATATAGTATGCAAGTGTGTGTGTGTGTATGAGTGTGATGTGTATCATTAAGGAAGCACCTGTCCTGTGTGACCGTCGGTTCTGCTGCATTTATCTGACCCCTCTCACATCAGGTGGCTTCCTGGTTTGCATCACATGCTGCTCCCCGATTCCTGCAGGGATTGGCTAATGTAAGCTCCTCCTCTTCCTTTGCTGCTGCTCATTGAGCTGTAGAGCAGCTGCTTCTTCACACATCTTCTGTGTCCAGCATTCTTCTTCTTCTTCTTCTTCTTCTTCTTCTTCTTCTTCTTGTTATTATTATGCAGGCTTCATTGTTGTATAAATGGAAGATGGCTGGATTAATGCATGAGGGTAAATTATGTAGTGTTTGAGCATATATCTAACAAAATAGAAGACCTAACTCAGCCTGGACCACTATAGACAAAAGATGATTGTTAGTATTAATATATAATAGCAATATATATGGCTGTATGAGTCTGCTTTGGGACAGCAGAGAGCAGCAGCAAGACCCCCATTACTTAAACACAGCAGGCATCAGTGACAACCGAAATTAAATCTGTTAAGGAAGATGTGACATGAAAGCAGCATCTAGGGTGGAGGTCGGGTTGCAAAGCAGCTTGCAGATGCACAGGTACTGTTACAGCTAAAATACTTTGTCCCATCTTAAATTTAGCAGTTGGATGCTACAAAGAGCTAAGCTGACCACTGATGTGGACTGACATTAAGATTAGCTGATCTGGCTAAAGATCAGACCCATACTCTGTGTAGAGAATTTGAATGAAACCAGGCATGTCAAACCCATACTGTCAGCATAAATATGTTTCATTACAAATTTTATCACTAAAAATGTCTTAATATAAGAAAAAGAAGTGCAATTTCAACTGGACATGTCAGTTCTTTTCTAAATGATAAAGAAAAGTAATAAAGTAAAGGAATCTGTTAGCACAACTCTTTGTGCTCTTTGTAATTGTAAGAGCTAAAATGTAAAATTACAGAAAACGTAATTATTATAAAATGGAACGTTTTTGCTGTGTGTCCAGTCTAAAAACCCCCTGACATTTCTATAATAGATACTGAAACAGCAACCTTATCATTATTACTTGTTTTTAATTTAATTTATTGCCTAATTACATTGTTGTAGCATGAATGCATGAATGTAAGAGATCTTTATGCAAATAGATTCAAAAGTCCTAAATTTATGTCTTTCTTCATGTTTTCAAAAGCTGTCCATTGGAACCAGATACTTTACTCAGAGGCCCTTTCTGGCCTCTGGGCCTTATGTTTGACACCCCTGCCCCAAACCAAAAGGCTCAAATAGCATAGGCTGTAATCTCTGGCATGACCAGCTGACTAGTAGGAAAAATACAATTTTGCATTTTTTTTATTACATCTTAACAAAGGTAACAAAGTGTCACATGCTGTAGCATTTTCCACTTATTGTTATTTTAAAAAATGTCTTACTCAGCATTTTCCTTTAGCTATAGAGAGAAAGAGGAGGCTGACATTATTTTTTTCTATACGGTGGCAGAGCTTTCACTAAGAAAGAGACAGTGAAACAGCTCAGACCTCTAAGAAGTACCACAAAGTAGAGCCTCCCTCTACCATGACCTGCCCCCAGGAAAACTAACAGATAAATTGGAGTACAGAAATACTGCACAGGCTTTACAGTCTGTCAAAAACAATTGTCACTTTGAAACCCACTTAAGACACAGAAGAGACTGCTTTGACCCTGCATGTTCTGAATTTTTATAGCTGCCATTGGCAAACAGACATTAGTGTCTTCTTCTCATCCTTGTGTTGAATTTTGCTCTCTGCGCTCCTGTAATAGCCTTTTATGATCCTCTCTATTCTTTTCTGTAATATTTGAGCATCTAATGGGGACAAAGTTTAATCATTCAGTTTTATTGGATTTAAAGTAAAGCAAAGTAAAAAGGGCGAATTACGATATTTTTCCTTATTTTTCTGTTGTGCTGTTCCTAACAGAACAACACATTTACTCCCCCCCCTGCATCTGTCTTATTCATGTAAACACTGATCCATAAAACCCACTGCAGTTCTTTAAATTAGTCCCTTATATTGCAAATGCACACTTAAAAAAACTTCCAGCAAGCAAGGTTTTGAACTGTGTTTGTTTACCAGCAGGAGTCTTTTCCTTGATCCCTTCAAAGGCGGCCTACTGTATTCTCTGATCCAAGCCCAGGACGAGACCAGCTGGGTTGCTGCATACATCATTTGGGGAATTAGATGATTGTGAGAGCACAGAGACAGATTTAGCAAACACACAACACACAGTCAGATAGTTGTGTGATAGTATTTCCCGCAAGAGTCAGGGTAACACTAATGACTGCTGACAAACTCCATTTCCTTAAAGAGTGACAAGGTCATTTAAAAGCATTCGAGCTTGTAAAAGTCACCTATGTCGAACAAACTTAAAAAGCATGACCTCCTATTTGCTTTGTGGTCTTGGGTACTTGAGTTATACATGAAGCTTTCTGGTATAATTTCAAAGTGGGCTCTTTTGCATGCAGCTGCCATTGTACTCATGTCAAGGTCAGATTACCAGAGAGCAGCAGGTGTGCGAAAGTTAGCAGTAATAACAATTTGGCTGAAAAAGCACTTTTTCTTCATTGTCCTTGCACAGACAAGGACAAATCCACCCCTTCACCAACACTGTATATAAATTCCCTTTGACATTGTGTTTAGACAATAACTGTTCGCCGACAATACCGCGTTGCTAAATTATACTTAGTGTTACTCCTTAAGAAAACCCTGACTGTCTCTTTGACTTGATAAATGGACCCATAGGACAGCTAACCTGACCATTTATGAGTGGCAGTAATTGAATCTGGCTTAAAGGAAGTGATTCAATTACTTTTGTGTGTGACACAGCTTGCCCCCACCTTTCTCTCAGTCTAATGGTATGGTGTCTTCAGAGAAAGCCGTCTGAATAACACTCTGTCATTACACTTAAGGAAGACTGCGGGATCTGCAGCTAGCTTTTCAATAGTCTAAAGTGCCCTCAATCTTGTCTCTCCTTTCAAAAGAAAAAGAGGTAAAAGCCTATTTCTTTGTGTGTATTGATTTGGACATATAGGCATATTCTGCATTTATTACCCCCACAATTATTGTTCTTTTCAGAAAAGGACTCATGACATGACAAGGATGTTACTTACTGCTGATGTGGACCCAATAATTCATACACTAGAAATACATTGGATTTTGTGCAGATGGGATATACTCCTATTCACTTATGTTTGTTTTGCAAGTATTCCAAGTCTATCTGATCACTGACTGGTATCACAGAATTACAGAAAGTCAGTTTAGTGCATAATGCATTATATTTCCTACATTGTCTTCAAGAATATTCAACATTGTTAAGTACTGTATGCACTCTCAGGCATCTCCATTAGGTATACATGTTCAATTTTTATTGCAAAAATTGGTCCAAAAAAGAGAGAATTTCCAGAAAGTTACAGCTCTCAGGACCATTGTGTTGTTGGTGCGAAAGATTGAATAGCTACAGTTTTCACATGAGCTTACCAAAACTTTTCCGATATATAATTCTCAATTTCTGCTGCAAAATTCGAGATGGTAGGTCTTGATGTCATACTCAGTAATCCAGGTAAGTAAATCCCCAAAAGTTGATTCTGTTCATCTGGGCATAGCGTTTTCAGTGGGAGAAACATTTCGTCACTTATCCAAGTGACTTCTTCAGTGTAGGCTGACTGCAGGTTTCCCCAATCTTATAAACAGTACATTTGCATAATGACTGAAACTAGCACGTAATGTAGTGCACGCTGTTAAGTGCCAGGAGGATTGCCAGGATTTATACATAACCTCGGGCGAAGTGGATGGCACAACACGGAAGAGCTACCACATCAGGCCAGGACTCTGCAGTCTATTCACACCTACAGGCCAGTGGACACTCTATCAATGATGAGGATGTACGCATCCTGGACAGGAAGGAACTCTGGTTTCAGCAAGGAGACAAGGAGGCCATTTACTTGAAAAGGGAAAGACCATCTCTGAATCGAGGAGGAGGCCTAAGGGTACATCTTTCGCCATCTTACAATGCTGTGATTGCAGCCATTCCCCAACTCTCTGTGAATGGTACTCATGGTCTTTGATCAATGAGCTTTGATCAGTGGTTGTTGATCAATGGTCATGAGAATTTGCATATTAATGGTCAAGGACCTGACCTCCCAGCCCATTGTTCTTTCAGTGGTGCTAGATTGAGTCATTATGCAAATGTACTGTTTATAAGGTTGGGGAAACCTGCAGTCAGCTGGATGAGTGACGAAACGTTTCTCCCACTGAAAACGCTACGTCCAGATGAACAGAATCAACTTTTGGGAATCAAGATGGAAGGTTTAGAATTTCTGATGAACATGGATCCATCTTGCCTTGGTATCTGGAGAGAACCCACAATGACATGATGAGATCATGTAAAGTCTCCAGCCTGGATTTGAACCCAGGCACTTCTTGCTGTGGGGCAACAGTGCTAATTAGCACACCACTGTGGTGCCGTTCTGTGCAAAATTGCAAAATTAGTTTAGATTAAATCAGTGGTTCAGTATTTTATGACTAAATGTTTCCCTAGTAGGAGCTGGGAAAAAAGGTTGTGGCAGCAACTGATTTTCTTTTCGTTTTTGTTGTTGTTGTTGTTGATATAGTGGATTAGGTGCTGAACTATTCCATGGTTGAGCAGGACTTCCGGTACACTATGGAGATTTTCCACACAAGGAGGCAAGACTGAACCCCCCATCCTTTGTATTTGAAAGAAAATAATTTGCTACAGCACTAGAAAGTACAGTGGATGCAGTAACAATGCGTTCTAATAAAAAGAGCTGATGATATTTTAGAATTACACACCTCTGCCTCCTCCATGCAATATTGGACCCCCATAGCTAGCGGTTCTGTATGAAAGACTGACCAAGTCGGAAGGGTGGCAGTGGCTTTAATGGGCAGTTTGTTGACCTGGAAGCTGCAGTTCATGATAGCTTTGTGTATTGTGCATTGTTTTCATTCTCTGTTTATTTTAGTTTTCACTTGCTGTTCGGTTAGGTTTATCCACCTAAAACAAGTGGTTAGGTTTAGGGAAAGATTGTGGTTTAGGGTGGACTATGCCCCCTCACAACATAATATCTGCTTGCTGAAAAATGACAGTTAAAGGTCCTCAATAAGCTTCGACAACCAGTAAATTGTGGCAAAACATGAGAACAAAAGGCAGTTTGTGCATTGTTTGTGACAATTTGCGACAGTTTGGGCCTGAGACAGGAATACTTGGAGTCCTGGAATGGCAGTGGAAAAACGCTGGTCCCAGACAGCTTGGTATGCCTTATCGCATTGGGATCGAAGCTGATGTTGTCGCTATGGTCTGGTTTGCAACAAACACTCACTAAATCTCCCATCACAATCACAAATGCCTTTAACTTTGTCATCATGTTGCTTTCTGTTTCTAATTCACAACACGGATGATGTGCACAACAAACACAGGTTGCTTCCTTCTTGTAAACTGGCCCGTTTTCTAGCTCTTTGTACAGTATTCAGACCAAGCCTTTAAACCCTCCAACCCCAACTCCTCCTCTTTTGACCGCCTGTGACACACTACTGAAGAAAATATAATGAGCCTAATTGACTTGGGGTCAGTTTTTGTGCAATTTCCTTTTTAATGGGCAATGCTTTGATGCCATTTGTTTGGCAAATGGCATATGCCCCTAATTGTCTCTCTGTGAATTGAGCCTCCCCCTTTCTCTCAAGTCCCAAGTGATCTCCAGATCCTGTGAGGGCTTAAGTTGGAAAAAAAAAACTGTAAACCCCAGTTGGATGACAACAAATGATGCTGTGGCTGCTAATTGTGTGTGTGGAGCTGGCAGGAACAGGATGATTAAAAGTCAGAGCAGACAACTTTGCATCCAGTGCTTCGTATTTGACAGATCACCTAGTGGAGACACCTCACAAAGCTTAGATTTGTACCAGGTATGTTTTTGCATAGGTTCTTGTGTTATTGTCTTCCCAATACCCATAAAGGTACATGTGTGAGCTTGGCTGTAGAGGTTTTTCTCATCAGGGGCTTGGTTCCCAGGGATATTCATCCCCTGAGGCAGAAAAGTAACACTGGCCAGAGTGTGACTTGGTGGGAGAAACACAGTCCCTGGATCTTACAGTGGAACACATGGCCTTTCAAACGCACAAAATCAGACACACACACACACACACACACACACACACACACACACACACACACACACACACACACACACACACACAGCCATCTGGGCAAGGCAAATGTCAATTAAATCCAATTCACCTCACGTCACTCAGAAATTGAAGCCATAGTGCAACATTATTAAAACAATGATGTATACTCTATTGGAGACAAATGAGCAACACATTTCTCTTCTGATTGCCTATAACGGATGAAAGATGTCTCCTCTAACTCCAATAAAAAACATGAAGATGTAATCGTGATTGGATCACTTTAATGAATGACATGTCAGTCTAGCAGTGGACTGGACCTACTGAGGTATTGCCTCAATTATCTTGAAATATTCCAGCTGCAAGAAACAAATATTTCACTCGTTTCATGTCAGAATTATGTATGCAGAGGTTTCCTCGAGTGATCTGGGAAATGTATCTCTTGAGGGGCTGAACCTTGTGGAGTTGCTGAGACCTGACACACTGCTCATATACGAACACCACAGACGAGCAGATTCCTTAAAAACAGCCCCAGGGAGTTTTTTCTTTTTCTTTTTTTAACCAGAGAGATGATATCATGTGAACTCCACAGACCTCAATATACTTATTATGTGCTATAACTTATATAATAATTAATTCATCCATATTTGTTTTCTTAGTAGATTTAATTCTAGAGAAATCCAAGGCATGTCCAGACCATTTAATTATGCAACAGTTAGCTTTTTATTCAAGGGCTGGTTGAAAGATGAAGTCCAAAAGACCTCCGAGCAATACATATTTGCATTAAAAATAAAGAAATCATTGAATATCACAGCAGTCATTATGTTAGTATCTATAGCATCAATATGTTTTCTGCTCTCTCTGCTCTTAGCCCATCTTCTGACCAATTGGATTTAATGTCCTGACATTTAAATTTGTGATCTAAACATTATTCACCAATCACAGAATATGCAAAATAAAATAATATGTTCTGTATTTTGTTTTAGTATTATTTACAATTTTATTTGCACACACTGCTTACAAGGTAAAGCCACACACATAAAATCTACATCTACTTCCAGTAGAGATCAAACAATACTTTAGCTCTGGTCTTTGTTTTTATCTGTCTGAATCTTTTTACTTTTTACTTTCAATAACAGTTTCAACTTCACTTTTGCCATCCTGCACCAACTTGCAGTAAGAATGACATCAGTTGTGTTTCTATCTTATTGATCTCAGATCAGTGTCAGGGGACTTTCTTTAGTCCTTAGTCTCTTTGGACTAAGGACTAAAGAAAAATCCCTGCTCTGTTATAGTCCTACACATGCCGCACAGTACGGACACTTTCCTTATCTCTTGGCCTGCATGTGCAGTCATGTTTCAAAGCATTCTTATCTGATTCTCGAAAACATGTCCTGCGCTGGCAATCTGCACACAGCTTGAGGGATTTTGTGAAGTTCAGAGTTTTCCTTTTATGTGGAATTCAGTCAAGTGCAAGGACAGTGCTATATGTGTTTTGATTTAACCCCTCTCTAGAGTCAGCATGAGAAAAGACGAACAGAGTTTGCGTTTTGAGCTATTCTTTCTTTATGCTTTCCTAAAAAAAAGGAAAATAGGTGCAGTGGGTTATTGAAACATGCAAATATACATGGAAATACAGTGGTAAGACCACCTATATTGTTCAACACTCTCTTAGGCAGCGTTCTTGTCATTTCTTTAAGTAGTCTTCAGGAGTAGTTCTCCAGGATTCTTGAAGGACATACAAAGCTCTTCTTTGGATGTTTTCTGCCTTTTGTTCTGTTCTCTGTCAAGATGATCCCAAACTGCTTCAGTAATTTGGAGGTCCGGGCTTCATATGACTGATAGCATTCCTCTGTGTGCTTTTCTATTCATGTTTGGCAGTGTGTTTGGATCATTGTCATGCTGAAAAATTAAGGCGCTGCCAATCAGATGTTTTCCAGATGGTGGTCTATAGTGGATCAAAATCTGTCACTTTGACGTGATCCCTGCTGAAATGCAGTCTAAACCATGACAGAGCTTCCACCGTGTTTTACAGATCTCTGTATTCTTATGCTTTCACCTGTTTTTCCCCCTTTTCTTTACTCTTTTTCTTCCTGCCTGTCATCTCTGGCATTGTCATATCACACATGCACTCATGAATAATAATAGAAATGAATCGCTAGGTAAATAATTAAAAGAATCAAAAATAAAAACACAAACAAGCCGAGCCTATAGCAGATCTATAGAGCTCATCTTGGAAAGGCTAACGTGTTTTGTTCAGCAGTGCATTCAGATACTGATTCTGATTGCACGAGCTACCAGACATGACAAGCTAAAAAAACAAAACAAAAGACAAAAAGATGGCTGTAGACACTCACAATTGTACATCTCCCCTGACTTTCTCCATGCATATTGATAACAGTTTGAAGAAAAGATTCCTCACTCCATCAGACCTGTTGACACTGATTTTCAGTCCAGTTCTTGTCTAATTTAGTATAGCTCAGCCTTTTCTCCCTGTTTTCTTTCATTAAGAATGGCTTCTTGACATCAACCCTTCTACTGAAACCATTTCTGATGAAGCTTCAGTGAAGAGTAGGTGGATCAACTCAAGTTCCAGATGCAACTGTCAGGTCCTGTATCAGGTCTTTGCCGGATTTATTCCTACTTAACGACACGACTTTGAGATGCTGTTGATAGTTTTCTAAGAACACACCACACACTTTGCAGAGATATTATGTCACGGTTTGGCATGGCAAACCGTGGGGGGGTGTGGGGAAGGAGGACCCAGGCGCGGTGCTCTATGTACAAGCAGTGCGTTTATTTACAGTGAAAACTGTACACACAACAATACATCCCCGTGTGCTCCCGACTTCCACTCCGTGTCTTCTCCCAGTGTTTGTGCTCGTGTGTCCGCTCCCTCGTGCCAGTGCACTCTGTGTCTGCTGCCCTCTCGTCCAGCAATCCTTCCTGGGAAAATAGAGGCAGTAGTTAGTACCCTCAGTTCACTTGGTAAGCTCACACTCACAAACAGACCAACTGGAGAACTGACGGGAAGTCTCACGAAATGATCCCGCGTCGGTGGGAGCTCCAAGACTCTCCTAAGTAGCTCCCCCGACGAGGCCTGATCAGGAGCAGGTGTGTGGCTTCGGGTGTGGCCAGTCCACCAGCAGGGCCACACCCACCCGGCCTGAAGTGGAAACACACACATCCGCAAACAGGAAAGAGAGACAGCAACACCAAATATACATATAATACAACCAGTCCATAACTGCTCAGGGACCCTGGGTTGCTCAGACCCAGAACCCTGACAGTACCCCCCCTCTAAGGGTCGGCACCCGATGACCCCAAAACAAAAACAAAACCACAGCCCAACCAACCCAGGGCGGGTGGCGGGGGGTCCAGGACGGAGGGCCCCAAAACCTCTCCGCCAAATAGCCACCACAAAGCAACAAAAGAAAAACACAGTTCAGTCCAATCCCCCGGTCCAGTGGCAGCAAACATAGTTCTGGCGGCCGACCCGCAGGACGGCAAAACAAGCGGGACCTGCTGTGGGTTAGGCAGTGGCGGCAAAACAGTTCAGGTGGCCTACCTCTAACCCCTTGATGGAAACGCAGCAGCTCCGGCGGCCTGCCACGGGTCCGGTGGCGGCGGCGAAACGGTTCTGGTGGCCTGCCACGGATCTGGCGGCGGCGGCGCTGCAACTCCGGCGGGCGGCCACGGGTCCGGCGGTGGCGTTGCTGCTGCGGCAGGCGGATATGCGTCCGGCAGCCGCTGCGAAACGGTCCCGGCAGGCGGCCACGGGTCCGGTGACGACAGCGTGGCAGCAGCGACGGGCTTCCACGGGTCCGGTGGCAGCGGCGTGGCAGCTGCGGTGGGCGGCCACGGGTCCGGTGGCAGCGGCGTGGCTCCGACGAGCAACCGCGAGGTGTGGCACCTGATCTACGACGTGCTGGTTGCGGTCGTGCGGGTCGCGGACGTGCTGACCCCTCCGGCTCTCCAAGGTCTTGCGTGGGCAGCACGGGTTCCTCCTGCCCGCTGAGCTCCTCAGGCTTGCTGAGCTCCAGCTCAGGCTGCGGCGCGGGTTGCTCCGGCTCGTCCCACTCCCTCCGCTCACTGAGCTCCAGCTCGGCCCCCTCCGGCTTGCCGCGCTCCTCAGCTAGCGGCGCTGGCACCACCGGCTCGCTGAGCTGCTCCTCCGGCGGCTTGCCCCGGGTCCGGTGGCGCTGCTCCGGTGAGCAACAGCGAGATGTGGTACATGGCCGGTGGCGCGCTGGTCGCTGACGTGGACGCGCTGGATGTGGACGGCGTGGAGGGCGCGCTAGACGTGGAGGTCCCTCCGGCAGCGGCGCTGGCTCCACCGGCTCGCTGAGCTCCTCCGGCAGCGGCACTGGCTCCACCGGCTCGCTGAGCTCCTCCGGCAGCGGCGCTGGCTCCACCGGCTCGCTGAGCTCCTCCGGCAGCGGCGCTGGCTCCACCGGCTCGCTGAGCTCCTCCGGCAGCGGCGCTGGCTCCACCGGCTCGCTGAGCTGCTCCTCGGCCGGCAGCGGCGCTGGCTCCACCGGCTCGCTGAGCTGCTCCTCGGCCGGCAGCGGCGCTGGCTCCACCGGCTCGCTGAGCTGCTCCTCGGCCGGCAGCGGCGCTGGCTCCACCGGCTCGCTGAGCTGCTCCTCGGCCGGCAGCGGCGCTGGCTCCACCGGCTCGCTGAGCTGCTCCTCGGCCGGCAGCGGCGCTGGCTCCACCGGCTCGCTGAGCTGCTCCTCGGCCGGCAGCGGCGCTGGCTCCACCGGCTCGCTGAGCTGCTCCTCGGCCGGCAGCGGCGCTGGCTCCACCGGCTCGCTGAGCTGCTCCTCGGCCGGCAGCGGCGCTGGCTCCACCGGCTCGCTGAGCTGCTCCTCGGCCGGCAGCGGCGCTGGCTCCACCGGCTCGCTGAGCTGCTCCTCGGCCGGCAGCGGCGCTGGCTCCACCGGCTCGCTGAGCTGCTCCTCGGCCGGCAGCGGCGCTGGCTCCACCGGCTCGCTGAGCTGCTCCTCGGCCGGCAGCGGCGCTGGCTCCACCGGCTCGCTGAGCTGCTCCTCGGCCGGCAGCGGCGCTGGCTCCACCGGCTCGCTGAGCTGCTCCTCGGCCGGCAGCGGCGCTGGCTCCACCGGCTCGCTGAGCTGCTCCTCGGCCGGCAGCGGCGCTGGCTCCACCGGCTCGCTGAGCTGCTCCTCGGCCGGCAGCGGCGCTGGCTCCACCGGCTCGCTGAGCTGCTCCTCGGCCGGCAGCGGCGCTGGCTCCACCGGCTCGCTGAGCTGCTCCTCGGCCGGCAGCGGCGCTGGCTCCACCGGCTCGCTGAGCTGCTCCTCGGCCGGCAGCGGCGCTGGCTCCACCGGCTCGCTGAGCTGCTCCTCGGCCGGCAGCGGCGCTGGCTCCACCGGCTCGCTGAGCTGCTCCTCGGCCGGCAGCGGCGCTGGCTCCACCGGCTCGCTGAGCTGCTCCTCGGCCGGCAGCGGCGCTGGCTCCACCGGCTCGCTGAGCTGCTCCTCGGCCGGCAGCGGCGCTGGCTCCACCGGCTCGCTGAGCTGCTCCTCGGCCGGCAGCGGCGCTGGCTCCACCGGCTCGCTGAGCTGCTCCTCGGCCGGCAGCGGCGCTGGCTCCACCGGCTCGCTGAGCTGCTCCTCGGCCGGCAGCGGCGCTGGCTCCACCGGCTCGCTGAGCTGCTCCTCGGCCGGCAGCGGCGCTGGCTCCACCGGCTCGCTGAGCTGCTCCTCGGCCGGCAGCGGCGCTGGCTCCACCGGCTCGCTGAGCTGCTCCTCGGCTGGCAGCGGCGCTGGCTCCACCGGCTCGCTGAGCTGCTCCTCGGCTGGCAGCGGCGCTGGCTCCACCGGCTCGCTGAGCTCCACCGGCTGCGGCGCGGGCTCCTCCCGCTCGCTGAGCTCCACCGGCTGCGGCGTCGTAGCAGGTGGCACTGTTACAGATGGTGAAGAGCTGAGTGGTGTGGAGATCGCTGAACGAGGAGACGCTAGCTGCACTGTTGGCTGGCTTACAGCAGCGTCGGCGGTGTCACCATCCACTAAAAACAAAGAAGCAAATGGGGTGAGAAATGAAAAAGTGTCCTTATTACTCACCACAGCCGGCTCTTGAGATGTCCGGGAAGTCGGCTGCGGTGAGGAACGCCGGCGGCGCGCACGTCGTTTCCGGGTAGACGTCGGGGCCGGCGTGTCTGGCTGTGCATCCACCAGCTGACCGGGCTGGCGAGCAGCCTGAGTAGGAGAGTGAAGGTGGAGAGTTGAGAGCAGGAAGTCCAGGACTACTGAATTGAGGGAGTCCACCAGCCAGGGGAATTTGAACAGCGTCTCTTGCAGCCGCCTCTCCACGGCGTGACGCAAACCTTCCGCGGGCTTCTCCCCCCACAACTCGCATAGGCGGTAAACCTTGTCCATCACCTCCTTCCTGAGCCTCTCCTCAGAGACCGCTGGGTCCATGCCTGGCGGGATCATTCTGTCACGGTTTGGCATGGCAAACCGTGGGGGGGTGTGGGGAAGGAGGACCCAGGCGCGGTGCTCTATGTACAAGCAGTGCGTTTATTTACAGTGAAAACTGTACACACAACAATACATCCCCGTGTGCTCCCGACTTCCACTCCGTGTCTTCTCCCAGTGTTTGTGCTCGTGTGTCCGCTCCCTCGTGCCAGTGCACTCTGTGTCTGCTGCCCTCTCGTCCAGCAATCCTTCCTGGGAAAATAGAGGCAGTAGTTAGTACCCTCAGTTCACTTGGTAAGCTCACACTCACAAACAGACCAACTGGAGAACTGACGGGAAGTCTCACGAAATGATCCCGCGTCGGTGGGAGCTCCAAGACTCTCCTAAGTAGCTCCCCCGACGAGGCCTGATCAGGAGCAGGTGTGTGGCTTCGGGTGTGGCCAGTCCACCAGCAGGGCCACACCCACCCGGCCTGAAGTGGAAACACACACATCCGCAAACAGGAAAGAGAGACAGCAACACCAAATATACATATAATACAACCAGTCCATAACTGCTCAGGGACCCTGGGTTGCTCAGACCCAGAACCCTGACATATTATAAATGATGAATAGACTTGTTCTTGCATAGAGCTTTTTTACTCAAACTGAGCACTCAGCTGAGCTCTGAACTGTTGCTGAAGATCGTGTTAAAAATACAAGAAAAAATCTGGCTCCTTTGAAGCAAAATATAAAGAAATGAGTGGCGCTCAAGACCTTTGCACAACACTGTACATAAATACAAGGCACATATATTTGCTCATAACATAAACATTATTAAGAAGAAAGTGAAACATTCAAAGCCTTACAGTTGATGTTATCCACACTTTTTGCCTGGCATTGATTCGTGACATGTGTGCTGAATTTCCTCGACTCACAGGGGCAAACCAGAAAATAACAGTGGCAGCCCAAATGAGCGTGTGGCAGCAGACCGTCGTCACTAGCCCCACAGAGCTGCCTCTGGCCTTAATCAGCCAAAGTCAAAGTGAAAAGTAACCTTCCTGTATGCTGGTGCAATTTAATGTGCATTTTTCTTTTAAATATACAATTTTTCACAGTAATGCTGATTATATGTTTTTTAATGTATGCGGGCGTGTCCTCATTTGATGCCAAAATAGGACAACCAAACCATCCTTCTTCTTTTTTTACAGTCTTCTTTTTATATGTGAAATCAGGAGGAGGTTTTCAGACATTCCTGAGGCTGGAAGAATGACAGCTTGCCTGTTGATTGTCTGGATCTGGAGTTTGAGCGGAGGACAGAGAGAGAGGGAGAAAAAAACCCCACAGCATGCCAAAGATCAATGGGGGTGGGGGTTAGAAAGCCTTCAAAACGAAGAATTTTTTTTATTAGATGGGAAAAATCTTGCTGTTGCTGCTTTTAAGAAATTCACAGTGAATATAAATACTTAAGTCAGAGTTAACTTACAGAAAGGTTAAGCATTGCTCCTCTGAGATAAAGCAACAAGTGACTTCTGAAGGGGGGGGGGGGGGGGGGGGGCAGTTAGAGTAATGTGAATGTCATTTTTTCCCCCTTTTCTTGTGACTGTATGCCTTAGTGGACAGTCTACTGTGGAAAAATGAACCCAGCAATTTTTAAAGACTTATCACCACTGGCCAAAATATTTCACATGCTTGGAGAAACATACAAGGAATTTCCTTGCAGGCAAACACAGCTGCCCAGAGCTCTCTTGCAGGGTGTGCTGAAGTTTCATATTTTTGCTCTAATTCATTAGCAGTGACGAAGAAAACCGAGTTTGCTTGCATTTATTGAAAAACCTTTCAATGAACATTTTACCTGAGCACAAAACTCCATCCTCGAGCAGGCCCGCAGCACTATGTCTTACTATTGAAGGTCACTGAACAAACAGCTGGGAAGTTCCAGTTGATTATTGGTTTCCAGTGGCTTACTGTACACACACCAAAAAAAGTCTTTGTCACATAATTCTTAAAAGACGCAGTATGCTCCTTTGTAAGCCGAGCACAGCTGCCATCAGTTGAAATCGCTGCGTGAGCGCATGTTTATTGAGAACAGTCCAAATAGTTTATATTGTCCCTTATCGAAATATGGCATGCACATTTCACAAAAACGCTCTCGTAAACTGTTCTCTGCCACTTGTGTTCCCTCATGAATTGTTGTTCTTATCTTCCTGACACCATGCCCCTGAAACAAACAGACCATGGCACAATGAGAATTAGAAAAAAAAATAGAAAGAAAGAAAGAAAGGAAACAAAGTGTGATCTGTGTGTGCGTGCGCGTGTGCCCCTGAAAACCGCGCGCGTGCGTGTTTATGGAGGATTATCTGTGTACAGTACGGTTGCTTGGTGTTTTGGTGTGTATATACTTCTGGGTATATCCAGGTGTGTACTGTACACGAGCTCTTGCAGGTAGAAGTGGAAAAGCTTAGCCTTCTGATGGCTGATGACGGTGTGACAGGTCAAAGTGGGGTTTATTTTTCCAGGCTTTTATTGTAAATACAGCTCAGGACTACAGAGCATGCAAAATGGGCGTACTTAGAAAGAGAAAACACAGATGGACACCTGGAAGAAAACCGTGAGGGGGGTGTGTGGGGGGTGTGTGGGGGGGGTGTGGGGGGGGGGAGAGAGAAAAAGTTTGAAAATGTTCTGCTCTGTCAAACAGCTGCGAGTCAGCTCCTCATTCAACTGAGACTTCAGTGCTTTTGGCAGACGCCAGGCTACAGCAGCAGTGATTGGGTTTCAGCTTATTGGGCAATTCTCTGTGAGGTGGGATATGCACACATAATAAAATTTTTCCTTTAAACACCTTTTATGGGGCTTCTTTTCTAACAGAATGGTTGAATTTATTTTTTTGCGTGTAAAACGGAGCTCATTTACTCTCAGTTTCCTTCTTCTTCCTGGAGCTACAATGTGGTAGCTTGTCCTAAACACCTTCCCTACTTCAGGTGGCTCGCTCTCTGTTTAAAACATTAGTCTAGAAATCTGGTAGGCCACAGCAGCATGTGCAGGGGGAGTCAATTATTGTCTGCGTTTGCCGACATATGCAGACAATAATAGAGTGAATATTTACAATTCTTTCCCCGCGCCTTGAAGTTCTTGACGTTGTAAAATGAAGGACGACTCACACATGGGAAGCTCGGCGGCATTTCAGATGGCTTATAGAGCTGGATGTATGGTGTTGTTTGATCCTACAAAGACTGACGCTGAAATCTGTAAATCATAAATATAGTAAAGCTGTTAGAGTACAGGTCGCTGTTCTGCAAAAGGATGATTCGCAAAGAGCTGTGAGCAAAGTTGGAAACTTCGTTAAGCTGAATTATTATAATGTTAAAAAAAATTGCCTCTTGTCCCTCTGAACCGGACAGCGCTAACTTTACTTTCGCAATTTACAAGAAAGCAGCTTTTGAGGTGTTACCTGTGCCTGACCTGACTGACCTGCCTGGCTGTAATACGATGAGGCAGCACGCGTTATTGCCTGTTGTGCAATCTGGCCACAAAAGAGACGCGGCAACTCAGGCTTCAAACACCGTCTTGAATAACAAGCCGCGCAAAAGGGGGAAAAATTGCTTGCATTTAGAAAGCCTCTGGAGGTCAATCAGTCATAAAAGAAGCAGGGGAAAATTTGGAGACGAACAAGTCAACGTGTTTGTTTTCAGTCAACGTGTTTGAGTTTGGAAAGCGTTCTGAAAATTCCTCATGTCCGCCGAAAAGAAAGAAAGCACCTGATGCTGTTTCTGCTCCATCTTCAAAGTCTTCTAGAATATGTTTTCTGATGTATCAGTCACTCTCGCCTGTTTCAAAACGCAGCATACCAGCCGGGCCCCCGCTACCAGAATGGGCACAGTTAATAAAATGATTTTATTGCAGAGATTCCCATGAACATTTATTTAACAGTGATTCATGCTTCCCAGAGGATAAAGCCTACAGATGTCATAAACTATATCTAGCAGAAGTCGGTTAAAGTAAGTGGTTTTGACTGAAATATTTTGATCTCATGCCATTTGCTAGACACACTTATACCCTTAACAGTATGATTTAATAAAGATGTTTTTATTACATTTGGAAAACATTCAACCTACAAATCATCAGCCTTTCATGTCATTGCCATTGTGAACTTGCTAGCATGCGGATGTTAACATTAAACTCAAAGCAATGCTGCATCTGAGTTCAACTGCAGGTGCTGTCAAAGACAGGTGATATAAAAATGACATAAGTTGAATCTTTTTTAACATGAACAACTTCACCGAACAATACCAATGGAGTGGGATATATATCAGAGGGTTATACGTTCACACAACCACATGCTGGAGTACCTGCTGACTACTAAAGCCCCATCCAGATATAAAGCTGTTGTCACTCATTGGTTTGCAGCTTCTCACGGACAGTTCAGGCTCCTGTTGTGCAGAAAACCCTGTAATGTAGTTAAATAAGTCAATCAATAGTGTCCTTTGCTGCCATTGTCTTTACTTATCCTCTTTAAAACTAAAAAATGATGAGTTTTGTTAATGCAAATGACTGGATTTTATTGAGCTTGGTTGCTACAGCTAACCTCTTCTCACGTAGATGTTCAGGTAGATGGGAAGTTAACCATAACATGTAAAAACCTCAAAATGAAATATGTTTCTTAAAAAAACCGAGCCGTAGTGTCTAACAACTTCAGTTGTTTCAGAATTATAACAACCTACAAGATTTTTTTTCCAAAAAGCTATTAAACAGAAAACTTTTTTCATATCTTGAGCAATAGCTCTCCAGGCTTTCTGGACGTCTTCCAATTTTTTTTATTTTATTTTGGCAGCTTTTCAGTCGAGTCCTTGTATCTGACCATTTTTCAGGGCATTATAAAAAAATATTCAAGTAAAAAAAGAAGCTACCTAAATCAGTGGATGAATAATTGTGAACAATTGTGTTTAGAGATAAGAGATAACTTAGCAAAGAATCAACTGTAAATTGTATCTTAAGGAACTTTATCATCAGCAGCCTGTCACAAAAATTCTCTAATTAATGAATTGATCAGAACTGATATACATAACAAAGTTTGATAGGCATAAAATAGTATTTTGAATAGGATCTGAAAGTCATGTCCTTTAGAGACAAAGACCTGACACAGGACCTGAAAGATGCGTCTGGTCCCTCTGTTGATACATCAACTGTTCGTTGAAACCTCAACAGAAATGGTCTCAGTGGAAGGGTGACTGCCAAAAAGCCATTGTTAATGAAAGGAAACGGGGAGAAAAGGCTGACTTATGGACTGATGATTATAATTTTTGCTCCAGTGAGTGTGTCAGCCATCTGTTAAATGGGGAGGCTCTGTTATTATTCGGGACTGCATTTCAGCCAGTGGTGTTGGGACTCTTGTTAAAATTGTTGGAATTATGAAGAACCATCAGATTTTGATCCACCATATAATACCATCTGGATTGACAGCAGCTTCATTTTTCAGCTTGACAATGATCCCGAACACACTGCGACTGCAGTAAAAGCATACCTGGATAAAAACACACAGTGGAACAGTAAAAACTCCCCTCTTCAGAGCCTAGACCTAAAGATTAAAGCAAACAAAAGGCGGCCAACATCCAGAGAAGAGCTTTGAATGTCCTTCAAGAACCCTGGAGAATTATTCCTGAAGACTAACTAAAGAAATGACAAAAAAGCTGCCTAAGAGAGTCCAAGCTGTGTTTTCGTAATCCACTTGTTATACCAAATATTGACTTTAAAGTCAAAACCTCTTTCCAATTCAGCTCTGTTTTTGCCTTATATACTGTATTTCCATATAAATTTGGGCATGGCAATAAATCGTTGCACCCATTTCCCATTTTCCTAGTAAAACATAAAGAAATAAGTGGTGGCTCAAGACTTTTGCATAGCACTGTAACTTGGAAGCCCCTGATTTGGAGCTCTATAGAAGTTAGATGGAGGCAGCAAACATAAAACCTGCTTTTGAATGTTTCTTATTGGTCATGACCGAGGGAAACTGGAAACATTAAAAGCCTTTTTTCCAAACTAGTGTGATTAGCACACGCTCTCAGGTACTTTCCCTACCCATGGCCAGGCGTTTTTAGAGGCGGGTAAATAGAAAGCAGATGCTGGCTGAAACACAGGAAGTCTTTTAAAGGTTTGGATCTAATTCTTTGTGACATACTGTGTCGATGCAGAGGGCCAGATGGGAAGGCTGTGTGTTTTTGTTCCGAGAATGATAGGAGGTGTTGTTGGTGACATTGCAAATATCTTCACCTGTGTCCAATATAAGATTGAACTTTTTGTTGAGAGCTTTCTGCTGCAAACAAGCCGTGACCAGAACAAGGCCTTTGCACAAAAGGAAAGCTTGAATGATTAGTTCTGCTTGGAGGAGGGATTACTGTGGATATACTTCGAGTTATTAAAATATGCATGTAAGGTTTTAAACGTTTACTAAACATATTCTCTAGGAGAAATGACTCGTGCGATTTTCCTTCTTGGGCTGGATACCCATTGTGTAAATGTGTGTGCAATATCTATATCAGTGTCATCTTTTTTTGTCTACCGATGTCTGTTTGCCACCTCAAAGTTTGACTTCATCTTTCGTTGGTGAGGAGGTCACATTATGCCTTGGGTGTGCTTCAATAGCCACAGAGATCTGTTATCATCAAACAGAGATACAGATTGTTCTCATTTAACTTTGCATGGGAGAGGCTTGGCAGAAAGCAGCAGAGGCCTCTTCAAACAAAAAGGTCATTTAATTCAACGCAATTGGAAACATTTGACAAACGACCTGTGTGCAAGTGGTGAGCTGGTTGAAAATGTAATAAATGTTTTTGTTGTCAATATTGTATACTTTTTATTTGCAGCGTGCATGCAACAAAACAGATCGTAGTCCACTTTGAGGATCTTCCTGGTGATATAATTGCGGAAATGATTATTTTTCAATATTTTTTAATGTGCCTTTGAATCACGGTCTAAAAACGTCTAAATACATGTGTCTTCCAGAACTTTTTTAAAAATAATTTTATGCTTCTAATAATCAGTGACAGCTGCCTCAGTGTGATTCCTGCTAGATTGAATCCAACTTTTTTTTTCGTTAAAGAAAATATGTTGAAAGAAAGATTAGTGAAGATTAATGAAGTCATAGCTGTCCAAAAATCACTATAAAACAAGAACATGCCAACAATCTATCCACCGAGGAAATGGAAACAACACAGGAATTAGCTAATGGACTGAATTTGACAGTTGCACTCACTATGGTGGCTTGATCACTAAGTTATGAAGTGTGTAACTGCGACGGCTCTGTTTCAAATTCAGGCAAGACTGTCAGTCTTGTCACATTTTCTGTTTTTCTCTCCAGACTGCTGCAGTGTCAAATGTAGGCAAAAATGCCTTGTAAACACTAATAACCAGCAAAATAAGTATGCCCAGGGTATCATTTTTGCATTATTTGTGTTGGGATATACTTGTTTACTCATACTGGCTGTAATTATTATAACAGTTGAACCATTGCAAGAAAACCAGATAACTTTAAACGTTTAAAGGAGCAGGGAGAGAATTTCTTAAAAAACGATGACCAGAAACGATGGAACAGAGGCCAAGATCCCCGCACATTTAGTAACTTTTATGGGTGTAACTTCCAAGCAATGCTAGGCCAATCATTTCTATTAAACTGTTAAATACTATAAAATATTTACATTCACTCAACTTCCTAGCCGTGCAGGGATTTGTATGATAGGGTTGCTGTCCAAAATACTGTCAAAACTGTCACATTTCAAGCTTCTGAAAAACTCTGAGGGGGTCGTTTCAATTTTGTTTCTACTTTTTCCTTATTATTCTCCTGCATCATATGTATCCATGATGTTTCAATTTAGTTTTATTTATATTGTGCAAGTTCACTTCAGCAGTTGCCTCAAGGTACTTTATATTATAAGGGAAAGCTCAAAAAGGATTAGAGAGAACACCGATGATCATACAGTCTGCTTTGAGCAAGGAGTTGGCGATAGAAGGGAGGAAGAACTTTGTTTTACCAGTGACAAACTTCCAACATTACCAGGTTCAAGGAGGGCAACCACCTGCTGTTAGAGTTTTAGGAGTGAGGGGGAAGAGAGAAATGAATATAGGTCATCAAAAAAACCCCAAAATAGAATCCACAGGAGTAAGTGGACATCCAGTAAGTGACGAATGTGAATTTCTGCGCAAACATAGCTTAAAACTGTCCTTTCCTCTCCCGAGTTAAATGAACAAGTCCCCTGTCCAACTGAATTTGTGTTGGTTTACGCAGAATGAACCACAAAAAACACAATTCGATGTAATTAGACTGTATCACTGCCCAAAATAAAAGACCGCAACAGTACGCTACTTCTAAAGACGTTGTTGCATTTAGATCGGGATGCCGTTATCCTACTCTTTCACATGCGCATGCTCGGATGGTGTGATAACAAATGAACAGCGGGATCCTTCTGTGATTGCAGTTCTGTGTGTGTCAATGTGAGAGAGTGGTTGGAGTTTTAAGTAGTGGTGGTGTGGTTTGCGGACAGCTGGCACACGCTCTCTGCTCTGAGTCACTGAAAGGGAAACCCTGATGGTGACGAGCCGAGCATTTACATCAATTAGCCACAACATTTAGACCTCTGATAGGTGACACAATGCAATGCCTTCTGGGAAAGGTCAAGTCCTGGCAACCATGTGGATTTTACACCTAAACATTGTTACAAAGCAAGCAGACTCCACCGTATGATCCACAACGCAACCTACAGGACACAACGGATCTGGTGTTTAGCCGATAGCACAAAGGGGACCTACGCACAAGTCAACAGATGGTTTTAATGTCATGACCGATTGGTGTAAATCTCCATTTTGGGATACTACAATGTTTTGATGTGCATTTTTGTGCCTGCATGTTATACATTTGTCTCCTGACATGACTGTTACCCAAACCATACGCTGCATTTAGCAGCATTTCCTTTGGGTAACAATCATGTCGGGAGGTTCATTTAATTGAGTGGAAAAGCTGGTTCAGGCAGTGCTATATTTGTGTTGTACTGGCAGGTGAGCCCAGCAGGAGTTCACCTTTTGTTGGGGAATGAGTCTTTTAACGGATATTCCTGTCCAACTGCTTCACGAGTTCCAGCAGTAGAAAACAGCTACAACAAAGTGTTTGCAAAATACTGACCAACATGTGCTGCTCTGTTTGTGGTGCAGCTGAACCTTCCAACAATACTAATACATTGTAGAAATATAGAAGCAGTTGTTCTCCAGGGGGTGTGAAGGTCTTTCAATGTATGTGTGTGTGTGTGTGTGTGTGTGTGTGTGTGGGGGGGGGGGGGTCACATATAAGGGCCCAGCCCTTATATGTGACCATTTTCAGAGGAATGTTTCTTTTTTTCTTCACATATTTCAATATGGTGTGTGATGAACCTGACAAGTGGATTACAAAAAAGTGTCAGGCATAAAAAACTATCTACAACATCTAAAAAAAAATACAACAGAGACCTAACACAAGACACGAGAGATGCATCTGGCAACCTTCAGTTGATTCAGCTACTTTTTACTGGAATGATCTCAGGGGAAGATTGGCTGTCAAGAAACCTTATAAAGGAATGGGAACAGGGAGAAAATGCTAAATTACACAAAAACGGGTCTGAGAATCAGTAGCAACAGGTCTTGTGGAGTGATGAATCCGAATCTGTGAAACACAGTGGAGGCGTTATCATGGGTTGGGGCTCCATTTCAGCAAGTGGTTTTGGGGATTTTGTCAAAACTGATCAAATTATGATCGATCTAGAAAAAAAAAAGATAAAAAAAAAAAAGATTAACATGACTTCATTTTTCAAGCTTCATTTTCATGACAATCCCCGTTGACTGATTTCTGCATGTTGACTGACAGGTTCAGCCCAGCTGTAAGCTCTCTTGAATCAGTAGTTTTAGCCATGCAAGTATTTCTTAAAGAACATTTTAGTGAGTTTCCACAGAAGAGTGAAAATGTCTGCCTTTAGTAGGCAAACCAACCTAAATGAGAAGTCTGGACTTTAACAAAGTGCATTCTGAAAGCACTTACTTTCGGTGTTTAGTTTAGTTTTCACTTGCTTTTTACTTATGTTAATAGAGTCTAAGCACAAAAGCATTATGGGTTAGGAAAAGATCAGGATTGGGGTTATTGTATACTCTTTCACAAGGGGTTTCATATGTTAGGAAAATCCACATTCTTGGTTAAGCATATATAGAGCACCAACTCAATGGCATGGACACCATTGCATATTTTATGTGCATTTAATTACATTTTCATTTGCAGTAGTGTAGCTTCACAATACAGTCATAGATCACAATAAGAGCAATGACCTTTGGGGTTATTTCATTGGGTAGAACACACCAAATGAGACAGGCATTTCATTATTTGTTTACTCTTTAATGTTTAATCTAACCACCGCAGTGAGCAAAAGAATTGGGGGTCTATGAGAAAAGAAGCCGCATGAAAGTACAAGCACATTGCTGATGAACCATAAAGATTCATCAGCAACAGTTTTTTTCTCTATGTCAAAACAATGTTATATAACTAAGAAGTGCTTCTTTGAAGAGCGTGTTGCTTAAACTCTAAAAATCACCCCGAACTGTGACGCAGTTTTTGTTGAGCAACTGGCAGACATATGGACCTCCACACCCTTAACATTGCAATCTGTCCAATTCCAGTTAACCGCAGAGAGGTCAAAGTGAGGGCGCCGAGGGCCAAAAGACAGAGCCTGCTGCTTTCTCACTTATCATCTTTGCAATACACCCACCATTTTCCGTTACAGTGCGATTTAAAACCATTGTGTGGGAATGAGAATTTAGTGGTTGCAATAATGTCATTAGATGATTTGCAGCTCAAGTAAGTGTGCGGCGTGGTCCCCCCCCCCCCCCCATTCTTGCAGTGTGGAACTGTTGTGCTGGGATTCACAGGGGAGCTGTTTTCTGTGGCACCACTCATTCCACCCATTGTTTCTGCACTCTTAACGACAGACTCAGCCACAATGTAAAATCAAAATGGATACTCTGTGCCAATGTGATATGCATGCAAACGGCAAGTTCATGGGGGCAGAGGTGAGGAATGGGACTCGAAGAGGATTAAACAAGTTATAAAAGCGGAGTGACTCACAGTTGGATAGATTTAGAAGGATTTTCTATTACATTTAACATGGCCCTATAAATGTTATGAAGAGAAATCCACCTCCACAGCTTTACACTGTTTCATTTTTCCATAATTCACAAAACCTTTTCCCCCTGCTTTATTTCATTAAACGTGTGGCAACAGATGTCTATTTTCTTCCACTGAGTGATTATTATAATTACCCAGAGCACTGATGTCTGGATTGTCCATGTAATCGGCTCTGTTCGGTCTCTGGGATATTTATAAGTGAATCAGTCAGCACATCTGCAAATTAATGAGGCTTGCTGTGCACAATTTCATGGTGTGCTCGCACATGTGGACAATCCAGATTGATTTCGAATGAAAATTTGTCATAGGTGATGATGGAGCGCTTCGCCTCGGAGCAAACATTACTGACATATCTATATATTGCTCAGAAGTGTGAGACAAATTGTCAAACTTGGCACATGTCTTTGTGTTATTATGCTTAAAAGCCGAGCTGCTCTGGTGACAATTAATGCTTCATTTCAGTTTACATGCTGTCACTCTCCGTACGGAGCAATAACTACATTTTAATCACAGTCTTATTTGCCTGTCATGCCAAGGCCAAGAAATGTAGTTTGAAGTAAGACGTTCGGCGGGGAGTTCCTTTATTTTAGGGCTGTTAAAACTGCTTGTATGACAGGCAGGTTTTCCCCACAGGGCTCGTCAGTTACACAGTCCAGTAACTGCTGATGGTCCACCAAAGCTTACAGAAAACTTCAGTTAAGTTTTGCTTATGTAGCGCTAAAACAACAGTTACCTCAAGGTGCTTTAGATTGTGAGGTAAAGGCCTTACAACAATACAGAGAAAAGCCCAACAATCTGACAACCTCCTATGAGAAAGCACTTGGTGACAGTGGTAAGGAACAACTCCTTTTAACAGGAAGAAACCGCCAACAGAACCTGGCTCAGCAACAGGACCAAAGATACAATACAGACATTAATAATAACTGCTCAATGTAAAGTGGTATATAAACACACAGTGAGTGAAAAAAGGTGAAAGAAGAAGAAACACTCTTCTCTGGATGCCCCCAGCAGCCTAGACCTATTGCAGTGAAATAAGGTAGGGTTTAGGGTCACCTGATCCAGTCTGGTCTCATCTTAAAGTAGAGAGGGTGTCTGTCTTCTGAATCCAAACTAAGAGCTGATTTCAATAAAGAGAGACCTGAAAGCCGAAGGCCCTGCCTCCCATTCTACTTTTAAATATTCTAGAAACATCTAGTAAGCCGGCAGTTAGAGAGTGAAATGCTCCATTGGGGTGATAAAGTATTACAAGGTCTTTAAGATAAGATGGGACCTGATTATTCAAAACCTTGTATGCGAGGAGAAGATTTTTAAATCTGATTCTGAATTTTGCAGAGAACCAATAAAATGTAGCCTGTATGAGAGAAATATGCTCTCTGTTTCTAGTGCCTCTCTGTACTCTTGATGCAGCATTCTGGATCAAATGAAGGCTTTTTAGGGAGCTTTTAGATCAGCCCCATAATAATGAATTACAATAGTCCAGCCTAGAAGTAATAAATTAATGAACTAGCTTTTTAGCATCACTCTGAGCCAGGATGTTTCTGTCTGATTTGCAAAACCGCTTTCAGTGACCATCTGTCCTATCCTTCCTGTCACATCAGCACTCAGTTTTCAGTTTTAAGGCAGACAGTGTCGATGTCAGAGGCTGGGAGGAGTTGGCAAAGCTAGCTAGCCAGATAAAGGCTTGTGCCACGGCCTGTACAAATAAACAAGGGAACGACATGGGTCGCCTAGCTCTGAGTGAATTAAGAGTGCCCCAACTCACAATGTCGATAAGCCAAACCTCTGTTGCTCAGCCCTTGCTTCTGTTTTCTTAACTAATGCTTTCCTCACTCTCTTCCCCGGCCTATTTAATCAGTTTAAGATCTGTGTTGGAGCTACTAACCATTCAGGAACAAAAATGTCAAAGCAAATGATCTGAATAGCCAATTCACACATCCCATGTGTATTTTCTGACCACATAAGTGTGTTGGATATCAGTGTGTTTACTATAGCTTTCTTTGTGTTTGTCGGCTATGCTGTCATTTTATTTGCCAGCATAAAAATTTGCAAGACGAGCTGATGACACATTGACTTAACATAAAAGGTTAAGCGGCCTTTTCTCTTTCTTCAACTATAGATGTTATGCAGTTTTGTGGATTTCAGTTTCCATATTAGGTTTACGTCAAAGCTTGTATGTAAAAACATATATATATTGAATTTTCAAATGGCAACAAGGCAATCCAACTCTTCAACCATATCAGGGCATAATACATATAAATCCCCCCCACCCCCCATCTCTCTCTATATATGTAATTTATCTCTTTTACACTTATAACCTAAGCTATGATCTATCCTTGTATGTAGGCTTTGCCAAAAAATATATCAATCTGACTACAAATCAGTTCTATGAAATCTAGCATCGAGAAGCCATGTGTCAAAACACTAAGAAGTGGTGTGATCAAAGATTAGTATGGTTTAATATGAATATGACTCCATCTTTTCCTGTTATCAACCAGGAAATAATTTTTACAGTATAAATAGCCAGGAAATAATCTATATTTATGTTGTAACTGTGAATTCATTCTAGGATTGAAAATACTTCAAGGGTCTGAAATTAAGGACTCATTCATAAAGGCTTTGATTACCCTGGCTGAATGTGAGGGTGAAACAGGTTTCTGTAGTAGATTGATGTAGTTTTTAGCCCTGCGACAGTCTGGCAACCTGTCCAGGGATTACCCCGCCTTCTGTCCTGGGATAGGTCCATCAACTTCTCACACTAAGAGTTACAGAAGGCTTCAGATGTGTTCCTTGTATATTAACATCATGAGCTTTTAATTGTTGAAGGTGGCAGGGCCTTACTACATTTTGTTGGGGAATTTAGCCCCTTACAATTCCAGTTTACAAACCAAAGTTGTTGATAGAGTTGAGACTGAACCATATGGGTCCAGTACAAAAGAAATCTGAATAGGTTTGTCTTCGGCAGGTACGCATGACAAAAAACACAAACAAAACAAGAAGATAAGTCTGTTCCGGAAGGTTAATCGCTTAGGGATATTGTTTTGTAAAGACAGTGGCTGCAGCAGGGTCATCAAAACTGTGACATTCTGACTGGTGCGGCGATTCTCAGCATTGCCGGGTGGAAAAGACCAAACGTAACCTGGAAGAGAAGAAAAATGAAGAGGAACATGGAACAGTAGACATACAAAAGAGGTGATATCTGTCCAGTTTGCTGCAGCAATGAATTTCAGACTGGTGGCAGACATAGTGTACTCTTGCAGTAAAATACCACGGTGGGCTGCCTTCCCTGGATTTCTCACAAAGGTGCATGTGCATGGTCTAGCACAGGGTTCTCCTCCACACCAAGTAGGTCTTGGGAAATAAAGTCAGTGGGTTGGGGCTCCTCCAGTCCTTCTGGTACAAGCATATATGTATTATTTCTTGGCCTCCCGATCCTGGCACTGTTCATCCAGCGCGAGGATTTGGAGGCTGCTTACCCAAGTTCTCTCGCTTGCTCAAGCTTTTCCACTTTTATCTTGCAAGTTCATGTGCATTGACCTTGCACTCGAGTAGTTCAACTGAATTGTGCAGGTCTTGTCTCACTGATGCTATTTCGGAATGTAGGCTCATAGACAGGGCATTAATTTTCCCAAATACATTGCTCTTTAAAGAGTCAGTCATGATTAGACGCAGCACAGCAATGAGGATAGCTTCATGAGAGTGAGAGAGACTATGTTGTTGGCTCAACAGGTTGCGATGCTTTGCAGCCTCGTCTCAAGCATTCTGGTTTAGATCGGAATTTGACATTTTGTGTCAAGGTAAATAGAAGTTCCACTGGAGAGTTATATTAAAGTTAACGTATTAAGAGTAAGTTTTTTAAAATCACATCCTCTCAGAGCTGCACAGAAGCATGTCTATTCTCCACGGTATGTGCCGCCAAGCTTTTTTTAAGCTGTCAAACTAACATTATAATTTATAAGTACATTTTTGGGAAAGCGGGACGAGGGTTAACTTTATGAAATGATACATTACAGTCATGTCTTTCTTGCACAATATAAATAATGATTCAAGCAATCACTAGAGCAAACAACTCGTCCTGGAAATAATCCAACGGATCCTCTTCTTTTTGAACCCCTCTCTGTTTTTTCATGACTTTCATTCCAAGTGGATGGTTTGCAGATGTTTCCTTGCTAAGACTCATCAGTGAAAACGTAACATTTGTAGCAGGGACTTGGATTACATTCTTGGTTTTTCTCATTGTGAGATGGAACTAAATGTAGATAAAAGAAGGAGTGTTATTCTATGATTAGAGCCTGAGTAGCTCCTTAATTACCCCCCCCCCCCCCCCCCCCCCCACACACACACACACACACACACGACAACTCCCTCCTCCTTCCAGATCAGTCATCAGTCGTCTGGTCTCTCTGGCCAGCATCACGTAGACCACAGGGCTTTGGTCCCCATTAGTCCCCCCTATCCTCATAGAGTTTATCTGAGTCCACTAGTTAAAACACCCATACGGGTTCCGTTCTGCATTAGTTTTGCCTGGTATCTGGCTTCAGCTGTGTATTTGTGCCATTGCCCTTCAACACTCCACGATGATTGAGCTGCACTGAGTTTCCAGTCCTTTGATGCTCAGCAAGGTCTCCTGAGAAAGGATAGACTTATTACTCTCCATTTGAGAGTTGTTTTCTTTACCCTGAGCTAGAAGGAGGCACAAATGCTGGTTGTTGGACTGGTTAGTACACACTTATATATACCCAGGAGGTAAATTTGTGTTTGTCATACTTTCATGGTCCAAGCCACTGAGTCAGAGAAAACAAAGCTTGGGGGAAATGAGTTAGTCAGGTCCTGTTCCTGTTGTCAATATCGTCACCATGACCACCAAGAAGCAAGCAGGAACATGGACATGACTTCATTACCATTGTACAGGGGTGACGTCCTCCGTTTGACAGGATTTTGGCCTCCTTCTACCTTCCGTATAGTTTGTACTTCACTTTCTATCGGTCAGGGTTTCAAATTCGATGCTGTTTGTGCTCATACAGGTAGGTTCATATTGGAAGTTTGGTAATACAAACTTCAAATATGACAAGAACACAGGTAAGATTTGCTTTTAATTTAATTTTAACACTTATGACAAATAGATACACAATAATTTAACAACATACACTTAACAGTGGTATAAAAAAGTATTGTACATAAATGTATTTATCCATCCATCCATCCATCCATCTTCTTCCGCTTTATCCGGGGCCGGGTCGCGGGGGCAGCAGCCTAAGCAAAGAAGCCCAGACCTCCCTCTCCCCAGCCACCTCCTCTATCTGGGGGAACACCAAGGCGTTCCCAGGCCAAGCGAGAGATATAATCTCTCCAGCGTGTCCTGGGTCTGCCCCGAGGCCTCCTCCCGGTGGGACATGCCCGGAACACCTCACCCAGGAGGCATCCTTGTCAGATGCTCGAACCACCTCAGCTGGCTCCTTTCGATGTGGAGGAGCAGCGGCATTACTCTGAGCCCCTCCTGGATGGCCGAACTTCTCACCCTATCTCTAAGGGAGAAGCCAGCCACCCTTCGGAGGAAGCTCATTTCCGCCGCTTGTATCCGCGATCTCGTTCTTTCGGTCACTACCCACAGCTCGTGGCCATAGGTGAGGGTAGGGACGTAGATCGACCGGTAAATTGAGGGCTTCGCTTTTACACTCAGCTCTCTCTTCACCACGACGGACCGGTGCAGCGTCCGCATCACTGTGGCTGCAGCACCAATCTGTCTGTCGATCTCCGGCTCCCTTCTCCCATCACTCGCGAACAAGACCCCGAGATACTTGAACTCCTCCACTTGGGGCAGGAACTCATCCCTGACCCGGAGTGGGCACTCCACCCTTTTCTGGCTGATAAATGTATTTATTGACTATTAATTATTGAAAAACAGTTGTGTCTTTCTATATTCTGACTTTTCAATTGCCTGCTGAGCACTTCTGGGAGCTGTCTGAAAATTTAAAACATGGAGAAGGAGAGAAACAACTCTTGATATGAATCATATCACATCATCTGTCAAACATGATGGTGGCAATATTATGGCATCGGCATGCTGATGCTATTTCTGCATATCTAGAAAAGTAATGTCAAGCCTGGTTCAGAGATGGTCAGATTATCTGTTTTATTTACATGTATTCATTTGTATTTTAAACATCAGGTATGTGTTAGAAGTTTTGAAAGTCTGCATAATTCTATATATTCCTATACCTTAATTTGGACTCTTTAGTGTCTTTGCCAAGTAAGAACTTAGAACCTCAAGGGACTTTATATTGTGAGGTAAAGACCCTGCAATAATACATAGAAAACCCCAATAATTGAACAACCCCCTTTCAGCAAGCACTTGGTAACACAGGAAAGGAAACACTCCTTTTCAACTGGAAGAAACCTCCAACAGGGCCTGGCTTAACGAGGGGCAAACATCTACTACAATGTGTTAGGCGTGATGGAAGGAAATGAATTTTTTTAACCCGTGTTTTAGCTAAACATTAATTAATTATTTAATGATGCATGTAGTTATTTGATTTTGGCACTCTTGGTGTGCCCCCATGTTTATGGATGGATGGATGGATGGATTGTCACAGAACGTTAAGCAATCAGTTCTTACCTAATTTGCCAGTGCCAGCAGGATTGCTATTCAGGTGGAAAAACCTCTATGTATTTGGTATAAAGCACTGTAACAGTTTAGTCTTCTGGTTTTGGTAATTCTAAGTTTCCAAGAATGCATTTAAATGCTACAGGTGCAAATTGAATCATTTACTACATTTCTAACATTGATATTAACACGGAGTCCTTTTACTTAAACTGTAATTTCACAGATCCTATGAGAGAGCACAGAGTATTTAGTCATAGTTTAGCTGAAATGCAAATGTGAACTAGATACTACAATTGGTGTCCAACCACTTTTTCTGACGTGCTTCCAACTGAACAAATAGGACCAGCCAGTGTTCACAAATGTGCATATTCTAATTGTTCAATTATATAACAACAGTGTCTGTGATTGTTGTGAGTACTGGCTATATCTCTGTTGGTCAAAATAGCCCAGCAACCAATCAGAAAGCTCTCGGTATCTTTTTCCATCCTTGGAAATCTGCTGAGTGACAGTGGCCATGGCAACAGCCCGGCTCTCCATGGTTCTTTTGCACCCCTGCTGTGCAGCGTTTGATGGCAGTTAAATGTGTTGTGGAGTAATTGGGCTGTGGACCGGATGAGATATGTCCCCTAAGGTGTGACAGAATGTGAGAAATGGAGCAGGTGGTGGAAGCCCAGAGGCTCTCCCATACCCATCGCAGCATTCAGCCAATGGTTGTTTCCTTAACAGGTGTAAGTCATTCCACTCTGTCATCCTGTCTGTGTGACAGCATGGACTGTGAACACGACTGATGAAATTAAGTTATACAGTTAGATATGGGTGTTATAATATACTGCAGCACAAGACGCTGCAATAGAAAAAATTGTGACAAAAGTACAACATTAAACAACTCTTAAGTCAGACAATGTTTTTTCTTGAAGACATATAAGAAAACTTTGGGTAAATATAAATATTGAATTAAACAAATATTGATTAACATATTGATTGACATTGATGTCAATGTAAAATTACATAATTGGATATGCAATCATTTATGCTTTATTAAAGATTGAGAGAATTTGGAGAAATCTTTGTAAGTGAGGAAAAAGACCAAAAGCCAGTTTTGAACATTTGTGACCTTCAGAGCCATAGTTGGCACTGCATTAATAAAATATATGATTCTGTGCACATCTGTGGAAACGCCTTTAACGTTGAGTGACATGTACAGATTTTGGAGCAACATAATGCGCCATTCAGGGAAGGCTTGCATTTTAATAAAACTGTACAACCAACTATGATAACCAGGAGTTAAAGTGGACTACGGAGGGGCCTTTTGGGCACCTGGAATGTTAATGAGTAAGCAAATCTGATAGCTAGTTTAATACATGATGCTCTCAGGTTGTTGTGTGTTTCTTCCAGCTGATGGCATAGAGATGCTTGCTCACTAACGATTCTCTCACTAAGAAAGTAATGTTATCCCATTGCCCACTTATACCCTCAGCACAACCTTTTTTCCTTCTTGTGGCTGTGATACGTTAATGCTGCAGATGTCAATAAAGCTGTCACAGAATTAGCATTTCGCTGAGGACTCTGGCTAGCAGTAAAGAAGATTATTGACCATTAATGGAGAATTTTTAATTGATGCTTATACTTTTCAAGGTAATTTCAAATGCTTCGAAGAGCTCAACAAATAATACCAAACACAAACTGCAATTTAGACCATAATGTCAAGCTAAAGTTACAGAGGCTGTATTTCCAAAGCAAGAAAAATACATTCATATGTGATGGTGACGATGGAGGAAAGATGTAAAAAGGAGTGACCAGGAGAAATAGATGACAGATTATTTTTAAAGGCGAGGATTGCTCAGTCACATTGACAAACAGGAAATTGCTTAATCGTATATTGGTGTCTGATTTTCTTATCAAGTTGTGAAATACTTGAAAAACAATTTGATGTGCAATGATGTTGCATGAAAATACTAGGCAGTTTAATATAGTTTAGTTTGCAGCATTGTGATGAAGTTTACACTAACGTATTGTGTTGGACTGTTTACATCTAGGGTACTGTTATTAGGCTATCTCAATGTTAGCAGACATTTATATTTATGGTAGTGATATGTTAATTTAATTAACTCACTGAATTCTACTTTTTATACTAGCTTTAAAGTATCAAACGGTTGAATATTAGCCATATAGCTTGCATAGCATCTGCATATATCTTATTAAATAGATTTGGCTAAATTTACAGTGATGCACTGTGATCGACTTGTGCAGAGCCGCTGTGGTGTTTATGGTCAATTTTAGATTATGTCAAAGGTAAGACACATCAATTTAAATTGAACCTGATTTGTTTGCTTGCTTCTTGCTGAATTCAGTTAAATTCATACAGAGCAGATTTATTCTGAGCAGCAGCAGCAGAGGTCAGCTGATCACGCAGTTCAACCAAAGTCAATAAATCTACTGAAGCTCACAATACAAAGTTTACATGTCTTACTTGTGAATAATAGTTTTGCCCACACATGCACTAGTACACTACATATCATGAGTTCTCCACTTATTAAATCCCACTTTCACCCATGATTATAACACCATGAGTCCAGTGTAAAAGAAAGAGAATGAAACTCTGGCCCACCTGCAGGCCAGACCTGATGGACACTGATAAAATTTAGTGCAATAAAACAATAACACAAAAGATGTAGGTCCTTAAAATTTTAAGCGTCTGAAATATATTGAATAAGACTGGGGCTATGGTTTGCAAAACTACAGCTACCAATATCTTCATTTTAGCAAAAAACTAGTTTAGGAATTCTTGTCCATGTTGTCTCAGAAAGCTGAAAACAATCTGTTTGTACATTATAGATCATACAGATTTTAGTTCTGTACAGTCGCTCCCTCTTATTATTAATATTTGTTTTTTTATTTTATCAGTGAGCTCTGCGTTGTAGACTATCTCTATTCTTATGACTGTGGCTGTCATAAGAACAGTTTATATATATGAATTAAAGTCCCGCTGGAGATCACAAGTCACTCACACCAACGTCTATGCAGCACATATGTTGCGCATAGCATCTCTTGCTTTTCCCAAATTGCTCATGTGATCCAACTTGAGCGATCCAAATGGATCTGCGTTTCCTGCACCCTGGCATGTGAAGAGCGCTGTAACTGAGTAGCATAAGTCTATCAGTGTGTGCAGAGACGACATCAGATGCATGCAATGTGAAAGGAATGAGCTGTCACATTACACTTGTACCAACATCCATGAACAGCTCCAGAACCATGCCAAACATGATCAGGTGTCGCAGTGGCAGCAGAGCCCAGCCAGGTGCATGACATCATCGAGTATCACAGCCCAGATGGGTGATGCCAGCCGGGCTGCCATGCAACACAGCAGGAAGTGGGAAAGAAGGAGGGCAAGACCGAGACCGTTTTAGAATGTTTTTATCTTATTTTGTTTTTGTAGCTCAGCAAAACAGTCATTTTCTGAATTTCTTTTTCTACGTAAACATTTAATATTTAAGACCCCTTTGTTTTAGAAAAGTTCATTCTCTGTAAAAATGATACTATTGATTCCTATACATTTATTGAGAGCTGTATTGAAAGGTTATTCTGTAGATTTGACTGTCCTTCATACAAACCATATAAGCCTCACCTTAGATGTCTTTTAAATGAGGTCTGGTTAAGAAAGCTGGTTGACATCAGGACATTTTCTTTTTATTTGGAAGATGGAGAAATTCACTTTTTGGATCCTAAAATTAGATAAAATAAGGAAAGAATCTTTTGCAACCTGTGCTGTAAGGCAGTTGTTGCCTTTTCTTGGCATTAAACAGCGAGGAATCAAAAAATGCTGGAGACTATTCCAAGAAGGGTCAGCGGCAGCAGCATCGTCATAATTGTGACACATTCTCCTCATGCTTTCACACTAAACGATACTGTAGGCATACAAAGGTTTTACTTAAACCTGTGGAAGTCTGAACCCAAATTAATAACCAAAAGACTTACACTTGGCTTTTCACCATCATTCATAATCAAAAATGCATTTCCATAATGCCCTTAAGGATAAACATAACTACCGGACTGAGTAGGATACAGTGGTGTGAAATTGTACCCTGGTGTAGGACATCTAGCCGGCATAGCAACAACACAGTGCAGTCGGAGGGATTAAGTTGTTTTGAAACCACAGTTGATTGTGCAGCAGATAGTGAGAGGGAGGGAGAAGACCAGATAAGAGTGAGATAGCCTCCCACAAAGCTGCATAGCCAAGGGCCTTTCTATACTGGGGAGTGTGTCTGTATTTGTGTGTGTGTGGATACTTTACACAGAGAAGATTTTGTATGAGTACACATGTGCTTACGTATGCGCTTCCATCTGTTTGTATACACTTGGTAATTTGAATCGACTGCGAAACTTGAGCAGGCTCGCACAACACGTGCTTAATTATTCAAGGTGCTTTGGCTGAAAACTCAATCACCTGGAGGATCTGTTCTGCCACCGTGCTCACCACCACTTGCTCCTAAGAGGGGAGAACAACTAGAAAGGGAGACCACTGGGCAGGAAAGAAGATACCACGCTTGGTTTCTGTGGTATGTTCCCTTAAACAGCCTGAATGAATAATCCAAAGATGCTATATAATACCAAAGATGCTATTTGTACACCTCCAAATCTGTCAGTTCTCTGTAGACTAATTCTCAAAATCACTAAAAGATTGAGAGGAAATTAGATACTACAGCGTCAGCTTAAAATTTCCAAGCGTTTTCCCTCAAAATTAGCGTGTCCCTTATGGGTTGTATGAAAACACATCAACTTCCAGTGTCCACATAATCCCCAACGGTTCTCCGGCAGCTGCCTTGATGTCATCCAACCTAATTTGCAGGGGAAAGCTAATTGTGGGCATGTGACCATCTGGTCCCCAAAAATAGAGTCTTTTCCTGTCCAGTCAGAGGTCCCAATTTTGTTAACAGCATCGGGCAAAGGACACCTGGAAATTAACCCTCTCCCTAAGTATACAATGGGGGCAAAAGGCCTGGCTCTGCAGGGGAAGTCAAACCATGAAAATGGTGATTTGTGGGTGTTATAGCAATGAAAAGCATCTTCCCAGGGAGCAGAGTTGCTCTATAAGCCTCCAACTGACAGGGAATTACTTGGTTCACTAGAGCAGGATACCAAGGTTGTTCAGTTTCCATGTGCCATCGAGGACTCCAGGATCACAAAGCCTCATGAGAGCCAGAAAGACCCAGAGCTACTTATTCTGGTTCCTGCCTGCCCAGCCAGCTCCCATGATGAAATTTAGTGGGGAAATGTTGCAAGAGAATTTAGGCTGAGCACATGCTCAGTATAATCATAATAATAAGTATGCCAGGCAATTTGTGGGTTTATTTCCATTTTCTAAGACTGGATCAAAGGTCATGGACAACACTTTATAATAATTATGAGCCACTATCCCATCATGTGATGACCTGTTATTTTATTGGTTTCAGTGAAACAGTGTGTATGGTACAATGATGTTGTGCGTCACTAGAGTCATGTCTTAGCCCACATGAAAGTGTCTGCTGGCAAAAAACGAAACCTCATGTGTTTGAATGGGCCCTTCAACCCCTGAGGTAGCAACGCAAACACTGGTGAGTCTATGATTATCTGGCCAGCTTAATGAATATTCAAACTCAGCAGATTCACAGTGAAGCTAAGTCAGCAGCTGGGGCCCGGGGCCCAGGGCCCACATCCCACAACTGCTTGCTGGAACGGCTGCTATTCAGCTGGATGATGAGATGGCCACTACAGCCAAGCTCACCAACTGTTGCCAGAGCAGGACTGGATTGACGAGCCAGAGACATGTTTAGGTAATCCATCCAATTTTTTTTTCATGAAATAAAAATATGGTAATATCTATCACAAAGACAGCAATGGCCCCAGAACTGTTGTTTTTGTACTGTGTGGTAGTGTTTTATGTTGTCAGTTAATTCCTTGATATAGAACACCAAACTAAGGACTCCATAAAATGTTTATTTCCTTGTTCAGGCATGGTATTAAATTAGATTTAGCAGGTGCTTTAAGATACCAGACATTTCAGGATTCTGCATTATTTTCATGCCATTCAACAGTTGGAGCACACAAACAAAAGAACAAACAAACAAACCCTAAAAAACAAAAACTGTTACTAAGCAAAGCCAATCAGCTTCTTCTACATCTCTTGCAAATGAATCAGTATTACCTTCTGTGTTGTTAGATGTTTTTTAACCAGAATGTTTTGGCCCTTGAACCTGTGGAGACTCTCAGCAAAATTTATTTGAATTCTGGGAAGTCTTTTGAGCTTGATTTCAGCATAGACACAACAGACTGATAGCCAGGCCTTTATCTGAGAACCAAGATACTGTAGAGATTAGGAAACATCACACTGATAAATGGCAGTCATAAAACCTCATTGTGCTACATTTAAATTTTTTTTTATTGTATGCAGTTTGTTCAGTCAAATAATAACCGACCATGTAGACATAATGAAACACCTGTCACGTCTCTTACAAATGTAATATAAAATGACAAACTGGACCAACAGCAGTGATCACCCTGTGCTCTAATTGCGATCTGGAAAAACACATTGGCGTGTTTCAACTGCAAACACAAGCCATAAAACAGCTGTTTCTGTTGATCTCTTCTCGTCATAATGGACTTACGGAGATGTTTTGTTAGATTGTGATCCATTAAAATGTTACTGCCCATATGCTCCTTTTCACTCTTGTACAACATATTGCTTCTTTATTGTACCTTTTTATAGCGAGTGCTTAGTTGGCCACCTTACAATGAATGAGGTGACGTCAAACATATGAAGGATTAAGTAAATGTTATGAAGTCAACTGTCTATCTGTCAAGAATTACAACTGAACTTATATGTTTGTTTGAAATGACCAGAAATGAAGCAAAACTTTCGTGTTTCAAGGGTTGAACAAACCACTGAAACAATAAAGTGGTTAAAGTGGTTTGGTTGTGAGCAACATTTTGTAGACCCACAGCATTGGAACCTTAGCTTTAAGTGGGTTTTGCCTGTGTAAACGAGTTTCCATCCACAGTCCAAAGACGGCAAAATTTGGGAGAATTAGAACTTGAATATAAATGTAAATGTTTTTGTTCAAACTAGATCTCAACTAATGTACACTCCTTCCAGCATGCTTGGTAGTAATGTTACCCAACATTATTGCCTTCGTACACATCGTGCTGCACTCTGAAAACCATTTTTTTAAAAGGCTTTTGCTGTACAATGAAAATCTGATCCTGGAGAAAGGAAAGTCAAAGTGCAGTACCCAGCTCAGGGGCTACTGTGGACACCGCAGTCAAAGATCAGTAAAACTGAACTTTGACAGCTTTGCACTGTGATGATTGCCAGTTTGGCCAAATGAAAGAGAAGATCTTGCTGGCAACAGGCAGGTAGGACAAACAGAAGTAAAATTGGTCATGTACACAAGAGGTTTAGAAGAGGACTAGGGCCACTGAAAAGTAATATTTTTTAACTCCAGTAATTAATAGTGAGCAATTATTTACTCAACAACACTTGTAAACATTTGTGAGCACAACCCCATAAAACTGGTGATGAGGGGTGGAATGATACTTGAGTTACAGCAAAGAGTTACAACAAAATTACCAAGGTTATTTTGGAATCATGAAAAAGATGCTACCAGTATTAACTCACTATGCAATGAGCCAACATCTTCCAAGATAACAGTAGCCTATCTGACCTCTGGACAAAATAACCAACAAGTATGAGGAATTGCACAGGACATAACAGATTACTCTTTGTTATCCGACTTTTGTATACAATGCATTAAAGTAGAAAAAGACACTGAAGATGGAAGCAAGAGATGGCAGGTCTTCTAATTCAGTTGCTAAGACAGATTTGTTTTCATATTTATTATTATTATTATTATTATTATTATTATTATTATTATTATTATTATCATTATTATTATTAGTAGTAGTAGAAGTAGTTTTCAGTATGTATATGAGCATTTCTGTGCCCTGTAAGATTCCAAGTCATATTACTATCGATATACAGCATCTGTATAACATACAGGAAATAATTGCTTGTCCTTGTCACCTGTTTTATATAATTCTGGTTGCATGAAATTGTGAACATGCTTTCTGTTTCTGTTGTTTTAACATTCTGTTCTTCACTGGAACTAAAGTCTCTAGTTTTCCATCTTCATCTAATGATGCAGTTCTCTGACCTAGTACCAAACAAAGCAGTAAATATTCCCTCGCTGTTTGATCCCAAAGAAAAGGAAGAAGCTTTGATCACTCTTCCTGGAAGTCACAGCATATCCAGCTGCACAGACTGAGTGTTTTTTCCTCACTGACAGACATTAAGTAGTATAAAGGGGTATACAGTACTTCAATCGAAAAAAAAAGAGGCCAGTGTCCAACATAGGGTCAATTTACAGTTCGAATAAGGAGGTCACCTGATCATGCAGTGGTCAGCCCCAAAGACACTGCAGTGTAAACACATATACGCACACACTTTCAGACAAACATGCTCCACCCCAGAAGAGCAGTAAAGCATCAGAGGGCAGAGACAAGAGGATATCCATTAGCAAGTCTCTGCAATTGAAGTGCAGTCGGGGGGCAAAAATTCAATGCAGATAGGACAAGTTTTAAAGCTAAATTAGAACTTCCTTTCCACACATTTAAGGTAGCTACATAGAATTCGAGGCCTGGCTTCTAACGCTGTACGAGTCCTCTGTCTGAATACTTCTCATAAATCTTTACATTCCAGCATTAAGAGTGGAGGCTCCACAGATGTTGCCTTTTTATGCCTCCGTACACAACTGGTTCTCTTCGGCGATAAAGAGAGACAAGTCAGAGAGACAGCAAGTAAACTGACTCATCCTGAGCTGTCGCTTTATGCGCTTCAGCTGTCACCGAGGTCCATTTTTTAGAATTCTTGTATTGCTGCTCTACTGTTAGTTCGCACTATTGCAGAATTATTTGGAGAACAAGAGGGTTGCATTTGTGAAAACAAAGACATTCAAATACAAAACCAACTTGTGACTCCCCTGTGGCTTTTGAGGGGGTCACGCTGATCTTATTTCCAGATCGCCAGACCACGCCTCTATTTTTGCTTGTTAACAGTGCAGACCCAGCAGGGATTCAAGTGATACATTACCGTTACAGTATTATAATCTCTTCCATTCACTGTCAGATGGTAGCATGGTACTTCCAGGGTTGCACCATTCACACAGTCACTTTTTTCCTTTTTATTTGTCTTTTTCCATCCTATTCTATCGACTGTCCATTTAACTCTGGCCACCATTATTCTCTTTTCCGTCTTTTTTATTGCTCCCCTCTCCTCTTTCGATCCATCCATCCTCCCCTGCTGTTTGACAGGGCGTGTGTGTTGTTTTTATCCATGTGACATCGGGTCTCTTCCCAGGGCACGTCCCGGGGAACAGCAAGTTCAGCTTGATGGCCCCCCTGGGTCCTGCCCCTTTGTGAGCCACTGTGTTCCTTCTGTAAATTACAACCTGTCCAGTGCAAACACAACACTCGTGAGCTAAAACTCAAATATACTTTAACGGCTGTAGAGCGTAATGTCATATACCACAGTAAGCATGTGAGCAAATGCTTACATTGTTTTTGCAGAACTGCATCTACACGCTGATATACATTTCAGTACAGTTTAGCTACTTTTTGCAGAAGTGTGTGGTCTTTGTAGATGCATGTACACACACACGCACACACACACACACACACACACACACTACATGTTTATTCAGGTATATCCTTCCTGACTTTTCCAGTAAACCTGTAGTCATCATGTGGTTATCGCTTTGTGTGAAAGAAAGAACGAAAGAAAGAGAGACATAAAAGGATTTGAAACTGCCAAAGGTAGTGGTTTCTTTTGTGGATGCATGTCTGCTTTGTTATGTGATACTCTTTGCCAGTTTTAACGGAATGAAAATGAAAAACACAGGGAGTCATGTCAGTGTAATGAAACAGAAAGAGATCTTAAAGTAGTCAGACGGAGAGAAATCGAAAGACAGATTATTTGTCCAAGGAGAGACAGAGTGGGTGATGGACTGATGGAAAGATTGCCAAACGCTCTGAGATAGTGGCACTATAATTAATAGGTTGTAAAAGGAGACGAGCATGCAGTTTGCAGGACGTCAGCCCTTATGGCTCCCCATCGAAGGTAAGCACAGCCACGCTGAAATAAAGGTGGAGTTCTCCTCTTTGATTTTATACCTGACATTAAAGTAGTAAGTATAACATCTTCATGGTAAGAGGAACCAGCTCATGCTAGTGAAACTTTTGAATCTGTTCTAGATTGTTGCCTAACGGGAATGTTACATAAGCTTGTATCTGGAACAACAAACACGAAGATGATTGGTTGTCCGCAATATATACTGTCCATTACATTCAGATCCTTGCTAATAAACAAACACACAAAACACACATAAGTAGGCAGAACAGCAGGCCTGCAGTTTATCTGTGGTGCTGCCAGAGTATTTTATGCCTCTTGTATGACTTTTGGCAGCTTTACTGCTGCTTGGTAAACATCCGCAGTCTATTACATGGCTCAAGAGTTGGCAGTTCGTCTTGTAAGCGGAAGGTTGCCGGTTCGAGCCCTGGCTCGGACAGTCTCAGTTGTTGTGTCCTTGGGCAAGACACTTCACCTACCGCCTACTGGTGATGGCCAGAGGGGCCGATGGCGCAATATGGCAGCCTTGCTTCTGTCAGTCTGCAGCTGTGGCTACAACTGTAGCTTGCCTCCACCACTGTGTGAATGTGAAAGTGAATGAATAGTGGAATTGTAAAGAGCTTTGAGGGTCTTGAAAAGCGCTCCATAAATGCAATCCATTATCACCTGCAACTCACTCCAATTTCTATCCACCACAACTGCTTGTCACCAGAGAGCACATTGCCCCAACTATCAGTGTATTTGCATCTTTTAGATTGCTTTTCTCAGTATGTCCAGTTTCATTTCTTTTTTTAAAAAAGATTTATTGTGGGACTTTTGTTTATTCAACAATTCAGCAGTGAAAAGCTGACAGGAAAGACATGCAGCAAAGGGCCCCCTGCCTGACTCAAAAAGTGTTTTCCTGATTGCTTACATGTCAAAGGTAGTGCCATGTGTATGTATGTATATATATATATATATATATATATATATATATATATATAAAAGAGTTGCTGATTTCCTATCCCTATACCTAACTAACTAACCTAGATTGCAACCCTTGATGTAACCTAGTAAGTGTACTTTAGGGCTAGCCACTCCCACATAATGCATCACTGTGAACTTTATCGCAATCCTGCAAACTTTGTAAGCTTTGAACAACACTCAGCTTTAACATCATTCTTCTCTGGCTTTGTGTTAGCATGTTGTCTGTACAGATGTTTTCCAAGAGCAGAAGTTGTGTTGGAGTATAATGCAGTTGTTTCTGTCCTGGACACAGTCTGCATTTCGTCATCGTGCTCTTGTCTTTTCTTGCAATAAAATGAAAAATAACATCCAAATTACGACTCCTCAAAAGCTACAGACTGCTCCACCATCTTCCACCTCCCAGCACACAAAGTGGAATCCGCTGAATAAGAAATAAATTTGTTGTTAGTATGACACTGTATTGTGCTTTTTATTTGTATTGCTATGTATCGCTTTTATTTTATTTATCTCTTTAATTTCAAATAGTTGTACAGCACTTTGTTTGAAAGTGCTTTATAAATAAAGTTATTATTATTATTATTATTACATCATTGTTGCTGTAATGTAGTTAGTGAATTTAGTACAGAAACACATTACATTACTGTGTTATTGAAAAATGTAATGTAATTACAGTCAAACATTACTTTGGAACATGTTACATTCAACAATCTTGATAACAAGTATGCATTCATAATGAGGAAGCATTGGTATAAGAGAACTACTTTTGACTTCAGAAGTTCACTAGCTGTGTTACTCACTGTTTTTTCTTTAAACTGGACGAACATACGAACAAACAGATTTTTCTTACTTATTCTACTTTTGTTGCTGAGCTTCTGTTTATGCTATTGTCTTACAGACCATAATTTCTGTATATTTTCTCATTCGTGGTGGTCCCAGTAGACTTTAATTAACTGAAGCAGTACTAATTCGGTCTCAAATTTTGTTTATCTGTGTTGTAATCGGGAAAACTTGCATATTGAAAAGGTTAATTCTGAATGTTTATATCAGCTTGTTCGTTCAGTCTCATATTTCTCATCCCTGCAGACTGTTAACTTCACACAAAGAAACACTGAGGCTCTGAGTGTTTGTTCCCTTACTGTACCCTGTAACACAAAGGCCTGTAATCTTAACAGTCACCAAGTACTCATAACAGGGAGGCTCAACGTGATTTAGTGTGTTTGTGTGAGGCCAAAAGAGGGGATCTGAAGGCGTGATAATGGGGGTCCAAGGAGGAAAGTGATACCACACTAATCTAACTTCTCATTTTACTTCCCTCCTTTATTTTCATTCAGCTGCCGCTCTTTTTTCTCCCCCTCCCTCCTTTTATGCATCTCCCGCTCATACCACCCTTACTGGTGTGCATTTCTTTCCATTAGGTTACTTCCTCCACCCTTTACTTTGTTGCCCTTTCTTAAATATATAATAATTTGGTCTATGCCTGTTAATTCTATTTGGTGTTTTCACTTTTTACTACTTTGTTTTAGAAGTAGTAAAAACATAATGATGGAGAACAAACACTGTTACAATGTTACAGTTGTGTTACAAGACTCTATAAAAAAATTGCTGTCAAAATACGTTACATTTAGCGCAGTCGTGTACTGTTCTGTGTGAATACAACTGAATACTTTAAATACTGACATATTTTAGGAAAACAAATATCATCAGCAAGCTGCTCACATTTTTAGAGTGTAATACAGTATTTTTATTTGGGGACCACAATGGAACCGAACTGAGAACAATTACTTAAAAATGATGATGGAGGTTATTTCAGTTATTCTGTATATAGACTTGTAGCATAAATAAACAATTTTACACAAACTGCAGACAATTTTTTTTGTTTTGTTGAATGATAGGGTTTTCAGTGTTTGAAGTTTAGCTACCAAGCACATCACCAAGACTCAAGCAATTAATGAAATCTCCCATTCATCTTAATGGTGATTCTATCTATCTATCTATCTATCTATCTATCTATCTATCTATCTATCTATCTATCAATCTATCATAGAGCAAGCAGCTGTGAAACAAACTGTTATTTAGGGCAATCTAAAAGCTCTGGAGCCACATCAACATGTACTTGAATGTGCGGTGGAGTCGTATTATGGGAAACAAATGTAATTAATTAATTTGATTGATGTTATTATTGAGCTGTTATGTAAATGCTGCTATGTTAGCACTGTATGTCTAAGACAGTGGTTCTTAACCTGGGTTCGATCGAACCCTAGGGGTTCGGTGAGTCGGTCTCAGGGGTTCGGCAGAGCCTCCGCCGTGACATGCACGGCTCATTTTGTGCACCAGTAAAAAAACATATCTATGTCTTGAATTTGAAAAAAATCACATTTTATTTTTCAGTAAAGAGGGGTTCAGTGAATGCGCATACGAAACTGGTGGGGTTCGGTACCTCCAACAAGGTTAAGAACCACTGGTCTAAGACAAATAAAGGGATAATAAACGTTCTTCTTCTTCTTCTTCTTGATTCAATTCTGATTAGCCATAATGACGATGTCACGAAGTACATTTGAGAATATTTTTAGAATTGTACTCTTTTTTTTGTGCCTTATGTATGTTTGCACATGTTTTAATAACATTTTATTACAATAACATATTTTCTTTTCCATTGATTTTCCATCTCTTTATCTAATACACTGTAGTTCTTTACCCTCTGTGATGTCATTGACCCCTACTGGTCACCCCAATAACAGCATCTTTTTGAATACTATACAATTTTAATTACTTTAATTATTATTTTTTTAAATATCAGTTTCTTTTAAATCACTGTTCCTTCAGTCATTCCTGTCTGTTTTCCTTTGTGTAACAGATGTTGAAGTGCTGCCATTAATCAGCTTGTGACAGATATTAGTCGAGTTGTGAGTGTTTTTAAAAGCTAATCTTGGATTTAAATTCAGCTTGAATTGAGGACAGTTTCCCTCCTGGCTGGTCTTTTCGTCCAGATCTGCTTTCAGCTCCATCCCTTCCTCTCTCTCTCTCTCTCCCACTCTCTCCAGCCCACTCAAACTCCTACACACTGCTTATCTACCTCTCACCTACATCCTCCTCTCTTCTTTTGCCTCTCTTTCTAACTCTCTATTTCTATCTGTTAACACAAGCTCTTCTCGAAACCCCCCTCTCACCAGCTACTCATTGATGTGTCCATGCTAACATCCAAAATAACAGTTTCCAGTTATAACTTTCTATTTTAGAAAATAAAAAAAATTTAACTTCTAGGTTCCATAAGAAACCACAAACTGCAGGTGACAGTATCAGTTCAGTATTTGTTCTGAAAATAACAACAATTAAGGAAATGAGAAATATCATCTCCCTTTTTGAAATATAGAGAACTGCATTATTAAAGAAATGTACAAAGACTATATGGAAAATTAAGAAAATAAAATACATTTTTTCGCTCTAGATATCACTCGCACCAATAGAGATGATAGCTGCATGCATAAATTGATGCCATTTGTATGCGGACACACACACACACACAAACGCGCGCACACTCTGAGGGTAAGGCGGTGGATTAGGTCCCATTTACACACGACTGTAAATTACCCAACACTTCTCAATCAATTATTCATAATCCGTAATTAATTATGAAACAATCAGTAATCCAACACCAGTCCACTTGGCTTGTGGTTGCCTAGTAACCATGACCCATATTAAATGCCACCATTGTTGTCCGTAACCAGAGCTACAATTTTTCACATAGGTCTTGCGGACTGGAGGGCATTGCATTTGAGAGTAAATAACGTGTGTGTGTGTGTGTTTGCGTGTGTGTGTATGCATTGATGCCTGGCTGTATGTGGCCATACCATGCTGGTTGCTTCTAAGGTTGATCACATACGGAAAAACAAGCAAGGCTGGTTAATAATGCATTATTTTGGCTTGTGCCGGGAATGAGTTGTGGCCTGCTAGAGACCACTAATGGGACACGCCACGGGGAGTATGAGCAAAGAGCGCGGCGCTTACAGCCAGACAATGATGCTATAACACGTCTGTGGGGACACATAACCGCGTAGTGCACTACTTTGTCGGCACTTGTTCTGGAACTGCATCAGCAAGTTCCCATATGGTGCTCTGGAGGCCTGAATGAATGATTTATTAAAAGAGTTTTCGGGTGTTGAGTGGCCATTTTTTTTAGCAGGAAAGTGTACAGTAGATCACTCTCCTAGCACTCTACTGCAACAGCACTTTGAAAGTTAACCTTTTCTTTCTCCCCCCTCTTGTTACGCATCTCCATCAATAGCTCTGGCCTTGCCCTAGAATAGGACAAGGCTGTCTTTTTTAAATACAACTTCCACGTCCTACTTCCACAACAGGAGATAAACACAGCCTGTAAAGATAGAGCTCGTGTTTTTCGCTCTTCAAACCATCTCCACGACATGTGAAAATATCCTTCGTTCTGGGGAACATCCTGCCACCGCCGAGAAAAGTTTATTTGTTTGTTCGAGTGCCCTCTCCTTCAAGAGGTAGCCCTTTTTTCCTCTTCCCACTGCCTGAATCTGTGTGGCCCTGCTTGGGAGGTAGAAGGAGACAAAGGTGAGAGCAATGAGGAAAAAGTAAATGACATAAGACAGCTGAAGAATGAGGGAGAAAAACTGAATGAAGGAGAAGTTTGAAGAATGAAGGGAGGGGAGGGAGGGAGCACCGTGTGACCAGACTGTGGTTCCTTCCCCGCCAGCCTGAGAACCAGGAAGTATAACTGCTTGTTCCTGCATTATCGGGACTAACAGGAAATGCAGAGGTCTTCAGAAGGGGTAAAGTGTGTGTATAAGACTTTGGGTGAGTAAACAGTAGCTCGTTGTTATCGCACATAGAAGGCATTTGCATTTTTGCAAAAAAACACCCCAAAATCCCAATGTAACATAATTGTAAAAAAGAAAGGAAAGAATAATCAATCTAGTGTATGCTAACGGGAATTTTTACTGACCAAGACACAGAAGAAGTTCCCTTCAGTTATAGGGAGCATTTAGCATTTCAGCCCATTGTTTTGCTTTTATGGCTTGCAACTTTGTAGTTTTTTATTGACTCTCATGGGCCTCATCAGCATCAATATACCACAAACAAAGCTCTGACAAACACTGCCTGCTAGGAATCAAACAGTGGGCAGTGAGTCATCGGCTCGCTGGCAAAGCATGGAGGAGCTTTTGATCAAGAGGTGGTTGAGACAAAGCAGAGCAATAAGTTTAGTTCAAATTAGATTGAACTCAAAATGACCTACATGGTTAGTTATAGGTTTCAGTTTGCACTACCCATAACTAACCATATCAGCTTAAATGGTTACACAGTACTGCGAACAATAGGTGAAAAAATAGTTAATGCAGGTTTAATTTCTCACAACATGCTTTAATCCTTTTCTCTCTCTCTGTCTGTCTGCTGTTTGCCTGTCTAGCTCATATGTTACCTATCTTTGGCAGCACTAAATAACCATCCTTCAGTCTTATGATGTAACTTCTACTACTCTGGGTGATGTAACTTCTGTTGAAAAGGATCATAACCACTAGCGCAGCGCTCACACAGTGAAACTCAGGAAAGTATGGGGTTTAAAGATCGTTCACCCCGCTTCTTTACTGCGACTCACCAAAGGCTGTCAGTGCTCTTATACCCTCCACATGTAATCAGTTCAAAATCATCCAGCCATATTCCCACTGTGATTACCTCACCTTGATGATAGTGTAGAAATTAGACTGTAACATGTATCTGGGGATCCACTGCTAAAGGCTACACCAACCATGTCACAACTGTCACTCAAGGTCTCCAATCATTGTTACTTTTTTCTGGGCTCAATCTTTTTTTTTTTTTCATCTCTGCATATGAGGCATTTCTTCAGCACATTTCCAGCTGAGTAAATGGATGACATCTAGGAGGGGATGTTGGATCAGTGGATACGGTCTGCAGTGTGGGCTTCTAGCAAGCCAAGAGATCATCAAAATAATCACTGTTGCCTGTGCAAACACTATGCAGGTGCTCAGGCACAACACAAGATGAGACAAGGCCCCCCACACCAAGGGCCAGGGAGCAGCAGGTTGCCTTGGGAACCCTCGGCTTTCTTGTCATTACTCCTTCGCACATCCCCCCCACCCTTTTTAATCTGCACCATGCTTTCAGTGACAACCCCCTCCCTCTTTATGTATACACACAATACATGCATGCGCGCACTCACGTATGAAGAACCTCTCACACACAAGCAGGCAGTCAGAAATATAGCTACATGACCACAGACACACAAACACACACACACACCAGGCCTATAAAGATAACCATGATAATACCATCTCTGAGCCTGTAAACCCCCTATCAATTTGTCTGTGCCTGCTCAATTTGGATTTCTGGCAGGAATTGAATAAAGCCATTGTAATAGCATATTTCTCTTATATACTCTTTAAATCATACATTACTAGAGAACCAAGCTTTTGATCCACTTAAATGCAAATGGGATTCCTTGGTTAAATGTATTGTTCACTAAGAGGTAAACCCACCCTTTTCCTTCTTGCTCTCAACCTTATCCTTCATTATTGTATAATCAGAGGCTCCTTATACAACCCCCAGCCCCCCGAGGACTGAATACTGCTCGTCTACTTTTGTCTAGGCACACATTTACTTTTATACAATATAGCACTTAGATTGCCCTAGCTAAGGTTGTGACCCATGTTTAGGAGTGCAAATCTTCTATCCATTGAAGTTTAAAAGGGAGGGAGATGAAATAATGTTGGCAACCTCCGGCAAACTACCCTGGCTCATCACCAAGTGAAATCACTGCACTTAAAATTGTTCACATAGTAAATCTTCATGAAATAATAAATAGCAACCTGTTATTGTTCCAAGGTGTGGCCGTAAATCAAAGCACAAGTGTAAGATTTGGACAAAATGTGTGTTTTTCTTTTGATAGAAATGGTTTTTTTATGTACTGTAAATGCACATTCTGGACACTGTGATGATTTTTCAGCTCATTGTGGTGATTCGGTATGTCGTGCCTGTATTTAAGTGAATTTGGGCCTTGAGTAAATATAGTTTTGTCTGCAGTATATCAAGAAATATTGAATGTGTTTGTGATTTGCTTGGCTTTCGTTGAAGGTGGCACTTAGGACTGTATGGTGAGGCGCTTAACACTGGAACTCTACTGCCTCTCAGTGGTAAGCGGCCAGTTCAGAGAGGGCTCATTTGAATTTTACATCTGGAACTGAGAGCAGATTGGAAAAGATACAAAGCACATAAATGAGAGAATGGTGGGTAATGAAAGAAATACTTGAATTTAATGCGTGAAGTTTTAATTCTTACTGGATCTGTCAGTTAATTAACTGATCATTTACATCTAACATCTAAATCTTTAGATGCAATCACTCAGTTTCAGACTCTCTAATGTGCTTTTCTTTGGCTTATGTGACTGCGGTCATGCACGTTTTCGATTTAACGATGACTACAGTTGACAAATTAGATTAATCAGCAATGAAAATAACTATTGTTTAAAGCCTTAAAACACTGCTGTGTTTGAGCAGTACATCAGGAAAGACCCAAAGGGCCTGTTTGGGTTGATATTTAGCAAGATGAGCTCAAATAAGCTTCCAAAGTTCTCAAAATTTTTATAGCGAACTCTCTGATGTGGAGGTGTGGTTACCTTCACGTTAAAAGCCCAAAAGTTCTGCATGGTAAATTCAGGTGGAAGGTATAACCTGTAGTCTAAACTCACGCTGGAAATTGGCTGGGTCAACACACAGCACTCCTGATTTCTGGCTGACACTGAACACATGCCCAAACACACCTACACATCCAGTCATTTTGGGTCATGGGAACGCGACGGCGCACTCATGCTGTGTTTATTCTGTATGGCTTCCTATTTGAATGTGTCCTTCTCACGAGACTGTTAATGGCTTCCCCTTTCCCAGGGCAGGGCAGCGCGATCAGACCTTATCCAGGTCATGCCAGGAGGGCAGGAAGTACCAGGAAGAATGAGGTAAGTCGCAGACTCTGTCCTCCAAACGGACTCCCTTTTTTCCAAACTTCAGCCAGGAACTGAAAGAGCAGACGTCTCCTGAGAAATATGAAGTGTGATTCCTAAGAGCGCTTGCTGGAGAAGTATTTGTAGACTGTTGTTGTTGGCATTGTTGTATGCGCTCATACACAATATCTGTGTGTTTGCTGTGATTGCCTGGCAGACTATTGAAGGCCTTATGAGAATTATGCATGCAGGGCAGGGGTGAATTTGCACATAGTGAATTGACGAATTAACTAAAGACAAGCACCTTCACTTAAAGTCACAGCAGGTTCGGTCCACTTATGATGAACGGCGAACGATTTTGGTGTACATCACTTCACAGCATGCTGAAGATTTATTGACTAAAGGTTTGCTTTGGCGAGAGGCCCATCCCTTTAAATGTCTCGCCTCGAGGTAAAAGGGTGTATCTTAGCAGAGGGCTGCAGGGGAATTGGTTCTCCAAAAGAATGCAAATGTGACATTTTAGCTTCAGTGGTCCGGACAAATGTTGACGTTTTGTAAAAGTGATCCAGCTACAGAGATGGCTGCTTTAATTTAAGCAGGAACTTGTAACTGAAAAGAAAAAGGGGGAAAAAAAACTCTTCTCCCTGTTGAATAGACATTAGAAGAACATGTAGGTAATATTAGAGGAACGGAGAAGCTTTTCCACCACATGAGGGAGCTATTGTTAGATGGTTGCCACTCTGTCAAACAGCATGAACTGTTCAGCTTCCAGAACAGCTGAGATGACATGAAGTTCGAATATATGACGTGCGACACATGCCTGTGTATGTGTTATTAAATAGCTGTTGGAAGCAGAAGACAAAAACAGATAACAGAGGAGATCTATTCATTTAGTGTCAACACACACATATTTACCCACAGGATTGCTTACACACTCTCACATAGGGCCCTTGAAGGGAGTTTGGTATTCAGCGTTGCTATGCAAAGGTAAATTACAATAATTTTAGAATCCAAAGGTGGAAATAACGCACTGCTTTAGTGCCAGCAGGACTAAATTGTTAACTTCAGATTTTGCTGTTGCTCAGAGGTCGGAACAGGAGTAAAATGAAACATGATGGGTATTAATGAGAGAAGTGAGGTGAAAAAATGCCACTGGTATCTCATTTAAAAGCCAATATTTAGTATGGACTATATTAAGGCCGGTATTGATTGCAGCTGAGCTGTGTGTCTGGATCGATTCACTCATTGAGTGGCTTGCTGAGTAATATCCCTGCCTGCAGGTGCTGGGAGTAAAGGTCATATCCCCACCTACTTCTCTTACTCTCCTCCTGCCAGCCACCTCTTATTTCTTCTGCACCAGTCTCATTCACGATGTCTTCATTTTGATGTCATTCAGAGTGGGTCTCGTTACCCACGGCTGTCTTTTCTTTTCCACAGAAAGAGCTCCCAGTGTCACTGAGAGAAACATCGTTATCGCTGATTGTAACAGGCCAGATAATTTACAGTCTTATACTGCCGTTCGTAGATGGTAATTAGGTGCCTTTTCACACTTGGTTTCAGATGAATTGACAAATGGTGAGTGGTTCGTGAGAGGATGGCTATGTAAACGAACCGGCTACTGATAGATCTGTTTGTCTTTCCCAGTGACCTATTAAATCAAAGCCGTTTGTTTTGTTCAAGCAGCTATAATCAATAATTTTCATAACAGCCCTGGATCAAATAACAACATGCAACATGAAGTGGTTGCTTGTAGGGACGAGACCCTTGAGAATAATTTCTGAGAATTATTTCACGGGTTTTTAGTTCCCATCATCTGCACTGAGATGGGTTTTTTTTAAAAGATTCTTTCTCGTCTTTCTTTTTGACTAATGTAAACCACAGCTTTGCTGCTCTATTTCTATTTCTTTCATCTGAGTTGAAAAGGCCTTGAAAACATGCTGAATGAAGCACAACAAACGGATATACACTTGCAGACAGTTTATTAGGTACACCTACTCAACTGCTTGTTATCGTGGCATGGTTGTTGTATTTCAGAAACTGCTGATCTACTGGGATTTTCCCACATAGCCATCTGTAGGATTTACAGAGAAGCCCAGGAAAAATTGAGAAAATATATAGTGAGCGGCAGTACTCTGGGTGAAAACACCTTGGTGATGATAGAGGTCAGAGAAGAGCACACGGCTTCGCGATGATAGGAAGGCAACAAACCTCAAAGAACCACTTGTTACAGTACAAGTAAGGTGCACAGCAGATGGGCTACAGCAGCAGAAGGCGACAGCGGGTGACACTCCTGTCAGCTAAGAACAAGAAACTATAGGCTAGACGATAGCAAACTGGAAAAAGCATCGCCTGCTCTGATGAGTCCTGAACCCTGCAGTGACATTTGGATGGGAAGTCAGCATTTGATGTAAACAACATGGATCCATCCTTCCTGGTGGTGGTTCTGTAATTTTTGTTGTGAATATTTTCCTGACACACTTTGGCCAGCCTAGCCTCATTTAAACACTACAGACCATGTCACTCCCACACGACCACAGTCTGATTTCTTGAAGATGACGGTGAGTTCATGGTATTCAAATAGCCTCCACAGTCACCACACCTCTATCCAACAAAGCAGCTTTGGGATGCGGTGGGAGATTCACATAAACTGATATATTAAAATATATTCCTGTCATGTCTTTATCTCAAGACATGATCGGAATCATGATCGGAGGTTTCCCATGTTATTTCTGTATGATGATGTTTGCAACAGCTGTTTGTTCTTAACCAAGCAACTCCTATGAAATTATTCCACATGCTGTTTTGCAAAATTGTGAAACATTTCTCAATATTTTGTGTAAACAAAACAAAAAAACACCATTGCTACCTTGCTACCTTCTCTGCGCTGTATGTCTGCAGTCTTTTCTTTTTTCTTCTTTTGCCAGCGTCTTATCACCTTAACAGGGTTTTAATAGTTTTGCAATTTTCATTAGTTTTTATTTTTATTTAGTTTTGACTTCAGATTTTCAATTTTATATCAGTTTTAATTAGTTTTTACCAATTGTTTGCTAGTTTAGTTTAGTTTTTATTTTTTTGAAAATCCTTAGTTTCAGTTTAGTTTTGATTAGTTTCAGTTATAGTTTTAGTTGTGTTTGCAATAATTAAGTGTAACAAAATCCCAGTTTCATCATATCAGTCATTCTCTTCTGCTTATCCTTGGGTATGTTGCTATTCCAGCTACCATACCCTGCACCCTGCACAGGTCGCCTGTCTGTGCAGGGCTAACACGCAGAGACAGACAACTCACATTCCCACCTATGGGTTCTTTAAATAAATAAATAAATAAAAGGCAGATGAACAACCATTGATACCAGGCAACTATAAAATGTATATCTTGGCCCCAATGAGACTATTAACTCTCGCAGCACCGGGTGTTCGTAATTTTGGTTCAAGTGAATTGATAAACTTTTTGAAGGTAATTGACTCACACAGTTGTGTAGATATCCCCGTCCTGTTGTCTCGGGATGCATCACGCTGCCTTGCCTGGGGTTAGCTTCTGTTTTCTGGGGATGAGGGTTGAGTGTGCTCCCTTACCTTCTTAAGGTAAGCTAGGTTAGCCTTCTTGTGTGAGCTTTTCAAGTGCACTTTAAGGTTTGTGGGATTTTTTTTCCCTTTAGAAATGTCCCTCATAATTTGTCTCTTTCCACTACAAGACACTTGCTTTATCCAAAACACAGTCATATTCAAAGTAATCCCAAATTGGACTCTGGCTCCCGACTTTTCCTGACATGATTCTGCGCGTGGACGGAGCAGCAACACAGACGACTCGACTAACGTGCTGCCACCTGCTGGCATAATGAGACACAGCAAGAAAAAAATCTGGAAACTAAACTTCATTTTCACCCTTGACTCTTGTATGACACGCACACATCAATGAAAACGAAACACATTTTTGCTATAAATTCAGTTAATTTTAGTTAGTTTTGTGAACACTCATTATAGTTTTAGTTAGTTTTCTTTTTTTGTTTTTATTTTTATTTCCGTTAACGAAAATGTTTTTTCACTTCTAGTTTTCGTTATTTCGTTAGTTTTCGTTAACGATAATAACCTTGCACCTTAAAAAGTGCTAATAAGAAGTAATAATATGTAAGCATTGTGTTTAGCATGGGCCCCAAAATATGTCCTTATAGGTTACAGAACATATTTGTACTCCCACCAGAGACTGTAATATAAAAGCAGTAGCCAACAAGGAGGCCTTTCACAGTACTGCACTGTAATAAAATAAGGAGAGGAGGATATCTTTATTAGATTTCTTGGCTAGCTCTTAGCTCTACGCTTCAAATTGTACTGTTGGCTGCAAGGCTCCAGCCCAGTCAAGCCATTAACATACCTGACATGGTACTGTACTGACTCTGCTACTAATGAAATGTCGATACAGACGGCCATCTAGCCCAGTCAAATGTTAATTGAGGATGTGATGGATAGTGGCTGCAAGGCTTGGCCCCTATATTTCTTCCTTTCCTCGTCACCAGCGTGTGAATGTGAGAGTGAATGAATAGTGGAATTGTAAAGCGCTTTGGGTGCCTTGAAAAGCGCTATATAAATGCAATCCATTTATTATCATTATTATTATTATTGTCTGAGTGTGTCTCTTTCTCTGTGCTTGTGTGGGAGACTGAAAAATGTGTTAAAGCATGTAGAGAATGTGCTGAGCTTTTAGTACGTTTTACCAACACTTCCTACAAAGCTTTGTCAAAGGGAGAGTGTGAATGCTGTACTTTTGGTATTGTAAAGTCCTCACATTAAAATATAAAGTGCCTTGAGATTGCTTATGCTGTAAATTGGTGCTCTTTCAGAAAGACTGAATTGAATTAATCATTCACCGAGTTCTTGAAAGCTTGTACCTACGAAACTTGTTTTGAAACGCCTTCTAAAAGCACTGAATTACGCAAAGCACTTCTCTGTATGCCATTTTTGAACATCTCTCCTTTCATTCAGAGCCCAGCTTACTGTTCTAACCTATTGTGAGAAACTAGAAACACAGATGTGCAGGGTTATGGCACAGAGGCTGACACCATCTGCATTAAAAATGAACGACATTAAAAAGAAATGATCGGGCGGGCTGGAAGCGAGTCCTCACGGGTGAGTAGTTCACCTTTAGATATCATCTTCATGAAGCCCCCTTGTAGGTGGCGGTGCCATTTAAGACAATAAACAGAAGCACAACTCTATTCATCTTCTTCCTCATGAGCGCTGCTGCATTAACTTCAGCTCCAGGCAAAGAAATAAACTCACTCGTGTCTCTGGATAGCAAGGATAAAGATAAGGAGCAGAGCACACTGGGGTCATTAGTGGCATGGAAGAGAAATGGAAAAGGTTAGTAATTATTGCTCGTGTTAATTGGCTATCACCATTAATGAGATGCAGTGGCTGAGGAGAGGAAGAGAGCGGGTGGGGGTTTAAGAGTTAGGTGAAAAATGTCATGCGCAAGATCAGCTCACCCCTAGAATGGAAATGTTGTCTCACTTTTATCTGTGCCATGATTAATGGGGCGTCCGAGCACGCGCACGCATGCCTGTTTTCTCAGATGGCGGTCTGCGTACAGATTCATACCCAATAAGAAATTAGATACTCTGTCTTGTTAACATTGACCTTTAGTCTAATTACTGGAACTGCTAATTACAACCCCGCCCCCTCCCCTTTTCTGCCCTCGGTGCCCATGCACACTTGACACGCTTGCCACAGGGTATTAAATAGTGCATGTCTGCTTCAGTTAATGAAAGTCGTACATTTGCAAACACTACACTGAGGGAATTATATGCCACTTCCAACCTAATATTTTATGTTTTTTTTTTTTTTTACTTTAACCACTTTAAAATTTTAACATACCTTGTTTAATCACTGTTCAAAAACTACTCCCATAAGTGCTTGGGCAAGCATGAACATTACAATACGTGCACGTTCTTTCTGCACAATGAATCATACTGCAGACCTTTTGTCTGCTTGTGCAGGAAGCGCATGTGATTCTAGGCAGAATCAGTGGGGGGCAGTGGATATCAGCATGTCAACACTACTCTGGGGAATGCTGTGGGAAGCATTAACTGTAAATATAGGAGTGAATGGAATTTCTCTTTCCTCCAGATGTGGGCTTGAATGGAGATGGCACGTTATTCACAGTGGATTTAAATCTGATGGCCGCTTTAATGGTGACAAGTGTGGGCTCGGCATGACAAAAGACAATGTGATGAAATAGTAGAAGAGAGAATTGGGAATGGTGAGACACAATCTGGGAGTTAATACAGAGTCCTGGAGAATGTAGACGGATGTGTACAGCCTGGTAATTGAGGCGTCTGCGTGTGTGTCTAATGCCTGTGTCTCTATGTGTGTGTGTGTTTTCTTTTTAGGTGCAGAACTCTGAGTTCCAACATCGTTGACCATGCTTGTATTTTATTTTCTAGCTAGTCCACTCGGTGGACTAGCTAGAAAAGAGCAGTGCCAGCCTTGCTGTCTGGTAGAGCCCCTGACAACACACATAAAAACACACCTAAACACAGACACACACATACACACACACGGCCTCACCAAGAACAACAGCAGACCCATATATCAGCAGCTTTCACACTCCTGAAGGACAAAGAGGATAAAATAAAAACCTTTCACTCATATTTTTCCCTCAGTTGTCACAATCTATGTTGTGGAAGGAACATAAATTTGTTTACTTGGTTGATTTACAGAGGAGCACAACATAACACCACATGAATCATTTTCATTTTTTTTTTTATTTCTGCCTGCAGTGGCTGTTGCTGACAGCTCTTGGATACATTGAGGGGAGGTGTTAGCAGTAGACGCTTACTGCTGCTTGAGACAGTAGTGAAGAAATGTTTTGTACAGTGTGTACTATTGTTTGCATCACTTGGGAAGAAGGTGCTGACTTTGAAGGCGGGCGTGGTTGAATATAAAGACCTGAAGAACTGAAAGGGGGTGGGGCCTATTCCAGTTTTCATAGGGCGAGTAGGAGGGCACACCCCAGACAATTCTTTTAATCAATGAAATACTTTTTAAATCAATATTTTAATATTTTATACTTTATTTTTAACTTGATTTTGGTGCCTTGACCCTCCATCCCTGTCTGGTTGTTTCAGCTTTGTTTGTGGGGAAAGTTTTGTTTTCTCTTTGAACTTACTGCACGGTACCAACAAATTGGGCTGGCTTTTAAAATTCTTTCATTTAATTCAATTCAATTCAATTCAATTTTATTTATATAGCACCAAATCACAACAAAAGTCGCCTCAAGGCGCTTCATAGATACAGAGAAAAACCCAACAATCATATGACCCCCTATGAGCAAGCACTTTGGCGACAGTGGGAAGGAAAAACTCCCTTTTAACAGGAAGAAACCTCCGGCAGAACCAGGCTCAGGGAGGGGCGGCCATCTGCTGCGACCGGTTGGGGTGAGAGAAGGAAGACAGGATAAAAGACATGCTGTGGAAGAGAGACAGAGGTTAATAACAGATATGATTCAATGCAGAGAGGTCTGTTAACACATAGTGAGTGAGAAAGGTGACTGGAAAGGAAAAACTCAATGCATCATGGGAATCCCCCGGCAGCCTACGTCTATTGCAGAATAATTAAGGGAGGATTCAGGGTCACCTGGTCCAGCCCTAACTATATGCTTTAGCAAAAAGGAAAGTTTTAAGCCTAATCTTAAAAGTAGAGATAGTATCTGTCTCCCGAATCCAAACTGGAAGCTGGTTCCACAGAAGAGGGGCCTGAAAACTGAAGGCTCTCCCTCCCATTCTACTTTTAAATACTCTAGGAACAACAAGTAGGCCTGCAGAGCGGGAGCGAAGTGCTCTAATAGGGTGATATGGTACTACAAGGTCATTAAGATAAGATGGGGCCTGATTATTTAAGACCTTGTATGTAAGGAGCAGGATTTTGAATTCAATTCTGGATTTAACAGGAAGCCAATGAAGGGAAGCCAAAACAGGAGAAATATGCTCTCTCTTTCTAGTCCCTGTCAGTACTCTTGCTGCAGCATTTTGGATTAACTGAAGGCTTTTCAGGGAGTTTTTTGGACATCCTGATAATAATGAATTGCAGTAGTCCAGCCTGGAAGTAATAAATGCATGAACTAGTTTTTCAGCGTCACTCTGAGACAGGATATTTCTAATTTTAGAGATGTTACGCAAATGGAAGAACGCAGTCTTACATATTTGTTTAATATGTGCGTTGAAGGACATATCCTGGTCAAAAATGACTCCAAGGTTCCTCACAGTGTTACTGGAGGCCAAGGTAATGCCATCCAGAGTAAGAATCTGGTTAGATACCATATTTCTAAGCTTTTCAGCGCCGAGTACAATGACCTCAGTTTTATCTGAGTTAAGAAGCAGCATTTAAATACACTTTCTAGCATAATTTGATACCAGCTGCTTATAATTAAAAATTATTATCTGACTGATGCATATCATTTAATAGGAAGGTGTGTTTAAAACTGAAGGCAAGGTGTGGGTAAACAAAACCACAAGATCAAACTACACTGTAAACCCGAATAAGTTACCAGAACTCAAAAAAATTGAGGCAATCGATTGCCTCAATTTTTTTAAGTTGATCAACTCAAAAGTCAAATTTTTCCAGAACATAAAAGTTTGGATTACATGGTACTTGTATCTTTTCAGAACGGTCAACTCAAATATTTGCAGTTAATATGACTTAAAGTTTCAAGTTTACAAATTCAAAGGAATAAGTTCACAGAACTTATAAAAAATAAGTACACAACCACAACATTTTTATGTTAACAACACTCAAATGTTTATTAGTTTGTGTTGTCATTATTTTAAGTACACGTTAATCAAATATGTTGACTACTTGATACTTAAAAACATGTGACCCAAAACTTAAAAATTTTGAGGCAATATATTGCCTCAATTACACTGAGTATCGGTAACTTAATATGCAAAAGTCATAAACATCTGCCATTGAACAGTATCTTGCCTGCTCCCTTTTAGCACATTATGTTGAAATTAAATACATTTTTTTTTTAAAAATTAAAAATAATTAACAAAAACATTTATAAATTAAAATAAGTAGACCAAAAATTGTTTAGTCAGGAAAACTGTCAGAGTAATAAAGAACAATGCCAAATAATAATAAATAATATCAAAATGTGCTTTTGGCTCTCTGGCTAATATCTGAATAAGGCAACAGGGCAGCAATTTGAGTGAATTACAATGCTATTTGTTTACATTAACAAGTATCAAACAGTGAAATTTAGGTCATCTTGCGCAGCCCACAATGTTTTAGAAATAGTATTACAAAAAACATTAAAACATACAAAACATTAGTGTTGCTTTGCATTATGTTAATGAGAACAAAGGCTCGTTGTATAGTTTGGACCTATTGGCTGAACACCTGTAGAGTAATACAAAAACGTTTTGAGGCATTATTTAGATAAAAGCAGAGAACTTTGAACTAGCCTTTTATAATGCTTCACCCTGCATCCTTCTTTCAGATGAGTTTCTACATAACCAAGTCATTCTTGAGGGTCTGTAACCTGGGTGACAGTTTACTACTTTCTAGACCAAGTAAAATCTTTTGAGTAAATTCTAAAGTGTTGGTCAGGGCTTTGGGGTAGCTGAGGTGAAGTGCATAGATCAGTCCAAACATTACCAGGAAGGCTTCACCAAATCTGGGGAGACTGACCACGGCATCACTTTCAATGACGACAGAGATTTTCACAGGTTGGTAGTGAACTGGACTTGTCGTGTCATGGTCACTGACGACAGTGAAGAGGGCCACTTCAACATCATCAAGCTCCAACTCATCAGATTCGTCCTGAATGAATGAAAAAGAGATACTAATCACAATCTAACCCAAGAAATACAACAGACGACATATAATTTCTCATTTTACCAACTCTCGTTGAGATCCAATACCTCTTTTACAAGGGAGACCTGGGTCTCACTGTAAGAGGTGAAAAACAGAAGATCCATGTTCTGCACACATAAATCAGCTAATTCACCAGAGAATCAAGTGGTGTGAGATAGACTGAAACTAAGCTAAAGGAAATACACAGGAAAATGTTTTACTAAACATCTTATCACTTTCAACAAAACACCAATTCGGTTCATTCGTAGTGAGGAGACAGAAAAGACCATACATGGAAACCGTATGGGTAGACTAAACAAAGGTAAGTCCAAACAGTGCATCAAAATACATGTTTGTACTTTGATGCACTGTTTATATACACAGTAGTATCTGTTAGATACTTAAGGACACTCACAGTGCAGGTTCTGAAAAATCCAGAGACATCCTCACACAGATAGACAGGAAGGGCGTGGAGAACGGTAGTGCGCTTGGTGTGGATATCATGGATTTCCTATTGCCAGATAAAAACAGAATTGTATATACTGGTGAGTTTACTGAACAACAACAGCAACAGTCAAATCAGAACATATGTCCACAAATAACCTGTTCACATCTTTAATACAGTCAGACAAATAGCAAACACAAAGTGGACTAATAGCAAAATTCAAAAAGCTCATTTAAATCATTAAACCTGTCCAATGTTCCACTGGTTCAACCTATGAAATGTGTAACAACCTATTATTACCTGTTCATCGTGAATTCTTAGAATTTCAGCCAGGGCATCTGCTGTCTTCCCAGTTTTTGATGCCTTCTGTCTGAATAAGGTCATCAGTCGAGGAAGATGGCGGTCAAGTTCAGCGTAGAATGTATTGGGCAGGTTCTGATTTGTAATCCGCTGAAACTCTGCATACAACTACAGCAGAAGGACAATACAGTTCAATTTGAAGAATCTCGCACAGCTTTATAAAGCAGCAAAAAGCTGCCACATGAGTAAGAATTACAATTTTCATTTTAAAGAGAGCTGATCCATATTACCTCAGACTCCATTTTTAGAGCAGGCCAGAGGTCCAAGAGCTCCTTCACTGGTGGGCAGGACATCACTATGGTTTGTCTGCGCAGGGGAAATGTGGTCTCCATCAACTTTCTAATGAGGGGCAGGTTCTTCTCAGCCTTCTTGACTTCTTCAACAATTGCTTGCCTCAACTGGTCAAGGCTTGAAGGATCCTTTCCTTGGGGAAAGTTTGGTAGGAAGTTGACTTCTGCTCTCTTGGGTCTTTTAATGTTGGAATGTGAAGGTTCATTATCAGGATTACTTCTACTTCTTTTTCCAGCATTAACAGTGACCTCCTGACATCCAGCCCGTCTCATCTTGGTCCTATAATTGCCCATCTTAAACTTGATGCTATTTTTCCATCCATTCCAGCCAGTCTCAGATCCTGCTTCCTTCAAGCAGGGATGTTTGGCTACAAGAGCCTCAGCAGCTTTTGCAATCTCTTTATCACTTGGGTAAGCCTTAAAACTATACATAGTAGATGCAAGCTTTTCTAAAATGTTGTGCTTGAGGTCTCTAGTCAGCTTAAGGTGTCTGTTGCTCCTCTCATATTCGGCATTTCCATGTTGAAGTTTCAGTTCAACATCAAATGCAAATGTGGGAACTGGAAAAGGACCTTGAGGCCACCTACTGAGACGTTCTGGAGATGACACATCTGAAAGTAGATCAGTAGATGCAGTAGAGCTGGAGTCTTCTGAAAGTGAGATGTGCACAACAGCTTTTTCTGGCAATTCCTCAATGTCTGCAAGGGAAGTAAGTTTCCCGTCAAAGTCTGGATCTTCATAAAGCAAACTGAAGTCAAGGTCGATTTCCAGCTGTTCTTTTATAATCATGATCAGTGCATCAACAGAGGCTGGTCGTGAGCTGAGTTTTAATTTTCTAGCCCGGTCTGTCTCAACAACACGAATAAGCATTGGTTGTTGGGGAGGTGCAGCTGCCATTGTACTAATGAAAAGACAAAATCAGGATGTTAAAAGGTACGATATAGAATATATTAATTGCTCAATTATACAGAAAGTGAATACAAACACAATAACTGATAAATAAAAGAACCATTCATTATTACCTGAACTCAGTTCTGTCTCACTTGAATGAACCGCTTGGGGGTCAGCAGCAGCGAGTCGTCTATCTTGTATGCCGAGAGAGGGACTGTATCGTTGAGATCAGACTGCAGGTGGATTGACAGGCTTGTGTCAGCAGTTGACAGCTCATAGGACCGCAGATGTTCAACATACCAGGACTCATAGTCACAACACAGAAAAGATACATTGTGATTCACAAGGTAGATCTGTTTTATTTTGCTAAATTTAGACAGTCCACCACTGACTCCTACAGACAGAAACATTCCACAGACATAGTCTGTGCCATCAATGGTCACCTTTGATGTCTTGTAGATTGTGTCACTAGTTGTTTGTTCTCTAATGTGTGCTTGAGCAACCTCTGGTAGAGCTGAAACCAGAACAGAGTCAACCCTGGATGCCTGAGTTTTTGGCTTGAAAAATGATGGCGCAGCAAGATGATATGCCATCATGTGTTGGTGTCTGACTGCCATTGTCTTCAAAATATTTTTGAAGTTTTGAGTGTCACGCACCACTCTTTTGAAAAAGCGGTGCTTGGCCTCAAACCGCATGGTCCAAACGTGCAGCAGGGGCCCAAAGCACTTAACTAGAGCAGGATAATGCTCCACGTAGTGATGTTTAGGACGGAGCCTAACCTCAGGGAAAACTTCTAGCAGTGCCTGTCTATGATCACTGATTTTGCACACAAAATAGTCTAAGGTTTCATCAGTAAATGATGGGCACAATGCTAACTCTACCACCTCTTTCAGCTCCATCAAAACTGCCCATACCTTATCACCCTCTGGTACTACACTGCCAACAAGCAATGGAAGAAGTCGGAGCAGAGTGGCATTTTCATGTCCATTACCTCCAATCGTTCCTCGAGAAAGAAACATTTTGTGAAGGGGCTGAGGTCTATCCACTTTATCGGTGTGCTGATATGGGAATGATGTAATCTTGTGATTCAAATACTCCAAAGTGAAGTACTTCAGCCGGATCATCTCTTTAACACAAAGAGAAAGCTCCACGGGAACAATACCTTCCAGAAGATCATGGAGTATATCTGGAGGAAACCCCGTGATTGTGTGGAAGTAATTCAGGGACTCATGCAAAACACAGCCACCTTTAACACCAAAGTGGCTGCTCAAAGTGTCACTTTCTTGAACAGTTTGTACATGTAGGTCATGGCTGGCTTCGGTTCTCTGAGGAAACCTTCTCTCTCTGACTTCAATTACTTGAAACTGTTCAATTGAGCCCATACAGAATCTGCAAACATGTCCTGCTCTAAATGACTCTACAAAGCCACCTAATCCATGAGCAGCCAAATTGTCAGCAGAAACACAAAAGATGGTGCCTCTGACATTCTGGCCAACTCTTTCAATGAAGACACCGTCTTGTTCCAGAGTACGAACATCACGCAGCAATGGAGCAAGTACAGCTGCATATCCATACTTGTGGAGGTCTGTCACTTTTACCAGTATTGCTAGCTGTATAGCATGTAATGCTGATCGGTATTTTGGTGGTACATTAGCGAGGACCCAATATACAGCACAAAGTTTGTGAATTTTGCGTGATGTGCCAAGTGGATTGGCAATTTCAAGCTCATCAATATATAGCTGGAGTGGTAGGATGAGATCCCCTGTTGACAGTAAGTCATTTTCAAGGAAATTAGAGCCATCAGAGCATGATGCATATTGACCAGATGCAGTATTTGGTTCAGTAATCTTCTTAAGAATGTCTGTGTTTTTAAACAACTCTTGAATCATTGAAAGGATAGGAACATACATGCTGGTATGTCCAGGTTGATCCAGCTGATACTCCACTGGCATTACACAAGGGTAGTTGCACTCAATAAAGGTTTTTCTGCGCTTGGTTGAACTCAACTCAGCACCTTTAGAGGTTGATGTAGACAGAACATTGCAATCCATGACAGTGGCAACAACTTCACTCAGTGTAGGTTCTGCAATACTGTGACCATTTCTCTGCAATATGTCACTAACTGCCTCTTTGATCAACGGCTCAGATAAGGAGAAGATCTGATTCAAGTGTTCTACTATTTCTTGAGTAGCCGTGTTTGAGACATGGAGGATAGCCTGCATCTTTAGGAATAAGGAAGACACATTTTTTTTAAGTTGATTTCTTAGACTGTCAGTGTCACACTGATCATCATTCCCCACTTCTGTGCTCTGGCCTGGGCATTCTTCATGCAAGTCACTAGCTACTTCAGAAATACTGGCTTGGAGATTATGGGGATCCTCACTGACAATATCACTTTGAAAGTCTGTTGCAAGACTTGCTTGGTGTGCTCTACTTTTATGGGAATTGAATGAAGAGTACACATTTGTGCTATACCTACAATCCTTATATGGGCATGTCACTGTTTCATGATTTTTCAAATGCTTTCTGAGATGACTGAAAAGGCCTGTTTCAGAAAAGGGCTGCTGAAATGTGCATAAAGGGCATTTAAATAACACAGGCCTCTGACTCTGCTCTGCACAACTGCTAAGTTGTGCTGTATGATATCTTGACAAATGAGTACTCAATGCATTAAGTGTCTGAAATGTACAAATGCAATCAGTGTAGAGGCATGGAAGAGGGCTGATACGGGAATAGTGGCTGTGCTGCAGCCTGTAGTGTCTAAATAACTGTATTCTGGAGGTGAAGGAAGCTGCGCACAACTTACACTGCCAGATCATGTTGGAAACAAAACAGAACTCCTTATACTTACAACTTAATATAACAGTTAAGTTATATTAATAAGTGATAAATAATAACAATAAGTGAATTACTATTAGCTCACAAAGACATGGTCATGGACTACAGCTAACACTGCTTTAAAATGGCAACCTGTTTTCCTCAAAACAATTTGTTTTATATAAGAATCTATAGGTGGAAAATAGCACAAGTAAAGTTGGTTTAGTAGTTAGTTTAACATATTTTTAAGACAACTCGAGAGAGAAAGAGAGAGAGAGCGAGAGCGAGAGGTGATTGGTAGAAGAATTCACAAACAAAACGAATTACCTGGTATCTTTATCACATCCCCAGTTCTCTTCCTTGACTCTGTCTTAATTCTTGAAGCTGGAACAGAGAGATCCAAAGGCATAAACTGATGAACAATTAAAAAGCATCCAAACGGTGACAAATTATAAATACTTCCATTTATAATTTTTCCCTGTTAATGATCTTTTCATTTAATCCCCAAAGTGTGAATGCATCTCTAGTCAAGATACTAAAGCCATCGAGCAAATATTACAATACTGAAGACAAGCAGCAGCACTTGAACTTTAACGGCATGGTTAAATCAACAACAACGCCATTTCTACAAACTAAAGCCTTACTGATGAGAGGTCCCCCCAAACATATGTTATTTGAAATTATTTAATGTGCATACACAGTTAATGTCAAAAATGTCAGGCTCCTCATCACTGCTTCTCTCTCCTAACGATTCTGGTTGTTTTGATCGACAGGTTTGTCTATAAGGACCTTAGTGATCCAAGAGTGCCAATTGGTTGGCAGAAGTTGATTGACAAGTGATTCCACTAATTAGGCAAAGTGAGAGGAGACGATGTGTGCGCAGTGCTCTTTCATTGGCCCTCTAACTCTGGCTTGTGAACAACGTGGCTCGTCAGAGCAGGTGTATTAGAAGGATGAGTTTCCCGATCATTCTACGGCGTAAAGTGACTGATATATATAAAAAACACCTATCGAGACCGTCGCTCAAACGCCTAATACACCTGCACCACTTATTTGCACATATAGTTTAAAATATAGCGGCTTGAAAGCACTCTCACTGCAGACAGGTATCTCCGCTGTGTAACTGCAGGGACAACGGGCTTGTTTGGACCCAACTATTCTGAGTCATGAGAGGGGGTTTCAAAATTTAGAGAGATTAAAACACTTTGTTTCATACTAGGCGACCGGGCGCCACCTCTAGAACAAGTAGTATCTAACTTTTTAAACAGCCTGCGACCCTCATTACAACAACTTAATGCTAGCTCTGCAAGCGCAAAGTTTCCTTCGGGGAGAGCAGCAAAGCACATAAAAAACACGGACCGACATTTCTGCTATTCTTTTCGACACGCCCCCAAAATGCAACTAAATATTCGTATTTTAACAATAAACTAATATCAACATTGAAAACTTACTGTAAGTCCAGTGATGCTAGTTGCTGCCGTTAGGTCCAACTTTCTCCAGTCGTCGGTGTTGCCTCTTTGGTGCTGTTTCCCGCCCATATACCTTTACTTCTTCTGTGTTTTGTATTTTTTTCCAAATAGCGGTAAACGATCAGTGTATACTGCTCATTAGCGCCGCCTTCCGCTTCGGAGGGTGAATCAGAGATTAACTCGGAATAAAAATTGATTCCTGCAGCTGCTCAACACTTAAGGAAAAAATTAAAATATATATATATAGGATACATTGATAAGACAATGAATATTAAAATAAATACATTTTGTCTTCCACTAATGCATTTAAGACAATTTGATTTTACTTATTTGGTGAAACACTTTGAGATTTTATTGTATTTTAGCATGTGCTACATAAATTAAGTTTATTATTAAATCCTACCTACTTGAAACAACAAAAATAACAGAACTTTACCATTCTTATATGTCCTAACTTAACTGTGTTACGTTGTGCTTAAGTTATGATTTTAAGTGATGCTTACTTAATATAGAAATAGTTCAATTCAATCAAAAATTATTAGTTTCATTTACTCAAAAAGAAGAACACGTTACACGAACTTGACATATTTAAGTTAACAGAACTTTTTAAAGACTTTGAGTATACACTACTTAATCTATTTAATTACTTTGAACATTCGGGTTTACAGTGTAAAATTAACATATCAAATGAAGCTTTTATCAACAAAAATGTGGAGTGATAGGCTTTTGAGAAAACCCCCCCACTCTGGACCTTGTAAAAGGCAGCAGAATGCTTTCATGGAGGGAAAGAACCTCTTACAACCCTAGAAGGTTTGACATAGGTGAGCTCCTCGTTCAGTGTAAAACACACCAAGCACCAATTCAGTCTTTGAAATGCCATGCAAAGGAGATGTAGGTTGGTAGAGATGGTAAAAATGAAGGACTGAAAAGTCAAATCAAGATCATTATTCAATAAAACCTCAAAGGAGCAGGTGGCAGGAGAGTACCTGAAAGGACAAAATGGAGAAAAACATAAAAGGGATTGAAGGAAGAAAAGGATTTCCCACCCAAGGCTCTTTCAAAATACCTATCTAAGGGGACGTGTTAAGTATCTATAAGTAGAAAAATCATACAGCCTTCTCTTCCTCCTCCAGCCTCCACAGACTGTATCTCAGACAGCAGAGGTAATTGTTTCTGAGAGGATTTCCCCAAGACTTTTAAACAAATGCCTAATTTAGGAGGAAAACATTTGTAGAGCCCCCCCAGAGGAAAGCGAATCTTTGTGTGGGAGCTCTTCTGTCTTAACCCTCAGGCCCCGCCAGTTTCGGCTGCCTCTAGCCGCCTTGCTGTCATCAAAAGTGAAACCCAGATACATCAGCCATTCAGCCCACAGCACAGCCAGCCAGATGGAAGAAGAAAGATTTCTTTTTCAGGGTGCGGTGCAGAGCATTTAGACACAAGCAGAAGATACACCACACTGGGTACAAACACACATTTGATACCTTCTCTGTACCATTGGCAATTCCTGCACTTGCATTTATCAATAAAGAAGATCCCTGCAGGATCACTTACCCATACAGAAGAGCAAAGACTAGGAGAATAAATATGAGGAAATGTTTGCAAAGTTTTGATTACATGGCTAAATGTATTCCAAACTATACAGTAGTGTATGCTCTTATGAAATGCTTTAGCATCATATCAGTAGTATTGAGCCTGTAGGATATGATCAATATATAAGAATGAATAATTATTAAATAATTCTAATTAATATGAAGCAATAATCTTGAGTAAAATGCAACTGAAATATATAAAATTACAGTTTTATTCATTCAGATATGCTTGGAATAATGTTACAGTGTGTAAAATTGTCACCACTAGATTTTCTTACCACTCCCAAATGAAGTGCACAATCCTGGCTATAAGATAGGTGACTGCTATAGGACAAACATGGATTAGTCAGCCAAGAGTGTTTCTACTACTGTTTAGACCAGATCTGCCCCAGGGTTGTTATGAAACGGCTGTGTGCAGGCAGGAAAAGGACCCAAAGTGCAGACTCCGGAGACAGACGTGAACTCAAAAAACAGCTTTAATGCTGAACTCAAAGTAACAAACTTCCCAAGTACAAACATTAACGCAGGCAGGAAAACCAAAACACACAGCATACATGAGAGTAGATAAGAGTAGATTGCGACACTGACAAACTGAAACACAGGGCTTAAATACATAGAGGGAGCAATCAGGGAATGGGCAACAGGAGGGAGACACAGCTGGGGCAAATCAGGCCTAACGAGACAAAGGGAAGCAAAACCAGACACATTAACATGAGACATGGACTTTCAAAGTAAAACAGGAAACATAACACAGACTCACAGGCAAGCACTATAACAAAGGGAACAGAGACGTGAGACCAGGGCAGACACAGACACTGACTGGACGTGGGGATACTGCAGACAGGGGAGACAGCAACTATGGAACACAAACAGAAAACCAGAACACTAAAACTCTAACCAAACCCCACCTAGAGAACCTAAACTAAGAATAATCCTAAAACCCATAAAGCAAAGCTAGAATATAATGAAATAACAAAATCAAAGAACCAAAAACACAAAACACTGGGTCGACGACCCAGGGACCCTAACAAGGGTTTTCCCTCTCTACGGAAGGCTATGAGTCTACTGTTTACCTCAGCTGTCAATGACGGGTGATGTGTCTACCTTTATTTACTCTGCAATAGGCTATAAAACTTTGTAAACAGAGTCTTAAATGGGTCTTAAATGAGCAATGACCACCATATTGAGATGAATTGTTGAGGATGCGCTAAACTGTTTTTGTCGCTGTTAGCTACTGTTAGCTCTGTTAGCTGCTATGTGCTGGCGATAGTTAAACTTAGGAAATATACTCTCATGTAACGTGAAATCATCAAACTATGTATTTGTGGGAAAGTGTGATTTTTAGGACACTCAAGGTTTATCAATATTAAGAATAAATCACCACATTTGTACACATGTATAAATGTGTATAAATGTGTATAAATGTGCCATGTTAGAGCCCCAACTTCAGTTTAGGAGATGATGCTTGAAGTGAGGAGAAGGAGGATGACATTTTATTAAGATGTTTGCCACGTTGTCTCTTTCCTTCATTTTTTTTTTGCTTCTTTGATGAAGATGACCCCGTCTCAGATGATAAAACATAGCCTTCATATCTTGAAGTGGAAGGTGCAGGACCAAATTTAAATAACCCCCCTATGTTATGAAAATGCCTACAACTTCTCATCTCCTCCACATTTCGAGTATTATATATATGGGTGATCTCTAGCCCCATACATAAAACACTATTAGACAGAAGGGAGATGTTTTTCCCGACCACTGTATTTAAAGATAATGGGAAGCAAACATGGTGGCTTCCGCAACCCATAGTCCGACTCCTATGTATTTTTTATAGATTAATTACATAACTATGAGAGTGCCTTAGTTATCCTGGAAGATGTAATTACAGCCTATTCTATGAATACTTACGAGTACACTATTCTTTTCTTTTTTATACATAAGGAACAGACAAATACCATTGTTACAAATATAGCAGTCCCAGCTGACAGCAACATCATTTCTGTGTGAACTTGGGTCCTATTTGGAAGATGTTCACAAAAATATTCACATAAATACACATAAACTGGGCTGTTAGGATTATTTCAAAATTCAGGGGAATCAGGATAAATGTTTTTTTCTACACACTGCAGCATATTTCTGTATATTGCAGTGTCAATGTTTTTTTGTTTTTTTTTTCCTACTTTACTGGCATCCTGGGTGCTATCGACTGCGAGCCCACAGACTATTTATAGCGTCACTGGGAAAAGCATTGGCATACTGTTGAATGATTTCATTTTCAGTTCTGTCAGAGAGCCAGCTCTCTTTCTTATAAATCCATTCTCTTTCTTACGAGAGGTTGAATGTACATTCCTGACCAATACAATATGACAATGACAATGTCAGATACAATGGCATTCACTGTAAGGCCTTAGACTGCCTTAGACTGTTGAATTTTTCTGTGCCTTTTCAGCAGTTCGAAGCCATCAGTTTACCTTATGCTTATAGGCTGGATCAGGTGATCTGAATCAACCCTTAGTCATGCTGCTGTCAGCTCATACTGCTGTAGAACGTCACGTGAAGCACTGAGCACCTCTTCACTCCCTTTATGTTTATACATCACATTACATTTTTTGTCTTTTCTCTCCCTTGGTGTGTTATTTCTCTGTCTCCCTATGTTATCTTTGTCTTTTTTCTTCTCTTTTGTTTCCATTTCACCCCTATGGCTTCTCCTCCCTGAGCCTGGTTCTGCTGGAGGTTTCTTCCTGTTAAAAGGGAGTTTTTCCTTCCTACTGTTGCAAAGTGCTTGTAGTTTTTACCTCACAGCATAAAGCACCTTGAGGCGACTGCTGTTTTGATTTGGTGCTATATAAGTAAACCTGACTTAAACTGAATTTTTATCCAACATCAATAGAGTGGTAGCCTGAAATCCCAAGATTATGGAGACTAAAAGTATATAATGCTTAGTATTATAATCCAAAATAATTTAATCTCTGACTTATTTTTTAACTGAGATAAAAAATAAATCTTTCTATGCACGATAAAGAAATGATTGCTGTTCCCAAGACTATTTCCTGCTTCTACTCTTACACCAGTAAATCTACATATAAAGTCCACAAACCGTTTCTTTACTGACAAAAATTCAAAACAATTCAACTTGTCAGAAAAAGTCAGACCTCAGTACCAATCCCAGCTGGATGAGCCACTGAGAGACAAAGGGAATATCTGCAGCGTAGAACTCCAGATCTCCTGTATTTCTGATTATCAGTTTAGGAAAACACGCCACAGAAGGAGGTAACTGATTAAGGAGAATCAAAGTGCTCTTTAACCCTCCTGGCAGCTGGTCCATCAGCCAGTCTGGGTCTGAGCTCATTATTTTTCAACAGGCATACATTCGCATTTTCACAGATTTCTTCAAATTCTTCTCTTTCTCGTTGGACACAGGGAACAAACCCTGCTCTGCATTATTTCCACAAAAGTAATGAAACAACATTATACTGCACAAATGTATCTCAGCCTGTAATTGGTGTTACCTGAGGCAGAGAGGAAAGGTGGAAAAAGAATAGAGACTGGTTGAGAAGCAGAGTGAGAGAAGCACTGTCAAATACATCAACTGCATGGAAAAAAATAAAGCTTCATTTTTGTCTTGTACTTTCACTCGAATGCTTTTTTTTTTTTTTTTACAGTGCTCCAGAAAGCTGGACAGCAGCTCAGAACTCTGAAGTATAAAGAAAGAGAATATCTGGGTTGGAGGCTGAATTTCAGACAATCTTATTATTATACGACTAGAACCTTTGTCAAACAGTGCAAAAGTTTCTCCTTCAGAATCTCAAACAGAATCTCCTGCAACAGAAATGTTATTATGTCTAAAATGTTGGAATTCAAGATTAGAGGCCAGTTTTGTCACATTCTCACAATAACACAAAAGCATCTGTTCAGCATGCGTTGGATTCTTTTCCCTATTAATATAAAAGGTTATAAGTATCAGCTTTTGAAATGAATTGGATGGTCACTGTCAGTATCACTCAATTTTTCTTTTAAAGCCTGAGAAGTTATAATGCCAAAATAAGAAGCATTGCTCATTTGTCTACACACACACACACACACACACACACACACACACACACACACACACACACACACGTACAGTGAAGCTGAAGCTGAATATGTCCTGCGCCACACTGAAGGACTACCTGCTCATCTGGCTTTACTGACTCATTCAAACAACAATGGTCTCATCAAAGTGTGACCGTTTTACCTGCGATGTCTGAAAAATGTTAAAAAGCCCATTATGAGAGGTTCAAACATCCAAGAAATAGACCTGGTCGGTCTTGTGCCTCATTTCTTCTTTTCCTTTCAATCTACATCAGGCATAGCCACTGAAATGATTTAACTGACATATTTACTTTACCGTTATTACGACTACTTAATTAACTTAATTAACTGAAATATTCCTTAGTACAGCGGTCCCCAACTTTTTTTGCGCCACGGACCGGTTTATGCCCGACAATATTTTCACGGATTGGCCTTTAAGGTGTCGCGAATAAATACAACAAAATAAAACTAGTACCGGTACCGGAAAAAAGAAGATTTATTCATAACACACGTGAAAAGACCCAGGAAAACCGAGTTAACGATAAAAACAATAACAAAATAACACTGAAAACCGATAAAAACCCTGAAAACCATACATTTCACACCTGAGCCTCAACTCTCGCGGGTCGGTACCAAACGACTCATGGACCGGTACCGGTCCGAGGCCCGGGGGTTGAGGACCGCTGCCTTAGTACACCACACTGTACTACAATGTAGACTATGAACTACTTTACTTTTTATCTGTGGAGTTTGCTGTAGTACAAATCGCAGTGTTTTGAAAAATAAAAATGATATAAGTGAGCTCAGGTCCCTCAAGCTTCATTAGCTGCTTTGTTTTGGCAGTAAACAACACAATAGATGTTGTGAGAACACAAAGCTTTGATGAGTGTTTGTGTAAGAGATGCAAGTAATTGTCTTACTGTGCGCACTTTTTGTTGAGACGGAAATTATTTATGAGTTAGTCTATGATTTGGAGGTTTTTTGACTGATCTAAGGGGGGAGCTTATAAAGGAAAAACAGCATGAACGCGTGTTAACGAAGTGTCAGACACAGTGTCAGTGTTGAAAGAAACCAACAGTTTTAGTCTAAATTGTAGTGTTAAACACTATAATAGTCTTAAACACTAAAAAATGTTTCATAACAAAACAAATACACCACTGGTTAAGATTTTCTAAGCCCTCCCACCAAGTATATGCTTTAAGATGAGACCCAGAAGAAGGAAACAAAACATTAGCTTCACTCGGGGGCAGGGATAGCTCAGTAGGAAGAGTGGTTGCCCCATGATCGGAGGGTCGGGGGTTCGACTCCACTGAACAGCTACCGTGAGGTACCCCTGAGCAAGGTACCGTCCCTACACGCTGATCCCCGGGCGCTGCATTGGTGGCTCCCCACTGCTTCACTGGGTGAATGGGTTAAATGCAGAGGAGTAATTTCCCTATGGGGACTAACAAATACACATTACATTATGTCTGTGGTTCTCAGTCATCCAGGTCATCGTAATCAAAGGAGCTTGCAAAGAAAAGCGTCTGGACTTCTTTAAGTTACTTGAAGACGTTTCACCTCTCATCCGAGAAGCTTCTTCAGTTCTAAGGTCAAATGGTGAGGAGTCCCAGATATAAACCTAGTGGGAGTGTCCCCCCACAGAGGGACAAAAGGACCCCCTGATGATCCTCTAATCGCCTGAGCCAATGTGTGGAACTGGGTGTGGGTCCCAATCAGCCAGAGTTTCGGGTGAGTTTATTGTGAAACCTGGCTCCACCTTATCATGCGAATTCCTGAGGTCAGATGGCCCAGGATGTGAGTGGGCGTTAAGGTGTCTGGGAAGGGATCTCAAAACTGGATTATAGATGGCAGAGAGTTGGTGTCGTAAACCACCGCCTCTGTTCAAAGATGGTCGCTCACAGTGGACATGTGACCATTTGACCTTAGAACTGAAGAAGCTTCTCGGATGAGAGGTGAAACGTCTTCAAGTAACTTAAAGAAGTCCAGACGCTTTTCTTTGCAAGCTCCTTTGACACATTACATTACATTCAATAGCTAAATGCCAAAATCCAAAAATCTAAACAATACAAAAAAAAGTCAAATTCAAAACATCATGCTACAGTTAGGCTAGTTAAAATGGAGGCTGGAAAAGTTATTGTGGTTGTGTGCAATAAACTTGTAAGCTCCCTCTCTTTGAAATACTTTACTTTAAAGACAGGGACCAGACCTACAACCACTCGCCGTCAGTTGCCTTTTTCAAAGCAAGTTTGCAACATGAAGAAAGCAATGAAGCAGCAATAACGTGGAATCAGTCTGCCATCAGTTTGGGATTGAAGGGGGTCAAGATGGCAATTATATGCAATCTGTTTGTGATAATACTGTGATTAACTGTAATGAACTAGCAAAAATCACAAATCTGTTGCCTTCTACATACACAGAAGTTTCTATTAAATACTTACAGAGTCCAACTAGAACCTCACAGATCTGAAACAGAAATTCCTCCACGATTAGAGATGTGGTTGCTGCAAGACTTTTGCTGCAAAATGATAGAGGTGCAACCTTGCTTCTAAAACTTTAATAGGAACAGACCAGGGATCGTGGCATACACAATCCTTCAAATTGGTGCATTGCTACCTTTAGAAAAAAGGTAGATTTTCAGCAGAAGTAGCCTAAGGAAATACTCTGTCGCAAGTCCTGCATTTAGGTCACATTTGCCCATTGAAAAATCCACAAAAGGTCCCTCATGCCTGCTGTACTGCACAGTGGTTGCAGCACAGTAAATATTTTTTTGTGTAAAGCCTGATGCTGAGTTCAGATTTATATGCCAGCCTCTCTTCACCATTCGAGTTAAATGTGGATGTGGCTGATTCAGAAGCGAAAAGTTATTTTTCCATTTTGAGCACTTCACAATGTCAAGCCTGAAAGAGCTGTTTTGAGAAAATTCTATTAAAACATTGTGGCAGAAAAGCAACATTAGCATTATAATAGCATATTTTAAGCAAAGCAAAAGCTAAATACAAACCCACAAGGTGAGATTGACTGTAAAGTCTTTGCGTGGGCTAATTGTTGTCCTAATGGGAAAATCAGGCCCCAACTTTGCTTATACTGTAATTTCAATTTTCAGTTATAGGCAGGAAAACAAACCTATTTAGAGAGCAGGTAGGAAAAAACCTCCATATCTCCCCCCTGCTGTTACAGAAGCACAGTAAACTTAGTTTAGAGTTTACTTTGAACACCTATTGTGCTGTTGGGGTGAAAGTGGAGTGTGTATGATTTACACCTATTTCTTCTTTTAAAAAAATGCAAATCCTCTCTGGAATTTAGTAAGTACACTGTTTATATAACTTGAGTTATTATTATTTTTCCTGTTGTAGAAATTCCTGGCAGTGAATGATGACTGAGACAGCTGACTGATTCCACAAATCAGCCACAGGGTGATCAAAACTGTTCCACATTAGGAGGAAGTCAAAAACCAGCCAAGCTCTACACCTGCGTGAATATGACTGGATATTACTACTCAACTGCCAAACAGCTGAAGAATGAGCAGTGACTGTAAAGCATTAATGAAGCAGCTAATTCCAATCAGTGGATCCAAGTGTGGCTTCCGTAATCTGCCAAATATCAGATTTTATATTTTGTCTGACATTTTTCTCAGATACGACCGATTTTTAGGTAAGAGTCAAATAACAGACAGTTTGCAGTCTGATAGAACTTTAGTACCATCATGGGGAAACTGAAAAGTTGTTTGAAAAGAAGACTGGAAACAAACATTATGTATAAAATCTATAACACCTGCTCAGGGTCTCACAGTGAGTACAGCATTTATTTGTCCTTTGAAGAGAACGTCATGTTTCAGGGGAATCCAGATGCCAAAAACTCCAATGAATTTTATTACAGGCAGAATACTTGTATAATAAGAACCAGTTGAATACAAAAAGAGCAACTGGCAGAAGAGTAAGCAGAAAGAAACTAAAGTAAGGCTGAAGTAACAAACAGAGAAGTAGAGACCAGAAGCAGGTGGGTGATTGTTCTTGTTCTGGTTTGTTTATTTGTTCGTTGAGAATTTTCTCAATTTTAATGGCACATTTCTTGCCATTTAAATGATCTGTGAGCTAGTATGCCTTCCAAAATATGCTACTTTAATCTGAATAACACAGATTAAAAAAATTATAACCATTATGCCCACCATAAGAGAGCCTCCATCAAAGTTTTAGAGGATAATCATTTGAATCTAATGTGACATTTTATGTAAGTACAATTTTATGTACTAATCTTGGCTTGTGTATTTTCTTTCTTTTGTACTTTTAACTACTGATGTTTTCTTTGATTTGCTGCTTTGCAAGTATTTCTTTCATCCACAAATAAAAAGAGATGCTGTGGCCTGCACTATAATCATGAACAACAGAGATGAAAATGAAACAAACACTTAAGTTTTCTTATACACAACTGCTTCTAAGATAAAGCAATTTACTCTCTTGCAGAGTTTGAGAGCTAGTTAGATTTAATTGTATTTTGGGCTCTGTGAGCACCATCACAGTGTTAATATTCTGATTACCGGTATATGTTTACTGCAAGTGCTGAATGAAAGTTTGGTATGTTCTAACATTGTTTTCTAAGACATATTATAAAGAATGAAGTGTGAATTTCTTATGCATTGCTTATTTTTCCCAAAAGCCGAATCAGGGGAGTATCGAGTAATGTAAGAGAAGTTTCAGTTTCCTTAGAAGCTGTAAAAGGGTTCTGTTTTCAGCCACCTGAACAACCTACTGTGACTTAAGTTACTTTTGGTTGCTCCATTATTCACCAGGGGTCATTGCAGCAGGAGCACCACATGTTTGATTCAACAGATTTTTAGATGCCCTTCCTGACACAACCCAAAAGGATCTCTGTCACCTCTTGGAATCTAATCTGGGATGTTTTTTGCTTTGTAGGCAAATGAGTAAATCATTACATGTGACTATAGTTAGGACAGTGGATGGTAACTACAAATCTATGCCAGTGCAGCCACTCGAGGACGTGCCCCTCTCTCTAAAGCTATTGCCTGATCAATATTATTATAGCTTTCACAGTTGCTGGCCATGAAGCCCATTTTCCTCTCTTGACCAAGGTGGTGAACTGCTCCCTATTTAAAATCTGGATCACACACAACACACATCAAACATTTAATTACCAGCTGTTGAGGGCAGCTTGAGAGCACATTTTGAAATTTCGCCAACAGAATGCATGTGTAGTTTTCCAACATTGCACTTGAACCCAATGAGTGGACAACAATGACAGTGACTGCTCTCTATAGTCAGACCGTCGTTGGGGAGAAAACATTAGTTGTTGACTTGTATCTCATCTTTGTAGATTTAGAGGATGCGATCAGCAGAACACCAAAGCTGCTGAAAAAGGTCACTGAGCTCAGGTGCTGAGGTCCAGTAACATGCCAGAAATTTTGAAATTAGATAATAATAATAATAATAATAAAGTTCATGAAAGTACACTTATAAAAAGACTACCATTGCTTGTTTGGAAGGATTGCCTGGAGAAAGCTTCTTCCAGAGACGAGACCAACATGGAGACGTTTGGTCATAAAACACAGGGCCATATTTGTGAAAAACAAAACTCACATCAGCAAAAACACCATATACCAGCTGTCAAACACGGTGGTGCCCAGTCTGTGTTGCTCCTGATGAGCACAGGATACTTGGCTTTTGAATCTGTGGGACACTTATGACATGTTAGCCACAGCAGCAGCCCTGTTCCTGCCCCAAAGAAGTGGAAAATCGTGCTGTTGTGCTGACACAAAGGATCACCACAGTTTCAGCTGTGAGGTGGCAGGTGCATCTCTGTACTGCATGTCATGATAAGTGTGCGTTTCCCTTTCCTTACTTTATATCTAGAAATTAGAATGCCATTTTTTGAGTGCTCTCATGAGATAACCAAGGATGTCAATTGCAGTGGCACTCTAGACTGAGCTGTAGTTTTGTAACTGTGTACATGTACAGTAGGAGTATGACTTGTGTAGAAAAAAAGAAGCTTTTTGGAAATGATTTTTGGCTCTTCTCATTCATGTACTGTAGCTAGTACTAGTGCTGTGCTATACAGTGGTCCCTCATTTATCGTGGGAGTTACATTCTAAAAATAACCCGCGATAGGTGAAATCTGCTTTTTTTTTTTTTTTTTTTTACAATTATTATAGATGTTTTATGTCATGGTCCTGGGTCGGTGACCCAGCGCTTTCAGTTTATTATCATTTTCTAGTTTATTATGAGGTTGTTGATTATTACTGTTTGAGTTCTATGTGTTATAGTCGGTCTGCCTTTGAGTCTGCGTCTGTGTCTCTGTCTGTCTATCGTGTCACCCCGCCTGTTTGTGAAGCTGTCTGTTTAGTTCTGTGTCTTGTTTGGTTCCTCGTGTCTGAGTTTCCTGTTTTATTGTGAAGGTCTCTGTCTGATGTGAGTACGTTCAGTTTACATTTCCCCTGTCCCGTCAGCCCTGATTCCTCCCAGCTGTGTTGCCCTCCTGTGTGCCATTTCCTGATTACCTGGTGTGTGTATTTATAGTTGGTGTCTGCCTGTGCTTGTCGTCGCGTCGTCTGTGTTCATTCCCTGTGTTCATTTGTGTCTCTGCTCCGCGTCTCTCTGCTCCTCGCTCCATGTCCTCGTTTTGTATTAGCTTTTCCAGTTTAAGTTTATGTTCTGTTCTGCTCACACCTTGGTTATTTGTGCACTGTAAATAAAACCCACTTGCACCTCCGCCACTGTCTGCTTTTGGATCCTCCTTCCTCACCTCCACACGACTGCCGCCCCAGCCGTGACATTTTAGGGCTGTAAAACCTGTCACTACACACTTTATACACTTTCTCAGACAGGCATGAACATTTTCACACTTTTCTCACTTTGCTCACAAGTTCAAACCTTCGTAGAAAAATAAGTCCAGTATTATAGAAAGAAACCAAAGATCAAACCCTGTTTTCAGGTCCAGAACATGGGAATAGAGCAGCTGCCAGAGAATTCAAAATTAATGATACAGATGGTACAGAAGAGGAGTTGAGTAAAGTTTGACTTATCTGACTGTTTTGTTTCGCTTAATGCGCCTTATAATCCAATCCGCCTTATGGTCCGAAAAATACGGTAACTTCTACCTTCCTTTAGCATTTCCACAAGTCCAACTGTTTGTGCAATGTTATCTTCCTCTGCACGGCACGGAGGAGTCTGATTGACAATGGTCTACAGCCAATCAGGATGCAGAACACAATGCGCTGGAAAAAAAAAAAGCATGCAAAATTGCACAAAAAAAATCAGCGAAACAGCAAAGCCGCGAAAAGTGAACCACATTATAGCGAGGGACCGCTGTACTGCAAATCTTCCTATTGATCTGATACCAATACAGGGACAGCATTGCCAATACCAATACAGATGTTTTTAATGTAGCCTACAGTGGCAGCTAGGGATGGGTATCGTTTAGGTTTTATCCGATACCGGTGCTTAAGCGGTGCTCAAACCGGTGCTTAAAGAATGGAGAACACAAAATTGGTCCAAAAACCTCTCATGTTCAGCTGTTTTTTTGTAAAAAGATAACAATGTTAGCCTTTTCTGCAGCTATGGGGCATATATGATATCACTCTTGGCTGGAAGCAGTGCTTAAACAATGGAAAAAACACAAACTTTGTCCAAAAACCTCTCATGTTTAACTGTTTCCCACTTTTTCTTTGGTCATTTTAGCCTTTTTGGCCAGGGTGAAGGGAGTATCTGCCATCAAACAAGAAGACAGCTGCATGTAGCTATGATGATGTTTGCTAGTTCACCTTACATGCATTAATGTAATAACGTGGTTAGCCTACTCAACGTAAATTACACACGAACAACATTAAGCTACTCACGCAGAGAAGAACGACTGCTGCTGCCATCATCATCCGTCATCATTTCTGCTACACTGGCAGGGCTACGGCTACACCCGCAGCAGATGTGCTCGGTGTGAGGTCTCGCAGCAAGCTATCAAAAAAAACCGCTATGCGTTGCCAGGTGTTTCATCGGATTTGAGGTGTTACCTCCTTTGCACAGTATCAGCTTAAAGCACTTGTTGCAGGCTGCTTAGTTTGCATATTTTGCTGTGAAGTACAGCCAGACTTTTGACCGCTTCGCCTTGGGCATTTTTAATCTGTAGCTCTGCTCTAAAAGAACGTATGTACCTGGGCCCGCCTACTATCCTCGAAAACGTAAAATGATTGGCTAGAATCTAAAGTGTATCACAGCTCAGGAAAAAAAAGCACTGAAATAAAGCACCGAAATGTGCGCTGCTTTTCGGTCTGGTTACTACCGTTTATGTCAGAACCGGTGCCATCATGGCACCGGATACCGGTACCCATCCCTAGTGGCAGCTTATGTTGGGGAGAACAATGTGTCATGAGTTATGAGATGTATCATCAGTAATTTGCAAATGAACACATTTTAGTGACCACTGTATGTTTGAGGTATGTTTTTTAACACAATACACTGGACTGAACTTAGACGATAGAAACAAAGTATCGATCCTATTGCACAAGTATCAATCGAATACCAATACCAGCATTGGTATCCATACTATGGCTATTTGGATCAATCTGCCCAACTCTGGTGACACATTTAAAACAAGGTAGCATTTCAAAGATGGCTTCAGTGTGGCAAGAAGGACTAAAAAGACTGTGGTCAGTGTCACCGAGTTGATACTGAATGTACTGGCAAGTAGAAAAAGGTCTACAGGTTTGTTGGACAAACATGGAAAAACAATCAGTTGTGCTCCTGACAGGTACAATCAGGCTAACACTTTGTATTTGTAATCCATTGTCTCCCTTCCCTTAAAAAACAGAAAACATTTTTGTTTTTCCAAAAACAATGACTGACTCATTGTCAAAGATGTTATTGACAAACTGCATGCAGACAGATGTGCACAGCTGGCTGTGTCCATTTGAGTAAATTTGTGGAGTCTATTAGCTGTGTTAAGTTACTTGTTTGGAAACCCATTCTGAGTCAACATACTGTACATATTTGTCGTTGTGCTTCCCAACTGAGTTGATTTTTGCATTTTTTTTAACATAACATGACAATATAGAGAAGGACAAAAGGCTAATTTCATGCTTTAATGGCTCTGAGACGGAAACAAAATGACATTGTCACTGTCAGTAATTTACCTTTTAACAGTAGTGTTTTTATCCATCTCTACAACTTCTTTTTGAGTTAAAAAGGCTTTTGATTCAACCTGACGAACCTCTACGGAGGACAATACCTGTACAGAGTAATTTGATCCAATTGTTCCATGGTTTTCAAAAATTCAAGCTACATAAATAATTGGTTGGTGCATCATTTGAAAGCAAACAACAATGGGGGGTTAGTGTCCACTGCTCATTAGGAGGACTGACATAGTAGAAAGAGATGACCCTTGACTGCTTCACTTTAAAGACAAGGCACCAGCCAGAACAAAAACAGCCTCCTCATTACGGACATGGCTGTCACGGACTAACTTTTTCTCTCTGTGACTGTCCCTAAAAGTCAGGAAAGAGGAAGAGAGTTTTGATTATCCAGTCAGCTTTAAAAGAGCCAAGCAAAAAGAACAAAGAATCAGTGGAGTCTGATCCAAAGGCAAACGGGGCTCAAGATGAGCTTTTTGAGATAAGATCAAGCAGAAGACACTCAGCACAGATGCCTGTGATAGTCTTGATAGAGTGCGAGAATAACAGAGAGGAGATTCTGACAGAACGAAAGAGAGACGCTATTGTGAGAAGACACTGGGGAGACAGGAAAAAACAGAGAACATGAGAAAGTTTTTAAAATGTGCAGCCACTTTTTTATACCTCCTTTCTTCTGGCAGAATGACCTGTTGCTATGGAAACAACACTCTGGACCAACTGTGTGAATATAAATAAATTTCTCCCAGTGATTACTGTTGAAAATTAAACTGCCATCTGATTCCATGGTATGGCATCCTCATTAGATCAGGTCCCTAGTTTAAACACAACAACACATTTCTTAGCCAGTAAATTTGTATTAGCATCTGAGCCCTCAACATACTAACAAGTATGTTAATCTAATCAAAACTTTTTCCCAATGAAAATTAAAATGCCTCCAAAAATCTAATTTCAAGTGAGTCACGACTGGCAGTCTGGTAGAGATGGGGGAACTGGTGTAATTTAGCCACTGTACTTGTATGCGAGTGTGTGGAGAATAGACTATATAAAAGATGGATTTGAAGTGTGTGAAGGTCTTAAATCTGCATTCTTACTAACAGCCTGCGGGCGTGACTGCTTTTATAGCATAAGAAAGTTTTATTGAATCGAAGAAATTGGGAAAATTATGTTTTGGCTTCACTGATGTATGACCTCTTTCTTTTCTGATGAGTCTCTAAGTTTGACTGTTTTCTATTTTCCAAGTTATGGTCCCACTTGGAATCAATAAGGAAAATAGAGTAGCCTTGGGTTTTTTAGTCTTGCATCTTGTTCAGATCCTCTCCTTCCTTATCTTTTCAGGTTTAAAATGGATTTAAACTATGATAATTTACACTATAGAGCCCTACTCTCAAAAAGTGACATAGGTTTAACACTGTCTGCAAAACTGGATTTAAGAAGTTTTTAGAACATGTTTAGCCCCATCTTGTGTTGGTACAGAATGTGACGTCAAAGGGTTGCTTGGTTGGGTGTGGCTAATAGACTAACATTGGGTTATGTTAGCTAACAAGTGACACTGCTAATAACGCCGTGGAAAACAAGACTAAAAATAAAAAGCAGTCTAACACCCCTGGCTACAACAAAGACTTTCATGTTAAAATGCTGTGGATCTATGCTATCCACTTTCACCGTCTGTTTCTTTAGCAGTAAGTGGTTCTTTATTGTTTGGCTAGCTTAATTGAAATGGCAAAATCCACCCGTTAGCCTCAATTTCAGGGTTTGTAAAGCACTTTTTAAGTATGGACAGTTTGGAAGAGAGACTGTTTGGGTTACCAGGCCAATAAGCCGCAGTCTGACTCTGGTTTTTCCTCATTTTCTTTTTTTTAGCATTATGGCTAAACAAACCTGATTAAACAAACAAACAAACAAAAACTGGCATTCAGGTTAAGGAAAAAAGCTTACCAGACTCCATTTGATTACTACATTACAGTGTAGGACAGGATGACTTCAGCTATAAAGAAGGAAAACATGTTAAATGTTACAATCTTTCTTTGACTTGAGAGAATGTCAGAATTCTTTATTGGTTGGTGATTAGCATCAACACCTTTCTGGTCAAAGTCCTCACCTGGAGTGCAAAGTAAGGCTTCCCCACTTAGCATTCGTTGCACTTAGTTTGATCTTCCTGTGCTCTCCATTTTTGCTTTGCAGCTCAATAGTGCCAAAAAATTCATTCACCTGGGACCTGTTGATACATCCACATACTTATCAGCAGTCTTGGTCCAGCTCTAGGAAGCTGTACTGTGAAGTCCGCTTTGACCTTTCTAAAGCAGTAAGGAGGCACACTGAGTTGCAGGCAGCTCGATGGGTCTCAGTGGGGAAAACAACAACTTGGCATAGAACAGTGTGTACCCAGCGCAGCATATTGAACATGTCAAGCCTAAGTGGACTCCAACCACTCCTCTGTGTCTCTCACTTTCCTTCCTTTCCACAATTCCCTACATTGCTTAATTGTCTTCATTTTTTGCGCTCCATTTCCCTTAAACTTTCTTTTGGTCAAAAACAGTGCCGCATAACTTTATTTGAAAATAATAAAGTTATCTGTGTACAAAGTAAAGGGGAAGGACATGGTATCAGGGACCCCAAAGAGTATTTGCACACTTAAACAACCGTTAAACTTAATTCTTAAACTTAAAACACCAGAAACATACACTGGACATCACTATAAATACATATTTTTTTACATAATAGATCAGGCTAGTTTTGGAAAAAGCATGAACATCATGTCAGAGCTGGTGGAACATGTACATTCTTAACGTTGTTGCTCGAGGCATCTGTGAGAAAAGAAATAATAATTTTAGAGCTAATTTAGAGTTACAGTTGCTGAAGTAAAAATGCAAAGAACATGGAAAATGCAAGGATCACTTCAGGGACCAATGAAAATTCTCAGATACATAGACATGTAATAAATTTGTAAAATGTAAAATGTAAACAATGTCCTCTCACAGAACTGTACTAGCACAAAAAAAAATATAAAACAGGACTTCTAGTGACAGCTAGATAAACACAGTGTTGCAGTTTGGAGCAGTGGCGGTCCTAGCCTGTTTGAACACTCCCTCTGGAGTTTAGTCTGTTACTGTTGCTATTTTTTACCATTTCTTCTTGGAGCAGCTGTAACCCACATAATTTCCTTAGGGATTAATAAAGTATTCTGATTCTGATTGTTTCAGGATGACCTGCCATTATCCAATGACACATCTGCTTACCTGCATCTTTTGCTCGTTTCTCCTCCTCTTCTTTTCTATTTTTTTCTAAACTGAGCACCTGATGGCTTTGAACTTTTCTTGTCCATCTTCCATTGGTTTTAATTTTGCACTCCAGTATGAACACCATCCCTCAACCCGAGGATCACCACAACATGATCTAACACACCTACACCTTAGTTCACAGATTCACTTTGTCTAGGGTTTATTTCTGAGATTTCACACAACCCAGGATTCAAATCATGAATACATAATGGGCTTGGATTTACAACATTATAAATGAAATGTGCTCTATTTGGAAGCAGCCGGCCCCCTTTCGACGGGTTGTGTGTGAGACTTTAAATCATCAAACTGTAAATTTTAAATTGTTATTGATCCCTTTACGCCGAGTCCTAAAGTGTATATTTATTTTCTTACTCTTCTTATTTTTATTGTTTGTTTACTCTCTATATACTGGACTGTATGTAGCGGAGATGCCAATTAAGTTTACTTTGACTTCAGGCGCACCGAGGGCTCTCGCGCTCACTTTTCGTGTATAGAATTTCGAAAAAACATCGGTGCAAATTATAAGTCTGTATCATGATGTCTGGTGTTTTTGTGTTTTTTGGTTTGTTTTTATTTTGTTTTATTTTGCAAGTTGGTTATTAGATGCTGCTCCAGCCAGCCAGAGAACCCCCCGCCGCCCCGCCCTCTCCTCCCTGTGCCGCAAGCTGCAGGCGCACCTCACAAACGGAGGGCGCCCTCACTCCCAGCAAATGGGCGATAAAAAAACGATCGGTGCCTATGCCATTCCCAATATGCGCTGGCAACGAGCATTTTTTTAAATTTTTTTTTGCCGATGCCCATGATGCCGCCCCCCACCACGATGCCGCCCCGGGCAACCGCCCGTGTCGCCCGTATCTAAAACCGCTACTGGTTTGGAGTATTATAGCAGAGACCTCAGTAAATCAAGTTTGTATGATTCATTTAAATGCTTTCCTGCCTAAGTATTTTGTTCTGAAAAGGAAGTGCCTACAATACATATATATTAAGGCCACCTGTAAGAATAACAAGTCAGCTGCTAACTTGTCGCACACTCTTTTATAAATTCTCTTTTGTAGATTTCAGTAAATTCAAATTGAATTGTGTTAAAATAATAAGAAATCTAGTATTAAAATGTATCTTAACTCAACAACAACAATACAGAAAGGGTGGATTAGGGTCTATATATGTGGCCAGGGGTTTATATCCACTCATCATGAATATCATGATAATTTTGTGCTTTTAATGATTTCTTTGAGCTGTTCTTTTCCTCGGTGGAATACAGTGGATACACTGATCTTTACTGACTTTAACAAAAATATAAGAATTTGGTGCAGGTGTTTGAATTTCTTTGTGATTTTCTCAAGTTCTCCTTTTGAGATCTCCTTGGAAACTGCAGTTAGTTGAGTGTTTTGGGGGAGATTAAATGCATAATATCATGAGTTAATTATGTGCAATTTAATTTACTGATTAAGATCACAAGTGCATCATCAGTCGATGAAATACTGGGTGAATAAAGAGCTAAATTACATTACATCAGGTACAGAAGTTCATTACATCATGTATGATTTCCCCACAACTTCTGCTTATAAATGCTGCTGTATATTTATAGCAAGGGGTTCAATGAAACAAGATGCTAACACAGGACTGGTCCATCTAGACAGCCTTTTGAAAACATGCAGTGTTTACCATGGAAATGCACATAAAAGCCCTGCAAACATGTCTGACAAACAAGGTTTGACAGAGTTCGTTTTGAAACCTCGAGTGTCTTTTGATCATTTCTTAGTCTAGTCATGCATATATAATGCAGATGTACAGCTGTTCTTTAAGTGTGCTATGTGAAGCGTACATGTGTAAAACGTGTAAAATGTATTCACTGAGGAAATTGCTGTAGTAGTTTCTTGTCAGGTCTTCTTGGTGGTATTCACATAGTACATTGCGTTTAGAAGCATGCAGACAGTCTGATGTGATATGATATGTGGATATCTTCAGCTCATTTTATCAGCAACTGTGTTGTGATGCTTGCTATTAATGACACTATAGCCTTCTCCTATTTCAGATGCAATACTTACATTTTTGTACATACAGTATGACAATAAATGCGTTGCACACATTATATATGTACATAATGTTACCATTAAAAAAACATATTTTAATAATATATTATGTTATGAATCATAATGTGTAGATAGTTTATAGTTTATTTGGTTGATTATATTTTTATAGACTCCTAGAATCTCTGAATAAAAAACAGCACATATAATTGCCAAGTACCATGCTCTTCCCACTAGTGACAGGCTAACAAAACCTATAAAACTGATGGATGTTTTCAGAGCCATACAACAACACAGTTGTTTCAATAGAGAATGTATTGTTTTGCAGGGGAACCCTGCAGATTAACACAAGGGATGTCTATGTCTCAAAGCACAGTGTGCACACCTGTATACCATTTACATATAGATTGCCTGTCCATCATTTCCATTTTGATATATAAGGAGAGGCAGGAATGATAGCATAGACTGGGAACAACCAGAGATTGGGGAGACTTAGAGGGAACAATATGTGTCAGAATGTGAATAAGGCAGAGAGAGAGAAAACGAGAAGAATGACCAAGTATAAGCTATAATATCTACTTGGAGTGGAAGTTGCATGTTTTGCACGTTATATCAAATATTCTGCTTCCACATGAATGCTGGCAGAGAGAACCAAGTGTTCAGTGTATTCAGTTTCTAAATCTTTCTGTTACCCTGTACACCGCAAGGCCAAAAACCTTGTGTGTACATAGCTTCAAGGTCAGTGATTTTTCTTTCACTATGGATTTTAATGTGAGAATGTGCATTATGAGAGCTCCTTCTTAAACTGTCAAACTGAAATTTGAAGGCTACTCACTTTCCCTATGCTGTAAGTAATAGAATGAGAGGAGAGCTGGATGACGTGTTCAGAAATGGGGCCTCATTCTTTGCATGAAATGCTGCTCTCTGGCACACGTTTCCATGTCTTTCAGCCCAGAGCACAGTAGTGTTCTTGGCCAGCCAAATTGGCTGAAAGGAAATGGCTATAATGTTTGCCAGCTAAACCTGCTGAGTCTCCAAGATATAAACTGGATAATATAAATAACGATATACAGCTAAATCCAGTTCTGGTGATTTAATTTGTGTTTGTGATGCTTTATTTGCTTTTTTTTAGTCAGTCCCTTTACAGTGAGCATGAATGGAAACATGTTTTCTTGGCTGCTGTGTGTCGTGTGATGAATGCAGAAGCTGTCATAACACGCTTGGCCACTATGCCGATCCTTGTCCCTGGGAATTGGTTCAGAGTGTGGCCTCCCAACAGGTGTTGTGTGGCCAAAAGCTACTTTGCTAGGTGATGGAGTTGTAAGGCGCCATAAGAGCAGTGTTGGTCAAGTTATTTGAAAAAAAGTAATTAGTTACTAATTACTGATTACCTCTCCAAGAAAGTAATCCCATTACCTCTCTGTCAGTACTTCCAAGCGTTAAACACTGCATGGTCGTACTCTCTCCCGCACTCCATATTATCCATTGTTGATCTACACACGTCTCTTGCTGCCACAGACATCGCACACTTGACATTCTCACAAACAAAATCATGGTTAATAACGCAGTGTGCTTACGGAAAAGTAACAGTAATCTCATTACTTTTTTGCAGTAGTAGTCCTTTACTTTACTCGTTACTTTAAAAAAGTAATCGGATTACAGTAATGCGTTACTTGTAATACATTACTGCCCATCTCTGCTTAAGTGTACCTAATATCTACTTTCTACTGTATCTCTACTTGCTGTGATGTTAAATTGCTGCTGAGACAAAAATCATTGCAGTTTTCATAATTTGTAATTTACAAATTAATAGTGACAAGGCAAGGAGTCATGTGTAAACAGCGGAAATAGTGTGAGTATAATTCATAAGCTGGATCCAGCAGTTTTCAAGCTCACGTTTTTTCAGAATAAATCCGCAGAACTGAGAAAAGTCATCTGTTGAACTCTGTCAACTTCTTTGTACTTAATAAAAATTGAAAATGAAACTAGCATTTGGAGTCTGTGTTATCTTAAAATGTTTTTGCTTACTTGTATTATTTTGCCCTGCGACCCTGAAAAGGAGAAGCGGAAGCGAATGGATGGATGGGTGGATGTATTATTTTGATGTGTTCAGAAATGAGGCCCCATTTCTGAACACATCATCCGGCTCTCCTCTCATTCTATTACTTACAGTATAGGGAAAGTGAGTAACCTTCAAATTTCAGTTTGCAAGTTTAAGAAGGAGCTCTCATAATGCACATTCTCAAATGTCTTATTTCCTGTCTCCCTTATTTATGTCCATTTCCAGTGACCATGAAGTAACTGGAAATGACTTGTCAGATATACAGGCCATAGTCTCTTGAACCTATGCAGACAATTACTGGGCCAGAGGTAAAAAAACAACAAATAAACTCCTGTAGAGAATTTGCATATTAGTGATCAAGGAACTGACCTCCCAGGCCATTGTTCCTTCAGTGGTGCTAGTTTCAGTCATTATGCAAATGTACTGTTTATAAGACTGGAGAAACCTGCAGTCAGCTGAGACTGAAGAAGTCACTTGGATGAATGACGAAACATTTCTCCCACTGAAAACGCTACGTCCAGATGAACAGAATCAACTTTTGGGGATAAACTCCTATACCTCTGCAAAATTCATGAAGTTGGTCACCAATGGCAAGATGCAATCCTGGAGATCCTAGTCCTTGCTAGGCGTCCACTGCATGTGGATGCCTAGCCATGCAGTCTGCCTTTACAAATATTTGTGAAAGAATGGGTTGTTTTAAAAAGCTTTGTACTGTGATAGGATGCAACAAGTCATTTCATGTCATTTCTTCTCTCCTAGACATTCCCGATTAACTGTAGTTGCTATTAAGCATTTAGGAACCATAGCAACTCAGCAATTAAATGGCACACCACTTAGTTACAGAGCGAGGTCACTGAAAGCGGAGGCGCATAGTGCGTAAAGGCTGCAAACACTTTGCTGACTGGGTAAGTGCAGAGCTCCAGACCACCTCTGATTTGAAAGTCTTACTTTTAACATCAGCACACAAACTGTGCACTGGGAGCTTCATGACATTTCCATTGTCGAACAGTTCCTGTATGTTTAATGTATAGACAGGCAAAACTTAAAGTGCTTTTGTCCTTAGAATATAGTTTTGAGTATCTTAGCAAGCTCTCTATGTGTGTCTAAAGTTGTAGAACAAGAGTTAGAAAACTTTGATGGGTAGCTGAGTCAGAAGATAGCTCTGATCCAACCTGTGGCTACTGAGTAAAGAGTGTTAGATGCAGGGGGGTCGCTATGGCCTGTTTCCATTTTTTTAAATGATCTGTAATGTGTTTGTAACTCCCATAAGCAGCATCATTATCTGGTATATAAATATATAAAATTGTTTTTCAAACCATGTGAGCCTCAGACTCACTGGAGGTGAGGCTTTTGTGAGCTAGCCCATCATTAACTTGTCTTCAGCTGAAATTTATTTGGTAATGTTTGCTCTCTTGTAAGCTCACTTTGGATTCTTTCCACTGGGAATGAAGCTCATAATATGGCTTTTATGCCCTCTCTGCTGTTTTGTTTTTCACTGATACTTCTTGAAGTCGGTTTTGCTTGACATTGAAGTGAAACATGTTGGTTCCATGTGCTATTCACAGGGGGCACCTTGTGAGAACCAAGAGGCTCATTAAGAATACAACACTGACCCTCCTTCACCCCAATTATTGCATATATTAATGCCATCACTCTTCCTGCTGAAAAATCTCAATGCGTGCACACATACACTCACCACACCATTGCTAGATTGATACCCAGCTGATTGTTTCCTTTGTGCTTTAATTAATCAGGGTTGCAGCTTTTACTGAATACGCTCTCAGTTTAAGTAAGTGGGGTTCTCTAATGAACGCTTATGTGATTATCACATGTTCAGAGCAAATACAGATACCCATTGGTGCATACAACATGCCTTCTCAAAATAATAGCCTGGAAATAATTAAAGGAAAGAGCTTCAGAAAAAACACAGCAGCGCTCTTCTCGGTTCACGCTGACTTGTGCTGCTTTTAATCTTTTTTGAGACCCCTCAAACTCATGGTGATAGAACACTTCCATGCTGCTTCACAGGCACTAAAGCAGTGACAAGTGAGCGAGCATGAGGTGGCCAAGGTTAAAAAAAATCATCCAGGCATATTTCCCCCCACTTTTTGGTCCTAAAAGCCAATCTTTCCCCCTCGAAATTCATCTTATCATCCAACAGGAAGACAGGTTTGCAAACCAAAAATGAGGAAGAGAGATTTCGGTCTCCTTAGAGAGTCTCAGAGTGCGCAATAGATGTGCTTGCTCCCAAATACTTTGGAGTAAATGGATCAAAATCTTATGCTGGGGGTTGGATAATTGTTAACACTCCCCACTCATTCTCTTGGGTCACTCTGCAGTGAGCCTGTTGGAGATAATTGGCCTTTCTCTGACTAATGAACAACCAAACACAGAGGAGAATGATGAGCTGTAGAAGAACATAAAAATAAACAGAAATTCATACAGTGGCAGTTTTAAAGGATTAATTATAATTAATGTTTTCTTTCTTTTTTTTCATTTTACTGAAAGACGATTTGATTTATATTAAAAAAACAAACAAGCACACACACACACAAGAAAAAAAATCATAATTTGAAAGTGTTCTCATTATATTTTTGGACTTGGCTGTAAACTTTAATGATGGATTATGAAAGACTTTTTGCCTCTTCTTTGATACAAAAGGGAAGTTTGTGCATTCAATTACTATTAGTAAGCCACAGTTTTACAATTTTGGACTAATGATCTTCCTCACACAGTACAGTTTGACTTTACATTTTGCCCCTATCAGCATATACATTCTGCTTATGAATCCTACATACAATTTCAAGCAAAGAGATGAAACGGTTAAATGGCATGCAGAGCTCTTCTACTAGCTCCATGGGGACAGACAAGATGGTGTGTGGGTTTGCATAAAGATAAGTCACATAAAGGTCACTGCTTCGCTGCACCTGCTGGAGAGATTACATCAAGGTAAGTTGCTAACAACAAAGAGAGATATCAGACACTGTTAGGATGGCTAAGGATACATGTAGACAGCACAATAGTTGATATTCATGAAACTGTTGCACATTTTTCGCATTGACTTGGTTTTAGCCTGGCCATTATGGAAGTCTAATGCACGCCATTGATAGTGATTGCTCATTTTGTCTAGAGTCTAAGTAGCTGAGGAGGTCAGATCATGAATGAACAATTGAGTCTATGGGGGAAAAAAGCACAAATTTAAAAAGAACTCAGGTTCATTTGTAGTTTTTTTGATCTCAGTATCACGTTTTAATAGGACATCCTTCATACATTTTTCATAAATTGTTAAAAATGACTTTATTCATAGTAAATACATGATTCTGTAATCATTTATAGGTCAAGTAAAAGGTTAGGTGTAAAGCCAATTTGCCAGGTTTTGAAAAATCAGTTGTAAATGCTCAGCGATGTCTTAATAAATAATAAGCCATCTGTCTTCATTTATGAAGATTATTAAGTCATCAGGGGTCATTTGATTCATACTTTATGGCAAGCCATTAGCTGGGCATAGTAAATCACATGCATTTATAAAACCTAATAAATGATTAATGAATCATTGCAATAATCCATTAAGTCTGCAGCTGTTTATATTTGACTAGGGTTTAATAAATGGTTTTTTGGTTCATGTGCTCTGCAGTCTATTTCACGAAATCATAATGAAGTTGGACAATATTTGTGCGTTTTAGGATGTTTATTATGTCATTATTGAGTAAAGTGACAGGTAACACGTGACAGAAGTTGTCGAAGCAGGATATAGAAGATCTGAATATTCAAGCACAATAGTCTTTGGGAAGTTAGGGCTTTAGAGGCTGTGTGGGTTGCCTTTAGTCGTGGCATACTGTGTGGGATAAAATGCAAAATTTCAGCATATTATGCTCATTTTCTGTCCAGATCCACATCTGTTGGGTCAGACCATTATGTGCTTGAAACTGTGTATAAACTGATAAATTGTCAAAAGAAAAAAAGAAAAGAAAGCAAGAGGACAGCCAAGTGGCAAAAAGTTATTCGTACTCATGTCTTATTGCTAAAGTACCAACATCAGTTGAATATTAAGCAATCTGTACTATATAAACAGTTTTGTTTATAGTGACTTTATGACAATGACATTTTTTTTTTTTTTTTAATCTCATATTTAAAAGTATAAATGCGAACAGTTTGGGTTTAAAGTCCATGTGCAAAACATCAGTTTCATTCTCTGTATTGGAACTCCAGGTTAAAAGAAAGTAGACCCTCTTTGGATTCTCACATTACTCACCTGCCTGCCCACTCCATCAATTTTCATGACAGTCCAAAGGAATCTAGCCTGACTACCAACAGCCTCTCCACAACTTCTGTTTGAGAAAACCCCAAGTAAGGTTTCACACTTTAGTCGTATTACTAACAGAAACTAACCTGCTCATCCTTGGCCATTGCTGACTTGTCTCTTCTCTCTAGTCTCACTCCAGCAGAGATAATCCTTTCTCAAGTCACTCTCCTGCTCTTTGTTGACATCTATTACCTCTTCAGCAAACCTTATTATTGTTCAATAAATCCTTTATCACTGGTCTGAGTCTGCTCCTTGGGTGCAGTTTCTGGTTAAACAGGACAACAGCTCATTGAGCTTTGCTGTCATTTCAATCAGGTTGAGGTCTGGATTTTGACTGGACCTTTGAAACACCTTGATTTTTTTTTCTTTTTTTAGGCACTCTGTTGCAGATTTGCTGCTGTGGGTTGGGTAATTGCTGATATGTTATGCCTTTAAGAAAGATAGCCTGCCTTTCGACTATAGAATACTTTTTACTGGTATACACAAGAGTTCACAATCTACCCAGTGACTGCAAAACAAGCTCCAGTTATCACCCTTCAACCACCGTGCTTGACTGTTGAGCTCTATATGCTGATATTTTATGGTCAGTTTTCACCAAATGTGGCACTGTGCATTATGGCCATTTTGGCATTATTCCTGTCTACCCAACTAACCTTTTTTTTTCATTTGCTCAGTGGTGCTGTGTGTCTATTGTTATTGTTATGTTAATTGTTATTGTTAAGTTTAATATTGCAGCACATCTTCATATTGTTGACTATAGATTCATTTACACACCTCAAAGAAAATGGGAGACATTGTCAAACACTTTAATGCATTTGTAAAGTGATATTTATTTGCAATAAACCTAGGAATAGGACGCTGCTGTATTTTCTGCATTTCTGTATTGTATTATAATGTATTTGCTGTATTTCATAGAATGTCTGTGTAGAGTCTAGGTCATCCAGGTTATAATAATCTAAGGAATTTGGAAAGAAAGAAAAGCGTCTTGACTTCTTTAAGTGTCTTGAAGATGTTTCATCTCTCCGAGAAGCTTCTTCAGTTCTAAGACCAAATGGTGGAGAGTCCCAGATTTTAAGCCCTAGTGGGAGCTGCTCCTTAAGAGGGTTCGGCCCACTATTGGTCATTTGCCTCATTACAAGAGCCGAGGTGTGAAAAAGGGTGTGGATCATTATCAGCAGAGGTTTCGGGTGAAACTATTGTAAGACTTTGGCTCACCCCATCATGTGACCTACTGAGATCAACTGACTGAAGATGGAAGTGGAAGTTTGTGTCGTAAGCCACTGCTTCTGTTCAAGGATGGTTGTTCACAGTGGACATAGATGGCTTCTTTCACTCCTCTTTCAAACCATCTGTCTCTCTGTGAACATTGACATCTTTGAAAGAGTGACCTTTGACCTTTAGATACAGGTGTACAGTTGAGTTTTGTCCCATTGAGGTGGCTCTTCTATGTTGTACCATGCGTTTATGAATTGGATGTTTAGTTTCTCCAATGTAGAGGTCTGAGCATTCCTCACTGCATTGCACATGATATACTACATTGTTTAGTTTGTGTTTGGGAGTTTTCTCTTTGGGACGAACCAGTTTCTGTCTGAGTGTATGGCTGGGTTTGAAGTGCACTGGGATGTTGTGCTTGGAAAAGATTCTCCTGAGTTTCTCTGATAAACCTGCTGCATAAAGGATGACGATATTGTTTCGTTTGTCATTCTGTTTCTCCTTAGTTGGTGTCTGACCTTCTTTTCTGTGCATCTCTGCTGATTTTATGAAAGCCCGATTGGGATAACCACATGTTTTAAGAGCTTTCTTTACACCTGTGTGTTCCTTTGCTTTCCCTCCTGGCTTAGAGGGAACATTTTCTGCCTGGTGTTGGAGGGTCCTGATTACTCCAAGTTTGTGTTCAAGAGGGTGGTGGGAAATTTCATGGAATAGTTCTGAAGCATGACAGCATGAACAGATTCCAACAAACATTTAGAAATGACTCATCTCTGCCTCTGTGACTGACTAATTAAAACAATTGAAAGGTAACAAGCATGGCAAATTTTGTCTTTGTCTTACCTGTTTTTTGGGGGGTTTTTTTTACTCACTGCACTTCTCCTCATGTATGCGGCTGAATATTTGCTTGACTGCGAGACAATGATAAAAGGGAACCTACATCTCCAAGGTGATTGGTAGAGACTGAAAACACAGAGGAAAAACAAAACATTTAGCATTCATCTTCCGATCCCAATTTGTCATAGTACCAGACCGTGGAGGGGGGGAGAAAAAGCATAGACATCAGATAGTAAGGCAATGTGAACGGGAGAAAGGAAGTGTGCGAGATCTGTTCAGCTCTGACAAGCTGACTAGTTGTGCCAAAAATGGCATCTGCTGGTTCTAATTACTAAAACGCTTTGGCAAAGCAAGGAAGGAACTTTGCAGAGTTGGAAAGAGCTTGCATGAGTGATGGCTACATCACACTCTCTGATGAATAGAGATACATTATTCACATTAAGCTTCCTTTATAAAAGCAAGCCTAATTCTCTTGGAAGAAAAGGCAATTACAGCAGTCATTCATCACAAAATTATCCAAAATTCAACAAAGCTGCTGACCCATGCAGCGCAGCTCTGGTTTTTCTAAGAGCTTTTTAAGAGAAAATCAATGTGATTTTTTTTTGTAGTTAGCATTGTAGTCATCTTTAAAGTAAACACTGCTCCATAACAAGCATTTCTCAATGCCTGAAAGCAGTACCCTTCCTTGTTATATCAGAGAGTTCACAGGTTGATGGCGATATGATTCCACACACGGCTACCTTTGGCTGTTTGAGCGAGGGCCCAAAAGGGAGCTCAAGAAGAAGCAGTAAGGGGTGGTCTTCACTGATGCTTGAGTGTTGGTGGCTGATAAGGTGACATGTTGTGGTGCCCTCAGGAGCTTCCTCTCTCTACTGCCTCTTTTCCTTACACACACACACACAGTCACACAACACTCAAACACACTCAGTGTGTTCCTGCTTATCTCAGAGGAACGAGAGCCCCCTCTCCTCCCACACAATCGTTCTGCCTTTCCCTTCTCTTTATCTCCTCACAGTCATTTATTTGGAAGATGGAATCAGAGCAGCTCCCACTGCTAACATGCTGCAGCTCCAAAGACCTATAAAAAGAGGTTCTGAGACTAAAAGAGAGAAAGGGAGAAAGGAGGAGTCAACGGGAGCTTTGTGGGTGAGAAAGGAGGTCAAAGCTAGGGACGGCTAAGAACGAAAGGTGAAAAGACTAAAACGAGAGTTTGAGGGGAGTACAGGGAGAAATAAGTGGATATGAGAGGATACAGAGACTGGCATTATTATCACCAACTTTTTTTGCAGAGTTGCTTTTTTTTTAAAAAATATACATTTTCATTAAAAGCCACAAAGAGGTGGCACAACACGCAAGGTACAAAGTACTGAGACAGAAGAAAGAAGCAGGATAAGAGGGAATAGCAAAGCTTTAGGATTAAAGCTCAGGTAAGGGCGCTGACATAGCTAGACTCGGGAGAAAGAATGCAGTGTAATAATAGAGTCGCATGAGGGAATGATGGCACAAGGGAAAAAGGCACCAATGCGGGAGTTGTCTGTGAGTGCAACCAGGTCAAAGGTGTAGAGCTGGTTTGAAATGTATAATATATATGCGGTCGAGAGTTGGCCTTTGTCCATGAAATACAACCTAGATTCCCAGCAGAATTGGCTGTCATCTCCCCCCTATTTAGCCTTTAATTTTGGACAGAATAACCTCCCTTAGGCAGCTATAGAGGACAGATGAAATCTCACATTTCTGTCACCTGCTGATAGACCCAGTACGTCTAGATAAATTGGGCCAGAAAGAGCACTCAGTTGTACCCTGAAACCAAAATGAGCTGCAATGGCTATCTGCAGCTTTTTACCTCACTTAAGTGTTCTTGGTTAAGATGTTGAATTTTTATTTGTGTTCAGTTTCCAAAAAAAGAAAAAAAAACATAGTGCAGATAATTTACCCATGGCTTTCAGTTGCACTTTTTTTTATTTGACAAATTACAGAAGAAACTTCAATGCTTGATCCCCACAGAGATGAAAGATGATGATCCTATTTTTATTCCCAGGCTATCAAATACTGGCTTTGAAAAAAAAGATATACATAGAGTATAATTTGCAATGCCTTTAAAAAAAGGTTGATTAGTGTTCTTTATTTAATACATATTTTGCCCATACCACAATTAATTACTAAGCCTGACCAAGCAGTGCCGAAACATGCAGCACAGTAAAAGTTGGTGCAAATCAAACGGTGAAGACAAAGCAAACTAAAGGCCCAAGTGGGAATAAATTACTTCAAAACTCCAAATGTGGACTTTACCCCTCTCTAAAACCAGATCATTACCTGCTGACTCCCAATATTGCCGCAGTTTGATCTATGTGTCTCCATGGATGGAAACATCTCTTCAAAGTTAAAAAAAAATCTTGTTAATGGCTACCTTTATCCTACAGTGACACAGTTCTTCCAGGGTTACATCCATAGATCCATCCTGGTCACTGAATCATTTGATGAATATCAATCAGCTATTGCCTACATGGTCTATCACAGTAGTGTGTGGATTGTACACTGTAAGCAGATTAATCAGCAAAAAAAGCTGTAATTCATGTTGACAAAGTCCAAACTTTAACACAGAAACCAAAATATACACATATGAACTTGAGTAACACTTTGTTCTTAATCCATAGGATCTAATATGATATCATCCCACTCTTTGCAGCTATAACAGCTTCAGCTCTTCTGGTAAAGCTTTCCACAAGCTTTCAGAGTGTGTTTATGGGAATTTTTGACAATTTTTCGAGAGTGCATTTGTGAGACCTCAATGTTGGACGAGAAGGCCTGGCTCGCAGTTTCGGCTCCAATTAATTCTAAAGATTCTAAAGGAAGTAGAACTCAAAGCAAGACACTATAGAAGCCATCTGTCATAGAAAACACCCCAGAGAACACACAAGTAAACATAGGTAGAAGAAGGCTTACATTAACGTGACAGACCCGAGGGACCACAGCTGTGGTTGGATGGTAGAGTTGCCTACCAATCAAAAAGTCAGTGGATCGATCCCAAGCTCCTCCACTCTAGCATTAAAGTATTCTTGGGCAAGATACACACACACATATTGAAGAAAGATTGTTTGCAAATGTTAGATGAAAACATTGTATGAATGTGTGTATGACTCACTGATGAGATTTGTAGGAGAAAGTGCTTTGAGAGCTCTATATGCAAGACGGGAACCAGAACTAATACGCAGAAATCTAAAATGCAGCATACTAGAATAACAATGAAAACATTAGCCAAAAAGGACTGCAAAACAAACTCGTTACTAGAGAACCCATGCATTAAAAAAACAGAAATCTGAGATAACACCAACAGAAGAAATCAAACTCACTATTAGAAAAATGAGATTAAAAGCAGAAAGCAGAATCGTACTGAATAGCACTCAAATTTTACAATAACTAATACTCAGGATTAGTAGGATGATAATAAAATCACCTTAACAATAATCAAAAACTTTGATGTACTCTGAGATTTTGGGTGTACATGCTAATACAGGGCTCACCTCCACCGTCATCTAAATGGTGGAATATATTTTGGAAGACTTGTGTTCCTCCAGTTTTAGCACAGACTTCACCAAGGTGCACAGAAGCTGTAATGCCGATACATGATGGAGCAAAACCATAATGCAGCTTGTTTTTTTGTTTTTTTTTAATTTCTGATTAAAATAGAGAATCTGAAACTTTTACTAGCTCATTCAGTGTACAAAGCATAACTATGGCTAAATGGCTAAATGGGTTTTCTAAAATTAGAGGAGATCAAACACGCAATGGAGGATGGGCATTATAGCTTCTATCAATCTATAGAACCATTAACTTCTCACTCATTCACTTAGCTGGCCAAATTGGAGCTTTTAATACAGCTTTGAGGGCTATTGTTGAAACATCCATTAGGTGACAACTAATATTTGGTTACAGCACCCTTTTTACATTTTTTGTTGTGTAGTTTATATTGTATTTGCCTACCAAAGCATTATTTTTCTATTTAGTGTTTTCAGTGATAAAGAGTGAACGATTCATGTGCCAGTGGTTGACAGAGGAAACTGATAAGCTGTCAGAATTAATAGGACGATAGGAGACAACTAAGGAAGAAAATTGCATTTTATTCATGTAAATATCAGTTTATCTTTCTATCGTTTAAAAAATGACTTTCTGAAATTAAGTTTCGTCACCTTCATGCATATTAAAATTTCTTGCTATCTGACATCTGGGCTTACTGACTAAAAAGTGGAAACTGCACTTCTCCAAGAAAGCTTAGTATCTTTGGGAACTTTTTCGACTCCCCCTCTCCCTTTGGTGACTTTCTTTTTAACACTGTATCACTGCTAACGAGTCTTTTTGGGGCCACGGTTCCCCTCAGAGAGCCTTTCATGCTTATTTCACTACGCTCTTATCAGAAAAGGCATTATGAACTTAATTTCAAGGGCACAGAAACTGGGCATTAATTATCCTTGTATTTATTTTATTTTTCGGAAACAGCGGCGGTGGGAGCTCGATGAGATATTACGCCGCCTGTGAGTGATTGTCTATCAAAGGAACCATTTGTGTATCATGTATCACAGATGTTATCATCTCCATCACTGACAAATAGGTCATTGAGCTAGATGTACCACCAAGGTTAGCGTCTCTGCTTTTACCATTACAACGACAGTCGGGGCGTTCGCAAAACAACAAAGTGCCGGGAAAGTAATTTCACAACGCTCGCTGATAATTACATGACGGTGATATTTTGAATAGGGCTGTACAATTACACGCTGATGAGCTGTTGATTATGGTGTGTTTGATTACTCTAAAATGATGTAATGAAATGTAATAATTACTGTTGTGATACACAGATGTTATTGCGCAATTGAGCAATAATGATGTACTGGGAGCAATGGAACAAGCTACTAAAACAAAACATATTGCACCGGGACTATGACAGAACGAGAACACACAATATCCATGTCGAACAATCAGCAGTTTGTTGGCAGATTGAATCTACAGACTTGCGTTGCTCTGTGCAAAATATGCAGGGTGCAAATGTGTCTCGTACGCTTCCAACATTATTAGATTATTAGAAATATAAAATTTACATGAAGTGCTTTGCATTTATGGAAAGTATCCAAATATAGATAAAATTTGATCTGTGCAGTTGCAGATGGGATGCCTTAAAGGGCAAGTCTTGGCACAAGAAAGAAGACAAAAAGTCACTAGGTGCACTGACTCCCATACATGCTATCTATCAAAACCACTGCACAACAACAAGCAGAGTGATTTATTTTACAAAGTGCCCAGATTTTGGAAAACCAAAGAGCTTTAGACCTCAGGCATTTAGGCTTTTCTGTAAACCATGCATATCATATTTTGTGTTTTTGTTATGCCAGTCTTGTCTTGGCCTCCTATTAAGTCCTGCTTCTAGTCCGTGAGAGAAAGAATTAGAGTCTTTTCATTCCCTATAAATTATGCATGAGATGCATTCAGAATGTACCTGCAATACACAAAAGTATGTTAAAGTGATATATTAGGCTTAATATAAACTTTATAAACTCTCCAAAAAACATTAGAAACAAAGCAAAGTGTGCAGGACTTTGCATGTTTGCAATTTCATGATTTATTTCAACCTTAAAAGAGGTAACAGCCTAATTGTTGGTAGTCTTTCACTCTTATGCATGAGTTACATCCAGACAGACACACACACACATGCACAAACAAACTCACTTACCATAAGTTCTGACTGACAGTGGAAGGGTTATGAATCTAGACAGTAAAGGAGGTGTGCTTATTTTTTTTACTCCTTTAGGGCGGAGAGAGGGAATGATGAAAGGAGAGTCGTGTACCTGTGGGAGGTCAATATCGACACAACCCAGCTCAGAAAATGACTGGCCTGCGGAGCAGAGTAGTTGTTCAGGGAGAAGCCAGATTGACTACATGGTAGCAATGTAACAGTAATACTGTTCCAAGCCTAGAGGCTCCTGGTCACTGCCATCACTCCTCCATAGATCCCTGCTGAAGGTGCTTTGCCATTTCATGGTGCAGCAGAAATACAGCTATGATGGCTGCTTTTGAGTTTGATACAAAAAAAGTAAAGAAAAGTTTTAGAACAAGAGTCAAAAACAACACCACCGGTAATAATAAACTCTTGTGTTCTTGTACAAGAAATTGTTCTGTCAGCCATGCCAGAGAAACCACAGTAGAAAGGTAGCAGGGGGCCTACAAATCTGGATCTGACTATAAACTGACACACATGACTAGCCAAAGTGCCCGGAGACATTCTGTCCACAGTGCATGACGAGAAAACAGTCAAATATGCTTCGATATACAAATATATGTAAACTGCTGAGATTAGTTCAATTTTTGCACCAAAAGAGGCATGTGCATATTGAATTAGATAAGAATAATCAAAGAAAAACAGAGGACTAAATGAACAAATGCAACACAAAGGCTCTTGTGAAAGAGCAACCATGACAGCTGACAGAGGTGAGATGCTGCTTTCACACATGACCTCTTCAGCCTAAACACACTCTGCTGTATTTGGCTTGTTCATTGGTTTGCTTGCGCTGCTGTGGAAGCTACTGTGGACTAAACAATATGGAGCAGTTTATTTGTGGTGCCAAAGCACACAGAGCCACATGATCCTCACTGTAGGGTTTCCAGCTAAATGACAATTACATGCATCTTCTTTCCATCTCGTTTTACCTTTTGGATGACTTCATTGTCAGGCCGGTGAGACTGGAGTCTGCAGACATACTGGTTTCTCTTTGAGGCTGAATCATGCAACTCAAAGTTTTGAAAATAAAATGAAATGATATATAAAAGCTTGACTGATTAACTCTAAGATCAGACTTTCAAAGAGCTATAGCAAAAATGATGGGAGTGAAACGATGGGAAGAGGCGTGAGTTTCTCTAAATGGGCTCATTGAGTGCAGCACGGATAAGATCTTGGAAAGGCTGACGGCTGCCGTGAATACTCGAATAAGATCTCTGAGTGCAGACTGGATTACATCTGGAGGGGCTCGCTCGGAATAACATCTCTGAGCGCAAATTGGATGATATCTTGGGGAGGCACACTGTCGTGAGTTCCCAGAATCGGCTCTTTGAGCACAAGAATGACAACATCACAGAACGCAGGTATGGTGAAGCTCGTGGCTCTCCAACGGGAGATTGAGAGACCAGTGTTGGACTGTAGAACTGCTTTGAAATTCATACGAGCTGTTCGCACTAAAGTAAAAAGCACCATCACTTCATGCGGATACCCTTTCGGCGCCAGCTGCGGTCGCAAGGCTGAAGCCGAACAAAAACACCCTGATAACGACTGTGTTTAGTCTCTTCCTTCCCATTCCACGCAAGGCCACCTGGGCTGGCTGGAAGACTGTTTACTTAGCCTAGCAGGGCGAAGGACACTGTCTCAGCTGAACTCTGGACACGCACACACATACATAATGGTATCGCTGGGCAGGATGGCTGCTGTGTTTGCTTCGGATTACTCCTCACCCCCCACCCGACCCTGTGGCTTGTCACGTGTTTCATACTGTTGTGCTGTGGACATTTATGTGCTTCTTTGTGCAGAGGAGTTTTTTTGTTTCCTGTACTCATGCTGTCCTCCCAGGAGCCCAGCATGAGAAGAGGTCCTTGTACTTTCCCATTGTAGTGTATATTTCAGTGGTTTTTTTTTTATCTGTAACGCTACCGATCTCCAACCTGTATCCCCGTGTGATGTCTGTGTTGTGTGTGTAAGGTCGGGGGGGGGGGGGGGGGGGGGGGGGGCAATGAAATATGGGCCCTATTTCACTGCAGGGCAACCTGCACGTGGCGAATAAAGCCTTGATTGATTGATATTTCCTCAGACCTAAAAAACGTAAATAGTTTCTCCTGTCTCTTCTTTACCTTTTAATAATACTAATACTGCTAATATTGGCCTATAATATCAGTCTGTCAGTAAATTGGTTGCGCTCGTATTTATGGATTATTGTACCAGCTTTGATTATTGCGAGCCATGAACCAAAAAAACCTGTTTAAGTTCCACCTCCTTTATTCCAGTCCAGCATGAGCTGAACTTCCAAGAAACAACAGGAGGTTCTGTACAAGCTTCAGGATCCCATGCTCATTATTTCACCACACCAAAAAAAATAAGCTAGACATTTCATTTACTCAGCGGGGCATGTTTTTGATCTGGGCTATCCATTAAAAAGCACCGCATGTTCTACTTCCCTTTGCCACGCATACTGAGAGGATGCATAGGTAACAGGTCAGACTTTAAGTGGATGCTGCTGTTTTTCACTACTGCACAACTCTGTCTGAGAGTGCATTGTGTTCACAGAGAGAATCAGCTCACAGGATGCTGCCGCTGCTGCTGGCCCGTGTGGTATCAAGCAGACACACGGTAAGCACACAATAAAATAAAAATAAAAAAAAGAAATACACACATTGCAGCAACTTCAAAATGTTTCAGAGTGGGACCAAGAGGAGAATTGTGATGTGAGCTACTCTGCAATTAAAATGTCACCCAGTGTACTTCTGACGGGCTGTAGCAAGTTTTACCGTGGCCTTAATTACAATGAAGTAATTAAGGCCATTTGTGCATTTTTCTTTTGTGCACATGTTTCTGTGTTTGTGCAACTCCCCTGAATTCCTTTATTCACAAAGAATAATAGAGGAAAACAATCTAGTGTCTCCAAGTTAGTGTCCAACTATCAGCTATTATCCTTACACCATATGCATCTATCTATCTATCTATCTATCTATCTATCTATCTATCTATCTATCTTTGTGTGTGTGTGTGTGTGTGTGTGTGTGTGTGTAAATCCATTTACAGCAAACATATGGTTTATATGGCGTCTGCCCCAAGGTTAAGAATGAATCACTTTCAGACTGGCAGAAAAGATACTGATGCTTCATAAACTGAAACAATTTTAGGTATTTTGTGCCTGATCTTAAAAAAAAAAGAATTAACCAAGGACACTGTGTAGGAGGCACAGATCATCAGCAGTCCTGCCTAAACTGTTGCCATGGCTGAATACTGACAGCAGAAAATCTGGCAGTGATGTTATTTTTAGGAGGCGATTTGAGATTATAAAGTCATGTCATGGTGCCAGATTGAAAGTGTAATTTAGCAATGGAAGCTTTTGATATTAAATGTTTACATTTGAATCTGGTTTTTCAGTTCAGCCATCATGTCGCACATTTTTTAAATCCTCTCTAAACACTTATGCCTTGCTCTACAGCCAACATCTCTTTCTGCAGAATGTAATAAGGCTCCATCTTGGGACCACTGGGACACAATACTGTGGCACAAACAGCCCAAACATACAAACTACCAATCCCCCCAGTGACTAGCCAAACCCTCAAAATAACCGTCTAACTGAAATTTGAGTGTGTAGAAGCTTTGTGTCACAAAACAAGAAGCATTGCTCATTTGTCCACACACACACACACACACACACACACACACACACACACACACACACACACACACACACACACACACACACACACCAAAACCTCTTATCTTTTAAGAGCATTTTGAGGGTTGACCAAGGTTGTTTTGTGCATTTGTGCAGCCAGAAAATATCTCCAAAATGCACCTGTTTCCTTCTTTTAGGGCATTTTCACACATATAGTTCGTTTACACTGGATCAAATCATTTGACAAGTTTGTAAAATTTTAACTTTTCCCCATAATTTGGTTTCTTTTTCATGAAGAACAATGCAAGGGACACCAAAATGCATCACACTGTGTGAGAATGTTCAGCCTGCTTATTGGTGGCACCTTGTTGTTGTTTGGAGTTCTTGTAGGGGTAAGGCTATCCTCTCAATACTTATAACATGTGTCAGGTCACTATGCACTATTAAAGCCAAATATACTATACTAATAATAACTTAATATTAGGCTAGGAAATTCAAACACACACGTATGACACTTAACTTAATTATGATCTCACAGTGATTAAATTGTATTACAAAAAACAAAGTTTTAAAAAGGTTTATGGCATACATCAATTTTTTAAAACTATCTTTGTTGTCTATCATTGCAGTCATCAGTAATGTGAGGTACTGTGCAGACAAGCTGACAATTCTCTCAACACTATTTATGAATTTTGTGTCTGGATCCAGAAGGATATTTGGCTCCAAATTGTCTTGAGATACACATTGAGATAGTGTCTCGCATTTTTGTTTCAATTTATTTGGTTTAAAATTAAATGATTCTTGTAAAGAATATCTATTTAAAAATCCTGCATCCATTTTTGGATCCTCAGTCCAAAACACAATCACTTCTAATTTGGACAAAGCCCAATTCCTGTAAAAGTTATCATGTAAATGTATAAATAAAATTTTAAGATATACTACTAACAGAAGAACCATCAGTAGCTTCTTCTTCTAATGACTGGCTGATGTTCTAAAGAGGGCTGACAACATCAAAATCAAATATGTCTCAGTAACAAACCACAAGGGATGGTCTAGAATCCCTGGACAATAATTTTGTCTACAGCTGTGAAACTAAATTAAATTCTACATACAATGACTTACAATTCATGTAAAATCAATAAAACTTCCCAGTAATATCAGCTCCAGGTCACAATGTTGTGCTCCTTTTAACTACTTCAAAATTGGAGGAACTTTCCATATAGAGAAAAAACACAAAAACCAAAACCTTTCTTGTGACGAGGGGCAGGGACAGCTTAGTTTCAACCCTGCAGTACAGCATACATACATTTTCTTTTCCCAAGGCGTCTCGTTCGTCCCAAGCTGTATTTGTAAGCATATATGGATAATCTGTAATTATTTTATAGCTTTTATTCTTTTGTGTCTTGTCTCCTTCCCCCCCCACACACACACTACACACACTAACCAAGCTAACATACACCGCTTAAATAACAATTTCACTTTCAAAGCACATTCTCATTTGAAAGTATATTCAATAACAGTCTGAGTAAAAAAAAGATCAATTTTTGTCCCTCATTATCTATAATTGAAAAAGAAATAAAAGCAATATTGCTTCTTCATTCGCTACACCTAAATATATATCTTCTGGGTTGAAATTGCTATGAGGTTCAATACACCATGCAACTATTACACCGGCCTCAGGAGTTTGGGCACATGCAGTGTAAACAGGCAATCACTGGCAGAGTGTTCTCAGGTAATTTGCAGCAGCAGCTATTTGTCTCGGTGCAAAGGCTGCAGAGAGTTTGGTGTCTAAGTGCGAGGGCAGGGAAATGGCAACAAGCCAGGAAAAGCTGGTTCCTGCCTTAATGTGGGAGGGCTGACTTGCTGAAAACAGCACCACAGACACAGCACGATATGTAACTGATCTACTTATAACCCTTATGTAAATGCTGTTTACCCACCACTCAAAGTGTCATTTAGGATTTGCAGACAATCCCTGGTGTTCATGCAGAGTTTACTCAGGTCAGTGTGCTGTCTCATACTTTTTTTCCTCCTGCATTTTCTGGGGTCACTCGCTTGGTTGCTAATGAATACCCCTCATGCGAGCACGGAGCAGGCATCAACCTAACACCTACTCATGCTACGCTGTATATAAAGAGATTAAGCCTCTGCACAGACTGTCGCCAGTAGAAAACGAAAGAAAAAACAGGTATTGAGCAGCTGTTTATGAAAAAGTATCATATAAAAATTATTAAAACTAGTATCGGTGAACAAACAAACAGGTAAAAAACAACAACAACACAAAAAGCATTAGCAACAGTAAGCATGTGAGTGCAAACGAAGAAAAAAATAACATATTGAGAAAGAAAAAACTTCTAGATCTCCCTACATTAACAACGCCACTGTGGCTAGAAACAACACACAAATGACACTGGGGTTACTGTGACTGAATACCACAGACTTTGTAGGTGTGGAGTGGGGTCATATTAACAAAGCATTCAAATTTGCATGGATGAAAGCAAACATCTGCCTTGCTACCCCTGATCTGATTTTTACTACGCTACAAACGTCTTAAAGTATGGTTAAAAGAACAAAGAAAACAAAAAAAAAAACATATAGAAAATAAAATACTATTCTCTTAAAAGCAACTACTGCCCTAAGAGTGAGCTGCTTTGCCAGAGGCATGCCCAGATCATCGAGTTACAGACCCTTGGACACAAATGTTTGATGGGCCCTAGCCAGCTTGTTTTGAGGATCAGACTTTTTTACTTTCTTCAGAAATCAGACATGTCCTACAGGAATGTGTGTATACCTGTACACAGAATATAGCTCCAAACGGGGAAGTTGTATCTTACTAAAAAATAAAAAACAAGTGTCATATATTAATTGGAAAAATAAGCTGCCAGAACTTTATTGCTATCTTCCTCTCTCATTCTCTCTCTGTCTGTCTGTTTTACTTCTGATCTCCTCCTCAAAATCCAAAGTCCAGTATGGGATACATACTGGAATTTAAGGATAGAAAGAAAGTCCTGACCCAATTGAGTTAGTAACACCCCAACATTGACACCAGCAATGGAATCGGTGCCTTTGATATTTGGACAGATCTGTTCAGGTTTAAAACAGAGCTATTTCCTGGATACTGGTCCTGGTGGGTGCAGCCTGGCTCCTTCATTTCGATCCAGTTGAACTTTGATGTCATAAATCAACCGTGACTGTGCGTTGCTAAACTCCGGGTCAGCTTGCGTGCCATCACACTGAACGTCTCAACAGCTTCATGCAGTGTTTTCATGCTGAATTGGTTATGCATCCCATTTGTTCTGTTTTCATGTCATGCATTAATTTTGGACATGCTTACCAGCTGGCTGACTTTGGGAGAGACCAGTGTAGAGGAGCTGTATGCATGTTTTGATAATATTTGATTTCAAGATGTAATCTAATAAGATAATAGAATTCTGGTCATTTTGTTCATTTGCTTCTTGGATGGGCCCCCAACCATGCATGCACCCTGGGCACATGCCCAGACAGAATGTCCATTGGATAATCCGGCCCACAAGGCCGGAGGTTTGAGGTTTTGGACTGCTTTGTTGAATGCTTGTGCAAAAGGGAGCAAAAGAAACTGAACTGGATGTGTAGGCATCTTTAAACACACTATTCTAATCGGAGGAGAGATGTCTCTATATAACCTTGCTTCTTTTTACTTAGATTTTCAGCGCAGCGCAGTGAAAGATTTTTATAAACAAACTCAGGTAGGTGCATAAAGAAAGGTCAGTCCAACTATATAGATGTAAGCAGTCTAAATCTACAGCTTTATTCCCAGTACACGGTATGAAAAGCAGGAACGTCACTCTGGTCGCTCAGTACTTATCTATATGTGTATCTATATGTTTGCCCGTGTCTGTGCAAACTCTTTAAAGAATTTCCTTCCTTTTATTATTTTGTTTGCCCTGATCTGTACTTTAGAAATGTAAAGAGTATTTGTGATGTATAATCCCTATGGGTCTCTTTCTGATGCATATGACGATCAAGATGGTGATAATCTGTGTGACATTCACTGGTTGAGCAAAGGCCTGAATCTCAAGCAGAAAGATTCTGTGTTGTGAATATAATGTGTGATACACCGTGTGGAGTGGGTAGAATTGAATTTTGCTATATAAAAACATCACTGCCCATACTTGAAGATTATAGTCAATTGGCCATTTTAGCTTTAAAATACAATCAAATGACTGACTGGGTGTCAGATGTTGAATACTAAGCTTTTATTAATACCTGACGCAGTCATCCCTTCAGACTCTGACAGTTACAGTAGCAGAGGGGATGCAACAAATCTCAGAAGCCACGTTTTTATTAATAAGGACTCATTTCACAAAACAATATCAAATGACACGCATTCATGGTCTCTAATTGTGACTTTTTCAGAAAGGTCTTTAGGGGAATTTAAGAATCAAATTTAATGGAAATTGGATTACCTTTTAGCTTTCATGTTCTTTCCACGCATGGTTCATTTCATTTAAATACCTCTCTGATGAAAAAAAAAGTTCTTTGGGACCTCACAGAAAATAAACCACCTCAAGTCAAGTCAAAAGGAAGTAAAATATAAACTTTTTGAAACAGTTGTTTGAAAGGAAATGGTCAATCCGAAACAATCACACGCACATTTTAGTGTAAAGAATAATTTCGTGTGAGAAAATGTTTAGCATGAGTTGTTCAGAGACAGCAATTTAAATGGAAAAACAAATTTAATTAAATTTGCTCAAGGCTAAAGCACTCCAAGATGATGAATAGTGATCTGTGTACAAAATCCATTTCTCTGTATTCAAAAATATCTGTTATGTTTTCAGTAATGTAAGGCGTACTTCATTTCGAGAATTAAGTTTCCTAAAGATTTTTGCTATTATCTCTGCCCGCTGTAGTGGCAAGCCCTCTCTGGGCCAACTAAAATGTTTTGTGCAGGTATAGCAGGAAAACATTTAAAGTTTGAAGCCACAGGCAAAAGAGAAAAAGTTGGCTTATTACCTAATACAAGTGCAGCCTTATCTAGCCAGAAATCCACCTCCTTATGTGCTTATTTATTTAGCGGTGTTGTGACTGAAAACAATTTGAAAATCAATTAACTGTGGATGACTAGGCTTGAGATGGAGCAACACCAGTAGTGGTGACGATGAGAGGTGGACAGGCAATTTGCCACTTGTGTGGACTTTAATAGCTCAGTCTAAATTTCACAAGGGAGAATAAGGATATCTGGATTCCCTGTTAAGCTAGAAATGAGTAAATAACCAAAAGCACAGTGACACTTTTTGTGCAATAATCTTCCATTGGTCAATGAACTTATTTAAAATAAACCTTAAATTTCTTGTTAATAAATAAAGGCAAACAGAACATTTATTGCTGAAGCTGGCAGACAGTTGAAAACCAGCAGTAAAAAATAAAAATAAAATATTGATGAAGTAAAGGTCATATATGTATATATATATATATACATCCACAGTGAACCACTATATATAAACACATATATATACAGTGTTGGGGAGTAACGGAATACATATACCGCCGTTACGTATTTAAAATACAAAATATGAGTAACTGTATTCCGTTACAGTTACCGTTTAAAAAGGTGGTATTTAGAATACAGTTACTTTGTTGAAATAAATGGATTACACGACGGTACTTCCCTGTTTCATATTGTGGCGGGTCAGGCCTGTTTGGGTTTTGTTTGACAGCTATGTTCTGTTGTTCCAGGCGGCAGCGTTACGGTTGCCATGGTTACAGGGTGACGCTCTCTCTCTCTCTCTCTGTGTTTCCTGGGTGAGAGAGGCCTTTTTGTTGTTGTTGTGCTAAGCTAATAGGCAGAATGCTACAGGTATAGCTCTAAAGAATGTAGCATCATAGGCAGTGTAGTCCGTGCTGCAGGGAGAATGGACTGCCATACCCGTGATGTGTCTGTGAGCGAGGGAGGGAGAAAAGGGAAAAGTACGAGCTGTCATCGAGCAAAAACAGGAGCTGGAAGCATGTAAATATAATAATAACCACTGCAGCCAAGAAGAGTGCCTGACGAGCCCAGTTGTAAGTAAGCTATTAAGACTCGACCGTATGCTTTGTTCGTGTTTTCCTCCGAAACAATAAGTTCCGTTGGAGCAGCCTTTCAACGCCTCTCTCTGTCTCTCGCTAGCAAAGTTGACCCAGACAACAAAGTAAAGCTAGTTTTCGGCTACGAGCCCGACGTATTAGCCAGAGGTCATTTACTACGGTTCGGAGCCGCGGACCTTCAGTAATAGTAATAAATCACATTCACGTAGTTGTAAACAGCATGATAATATATTAAGTAATCCAAAGTATTCAGAATACGTTACTCTCATTGAGTAACGTAACGGAATACGTTACAGAATACATTTTGGGGCATGTAATCTGTATTCTGTAATGGAATACATTTTAAAAGTAACCTTCCCAACACTGTATATATACATACATATACAGACATATAGCTGTTCACTGAAATGTTGTGCCGGCTTCATGAAAACAAACAGATGGAGGTAAACCATGTATGCATGTACATTTGCATTAGATTCATGTTTCATTCATGTTTTCACCTTCCATCATTGTAGTGACATTCATCATGTGTCTGATTAATACTTTAATATTAGCTTATGCTTGACATTCTCTCTTGATTGTTTGATTAGCTCCATTTGGAGCCAGAGTCTCTGTCATGTTTTGACTGCTCTGTGTAGCTATATTTAAAACCCTGGGGGTCTAAGCCACATTTTCCTGTTTTTGGTTTGCTTCATCGTGTGAAAAAAGGGACTATCAGAGTACATGCTGCAGTGAAAATAAATAGAAAGAATAATCTTGTTCAAATGACCCGTTTTTTATATATTTGGTAAGTAAACACAGATAAAGGCCTGGACCTTCATCCAAGAAGTGTTGAATGAAACACTTTTCTGTAGTAATGTAAAAGCCTTTCACAACAGCCAGCCAAGTCAGGAACGCACTCCAGGAGGTAGACTAATCACGAAGTCTACTGTAAGGAGAAGCTTTTACAAGAGTGAGGAACAAGGGTTCCTCACAAGGTACAAACAATTTATGAACCTCAAGAACAGATAGACCACATGGAACAGCATTTAAATATCCACAACAATTATGAAAGAGCATATTTTGAAATAGCAATGGTGATTTTATTTATACAGGATATCTAATTATACTCAAACTCAATCAGTTTAAAACAGAAGCACTCCCCCCCCCCCCCCCCCAAAAAAAAAAGAAAAAAAACATCTATGTAAGCTTACAGTGAAAACAGCAAAATAAAACCATACAAAGAAGTAAAACACAAGATAGACGTGCACACTGATGACCTGAGAGGTCTGACTGGCTTGTAGACACTAGTCACTGTTGTCTAAACCATTGTGCGCTTTATGAACTAATCAAATGATTTTTGTACTTAATAGGGAGCTAATGAAATGACTTCACTACTAGGGTAATGTGCTCAAATTTATGTGTGCATTCTGAACAAGCTGAAGTCACCCTATTAATGTTTTGGTTAGTCCTGCAAACAGAGCGAGCGTTTTTCTAATTTTTGCTATGTAACTTTGCACTGTCCACTTTCTGCTGTAAAAAACAAATTTTCCACATGTGGGACTAAAGGGTTATCTTATCTTATCTTATCTTAGATCATCAGAAGAAAATTATACAGTTGTGTGTCATCAGTATAGCAATGATATGAATCTTTGTGATAGTAGCAAAGGGTAGCATATAAAGATGAAAGAGTAATGTACCAAGGACAGACCCTTGAGGTACCCCTGATTGAATGTTTTGCTTGTGCAGATCTAAAGCTAAACCTGACCTGTTAAACAAACTGAATCATGAGCTTTAAAATTTCCTGATCCACAGTGTCAAAGTTAGCAGTGAAATCAAGTGGAACTAAGACTCAAACTGTCGACCCGATTGTTACTTATCAACACTGTGAGATATTCACTGTGAGTATTCAGTGAATTGTTTGACAAACTCAGTGAATAGAAAGACAAAAGGTAAACACAAACAAAAGAAACACTGAGGACACAGAAGCCACCAAAACTAACAGCAGGATTCAAAGAAAGCACAGAGCGACATACTTCACCTGAAACTATGTAGTATTATATATTTGAAAACAGCTGGTTGGTTATAATAAAATTGCATACAGTAAGAGTCATTTATGATGGTGTATTTATGTATTATTTTTATAATTTTAAGGCAATCACACCTCAAAATATATTAGAATAAGCATGCATTACTGAAACAAAAGAGCCTGACACAGTTGCAACCAAACACTTCTTTATTGCATGACTATTGCGGTGTTTGCATTTTATATTACAGGCGCTGAAACAATTGTGTCCACCATCTGTTCACGCGCACACAGCATATGGCTACTTATATACTCTTTTATCCTAAAATGCTCTAACATTAACATATGATTTAAAAAAGCTAATGCAAGCATTTTTAGTCAAAGTGATAATAATACCGCATGATCAACACAATATACATTGAAGCTGTCGGGATAAACAGTGCCTCGTGATCTAAAGACTTTTTAAAATATATAAGGCACATTTGGGTTACTTTTGGTTTGACTGTGATGACTGTTTCATTTGTTAAAGGCAAACTTTTTCTGACCTCACAGCCCATTGTTCCTTCAGTGGGCTGGTTTCAGTCATTAGGCAAATGTACTGTTTATAAGATTGGGGAAACCTGCAGTCAGCTGAGACTGAAGAAGTCACTTGGATGAGTGACGAAACGTTTCTCCCAGAAAACGCTACGTCCAGATGAACAGAATCAACTTTTGGAGATTTATTTTTCTGGATGATTGAGAATGCATCAAGACAAACTTTTTTTGTGTGGCATATGTAAATAAACTAGTCAAAGGAGCTTACAAAGAAAAGCGTCTGGACTTCTTTAAGTTGCTTGAAGACGTTTCACCTCATGCGATAAGGTGGGGCCAGGTTTCACAATGAGCTCACCCGAAACCCTGGCTGATTGGGACCCACACCCATCTTCACACCTTGGCTCAGGCGATTAGAGGATCATCAGGAGGTCCTTTTGTCCCTCTTTGGGGGGATACTCCCACTAGGTTTTAAATCTGGGACTCCCCACCATTTGACCTTAGAACTGAAGAAGCCTCTCGGATGAGAGGTGAAACGTCTTCAAGCAACTTAAAGAAGTCCAGACGCTTTTCTTTGTAAGCTCCTTTGACTGCGATGACCTGGATGACTGAGAACCTTCACAGACAGATGTAAATAAACTATTTCCTATCCTGTCTGAAAACAGGAAAAACAACAAAAAATGATTTCCCAACCTGCAGGCTTCTGTCTCACTATCATTCTCTTTGTTTTTCCCAGCTAATCACAGCTACAGGTGAAAGGACCTGTATAACAACGGAGGCTGATGAGGCAATCTGTACAAATCAAATCTGACTCGTTTGACATTTTCACATCTGTTTTACAGGTTTCTTCTTTAACACGCACGTCACACTGATGTAGAATGATGCATGCATATACCTCCGTCTCAGAAACACAGATGTTGGCGTAGTTCATTTTTAATCTACACATACACCATGGAGAATGGAGCGACAGATATATAACGAAAGTGCAGCAGGTAGAGCTGAATGACAGGTCATTAAATGAACCACTGAAACATGCATTCAGTCTCTGCTCCCATGACCTGTCTTGGCAGAGGAACAGACAGTAGTGTTATTACATACTCTATCGCCCAACCCCACCAGGGCCATATGGGGACTGTCTGCATGTGTGTTTGCATCGGATTGTGCGAAGGCTATGAGGTCAGCCCTAAGGCATACACTTCCAGGCACGCTCACCTTGCTCTGTGACTGTGGAGAGTAAGAGCATGGTGGGAGTAATAGTCTTGACCCTAGTGGTTCTCAGTTGAGTTTCATTATGAACAGTGCTTCAGTGTTGACACAGTGTGATGACTCACAACCTTTGTGTTATGACCTTGTGCTATTGAATGGTTGCAGATGAAAGCCATCACACTGAGAATTGGTGAAAACTTCAGCTTTGTTTGAGACTTTTTCAAAAGATATTCAAGGTGATTAATACAGAGATCATTAAAACTAATAACTGTAACGATATGTCATTGTCATTCTTGAGAAAGTGTAATATTTTAATAAATTACTTTTTGACTGATTATGGCGATAGATAGGCTAGGTTTTTTTCTTTTTCGATTACACTATTGTTGAGTGGTTGGATTCTAGTTGTGATGTAATCTGCCACAAAGTATCTTCTTTAATTTAGTAGAAAAGTGAAGACATAATGTTAATGTTTGAGCATTTACACTGATCAACCACAACTAGGGCTGTCATGATATTAGGATTTCAAACTCGATACTAATACTGTCCCAGGCTCCAAAGTCCAGGTCACAATTTTGCAAGATGTGCCAGAGAAAATGTAACTTCCTCAGCTATCAGGAGCTTGAGGATCCACTGCAACCAGTCTGGTGGCAAACACGCAGTTCCTGTGTCCATCTCCTCATATCTGAGTGCTGATTTGGAAGGTTGATGAAGACTGCTGCTGTATTTTTCAAATGTTTTTTTTTAATGTTTAATGTGGACATTTTATAAGAGATATGATATAAGATAGCGGTCCCCAACCTTTTTTGCGCCACGGACCGGTTTATGCCCAACAATATTTTCATGGACCGGCCTTTAAGGTGTCGCGGATAAATACAACAAAATAAAACTAGTACCGATAAAACCCCTGAAAACTATACATTTCACACCTGAGCCTCAACTCTCGCAGCCCGGTACCAAACGACTCATGGACCGGTACCGGTCCAAGGCCCGGGGGTTGGGGACCGCTGATATAAGATATAAGAGAATGACTGATTTCAGCAAGTGAGTTCAAAATACACAGTTTTCTTTATTTTTAGCTAATGTAGCATCATTAAAAACAAACAAATTATCAATGATATTGATATTCCATGATGACAAAAAAAGACAAAAATTGTCATGCTATAATTTATTGGTAAGCATCCAGTTCTTTATATTACTGACATGTCAATCATGTTGAGCTTTTTAATGTAAACTACACATATAATTGACATATGTCCTATTTTTTATTATCAAGGTTTGATCCATTAATTTTAACATTTGAACAACAAGTATTAAGCTCCCGTTCTTTGAATTGCCAACTTACTATGGTGCAGACATGTGTCCCAGTGATCCCAGTGCCACAAGGCAAATTGGTACTGGGTAAAAGGCCAGAAAAAGTTATTCACAAGACCCCTATCAGGAAACAACTAAGGAATCAGTTTGCTCTCCCAGGGTCCACCCTGCAGTCAGGCCTGAAGGGGGGCTGCATCTGGTGGCTACCCTGAGCTCAAATAGGTCATGGGTCTAAATATTTGTGGGCTCAACACCTGCAGGAAATGCTGGTTAGGTGCAATATGTGCCAGGCAGCAGTCAGTGGTGGATGCCCTCGCTGTCCAATCCCTTGCTTTTGAAACTACTTCTTTGAACATGAAATTCAACTCTGGTGGGGAAGGAGCCTAAGAGATACCAGCTACCAGTTTGCTGCCTGCATGTTGGAGTTTTCCTCAGTCAATTTGAGGGCTGCTTTCCTGCACCTTGAGGACAGGGAATGGCTCCTGACTGTCGTACCGGCAGTCCAAGCGGAACAGGTCTCTGGCAGTAGCCAAAGTAAAAAATTGGGTTGAAATACAGATAAGGTAATAAATCTGTGTTATTTTACTCAACATTTTTTTCATAGAAAAAATGCTTATTCTCCCCTCAAAGGGAGGGAGTATGTTATTGCTTCCATTTGTTAGTAAATAGTCAATTAGTCAATAATTTTCAAGATTTCAATATCCAGTTTTGTGTCATGGTATATACCAATAACAGCTCGTGCGGATTTAATTTTGGTGAAAATTAACCTTCATTGTTGGCGCCTAAGGTCTACGTTGAACTTGAAAAAATAGTCAAGAAACCGTATCAAGTAATACAAAGGTCATGGAGACAGCTGTACAATACACTTTTTATTTTTTCAATACAACAACCTATGACATCACAACAATGTCATAGGCTGAAATCAGCGTGTTGTAATAAAAAAAAAATCATAAAACATTTGACTTTGACCTACGAGGGACTGCTGACTGCTCTTGTATGTATATGAAAACCTACAAGAAAACAATGCAAGAAATCACAAACTTCAATGAGAGTTATTTTAACTTATATTATTTTGTTATATTTTTGGACCACATTATTTAATTTGAAGTTAACTATACCAGTGCAAAAGAGCTCTTCTTCATTTTAAGTGAAATGCACTTTATACCACCTTGATTGGCAAATGTAATCCACTCAAAAATGTAAAATGAATGGCAGAGACTTTTTTAGAATGCCGTGAACAAAATATTTTATATTTTAAGAATCAGATATCTCAATTTCTGTGCATGATTTCTCTTGATCTTGTGCGCTATACACCACACGATTACAATTACACTGATTCTATTGAAGGAAGAATAACAGAGGACAAAGAACCAGAAAGAGAAAAAGCAAAAGCAGCTTGTGAAGAAATTGAGGAAAGGATCGAGGCTTTGCTCTCTTCACGACTAAGATATACTTAAAGACGATGGTCTGACATTTAAAGTAAACTCGTCTGCACTGATTGAAAAAAAATTGAAAAGAGTAACATCTTGGTTATAGTTGTGAAGATGAGACAGTGGGAAACTGATAGTCTGTAATTATAGGAGTATGTTTAAAGCTGCATGACCAAAGTTTATTTCAGGACAGTACGCTTTTTTATAATTATTTCCAGCTCACTTTTGAAAGAGCAATCAATTATATTAAGCAATGACCTTTTCTAATTGCAAAATAATTGGATGCTGATTTCCCTGGTGACATTTTTGTTATACGTTTACACACTTAAAAATACTGACAAAAACAAAGTGGTGAGATAAAACCCACTTTTTCTATCTTTTTCATTATCGGGGCTTAAAATACCACCACAAATTGAAAGCTAACTTTCCGCCACTTTGATGAATAGCAACAGATAAAAACAGAATTAAATATATCTTACACTTGCTTCTCAAAAACATTTTTGCTTCAATACTCGATAAGAATAATATTCCAGTTAAAGAACTGGAAAAAAAAAATTGCAAAGTGGGTTCTTGCAGACAACCTGTGGACAAAAGGATGGTCCCTAACTTAGTTTGTGCCTGCATCAGATTAAAAGAAGTAAAACAAAGCGATCTAGGAGTATCAAATCAAACAAAATCATTAGTCGCTACATAATTAAATTTTTGTGCTGTTTCCATCAGAGTAGAATAATGTGTATCACCGTACATTAAGGCTAAATAACCAATAGAGCTGTAGTAGCCCATCGTGAGGGAAGATTTTAATTACAGGAGAATGGAAGAAATGCTCCCAAATGCCTCTGCTGAATGGAGTTTCATGAAGTGAATTAGCAGGAAAACTAGGTGATTCACTTTGTCTTTCCCTCACATGTACACACACACACACGCACGCACACAAACACACAGAGTCTGTGTCCTTATGTCTGTGCCAACATGTGCCCATGTGTGTTCTTGCAGTCCCAGCTGTCACAAAGCTTCGGTTTCACCCCAGTTGGCCCTTTGCTTTCAGGCCATTGTGTGCTCTCTTTCAATTTCAGTCTGCCCTGCGGTGGATACAAGCCATTTTGGAAACTGCTGAGTGTATAAAACATTTCTGCATGGCTACCGTGGAAGAAAAATCAGCTCATCATAAAAAGGCTCTCTGGTGCTTCTAGACAAAGCTCAGATAATGACTGGTCAATTTACACCTAAGGAAGGTGTTTTGCACATTTATATTAATGTTTTGTGTTTGCAGTGTGGCAGATTGTCATTGCCAAATTGCTCTATTAAGCATAACTTGAAATAATAATTTAAATATTACATTAAACACTGCATCTGTTGAATGTCACTAATTAGTACATCATGTGACTCACCTTTTTGTTTAATTTAATTTCTTGTATTGCATCTTTTTTATCTATTGTATCTTTTGAGCCAAAGCAACAAGGTTATAAAGATATGCCTCTTAGCCAATTCCTTCTTTGTGACAAATGTAGTTAAAGCAGACATTGATTCAGTGAAATCTAAAGTAAACACAGTGGAATTCAAGTTCACGTGAAGCAAACTTTGTTGTGTGACAACCTTGTTATGGAAACCTCTTTGCATATTTTTAAAGGTAAAGAGCTTTTACAATAATACAGTGAGAACCTCAAGCTTCTACTGATTCCCCTTGAGTTAACAATGGACAATAGTTGGGAGGAAGACACCTCCAGTAGAGCTGTGCAATAATGGTAACATAAATAGAGGGAGTGGAGGGGGGTGGGGGGGGGGGTGGGGGGTGGAGGAGAAGTTCTTAGTGCATCATGGGAAGTCTCATTGCTGTAATGGTAATGGTAAAATAGGATGGCAGCCTCCGTGCGACTTGTTAGTACTCTAGCTATGGCAAAAGTACCAACAAGAACTGAATACCAAGAGAATACCAGACATTCCAGTGTCCAAACAGCAGGATTTGTTGCCCTGTGACAAAAGGTTAGTAAAACAATGCAATTCAACAACTACAATTTTCCAATTTATTCTGTTTGAGTCAACACATCTAAAAAAATGTTCTTACTGTATAGGCTTCATATACAGGACTTCTAGGTGTCCCTGTTTTTTTGTATTTCATTCAAAGGTTTATGGTTATTTTTTCTCTCAAACACAGTAATAAAGTTCACTCAGCAGTTGCTGTTTGCAAAGCAAAGTCTGGTCTGAATCACTTTTCCATTTTAATCAGTTCAGCTGCTGAAACTATTACAGCAGATTTACTCTTTCATCAATGTTTGCCTTTCTCTCTTTCCCCACACCACTATTCCCTGTCTGCTTCTATCTGCCTCTGCAGATCATCCATTTCTACCCCAGCTGCTCCATGATTGTATTTTCCCTCATAACCCTTCCCACATCCCCAAATACACATCTTTCTTTTCCTATGCCTATCTTAGATTTTGATTTGAGTTTGTCTGGGGCATGTTTGCTCTCCCTCTTGTACTCAGCAACCAGTAGAATGGGGGGTGGGGGTGGGGGGTGGTGGTGGATTATTGTTTGTGAGGGAGAGTCAAAAGAGAAGAAAAAGACAGAGGGAAACATTGTGAGAATTTATTTCATAGGCAGTGCCTCCTGATGAGATTTGTGGGGTTCAGTTTTTCCTTGTGTTGTAGGAAGGTTCATGATCCCACTGTGCTGCTGAAGACTGAAGGAGAAAGACTCATCCATTTATCAACCCTTTACATGTTCTCCATCTGTATGTGCTCCGTATATGCTCTCTCTGCTGCAGCATCGGTGCACGTGCAGTACACTATGATTTTCAAGGTGGTGCACAGGCTCTCAAGACAGGGCACAGCAGTGCTTGGAGCCTAATGCTAATGTCAGCATAGCAGCAGACAATGCAAATATTAAAATGCTAGGCATATTTATAATATTAGGCATAATTTTATATGATTATATCAAATAACTTTTTGCATCATCCCAGTGTCTCAGCAAGCTAACCTTTGCTTATTAGAACTAAATATTTAATTAAGCTGGATAAGCATTTTAAGGGAAATTGTTTCCCTTAAAGGTATCCATTAAGGGAAACATGTAGGAAACAAATTTAATTTAATCTCTTTTAAATTTGAGGGAAAACATCAACAACTGTGACCTGGAGACCCTAAACAAAACGTAAAATCATCCCCTGGGGAACATTATATCTTTAAAATTAAAACTTTATAGCAATCTAAGTAATCATTGCTTTCCCAAGAGTTATACTGCAAATCTTGTTGAAATATTACAGAGTTAATTAAAGCAAAATTTGGGTGTCATCATGAATGAGGTCATTTTTACGTCACCCTAATGTCTTACAAAGTTATTTTTCACCCCACAATGCTGTGGCATACTCTGCATTTGTGAAAGTTTATTTGAATTACCTTAATCACTATAATTATTTCTCTAAAGACAAAATAAAAATTCTATCTGAATAGACCAAATGCAAGCACACAAACCCATTTTTTACTCCCTTCTTCCCAAACAATGACCTTTGTGTAGACCCTGTCAAATCTGGAACCGATCAGGCAGAGAGTGGTCCAGAGAGGCCTCTGTCTGTGTGCCAGAGTGCTGTTGCCCTTTTCGCCTACAATTGCACTTCTATTTGAAGCAACTGATTGTTGTGGCTGGGCCCAGGGGTCCTGTGGAAGAGACATTCAAAGTGGCCTTCTGCTCATTTTACGGCCCACAGACCATGGCACCATTGCTTGGACTCAAGTGCCAACTAGAATTGAACACCACAGCACTATAAATCAAACACCGCCAGTTTCTTTGACTCAATCACCATAAAAACCAAATCGGAGTCTGCACGAGCTCCTAAATTGCACAACATGGTTTGTAATTCTGTATCTGTGATGACAGGAAGAAGCAGCAAGCACACCAGAATAATGTCACAGACCTGGCTGAACTGAGCTTTTTTTGGTTAATGCTATATATGAGAAACTTTAGTTCAGACATCTATTCAAGTAGTAATAAAAGACAACATAAGGACAACAACAGCCCACAGACACACAAAATGCAAACATCAAAATTAATAATCAATTAATTTTCCCACTGTTTCCAGACCACATTTTTGGAATCATTTATTCAATATATAAATGTACATTTAAAATTTCACATCAAAGAATGAAGGTTAAGAACACTACTAGTCATCATCTGCGCTTGTCCATCTTGGGAGCTTGAGCAAGTCCTTGAATGCATCACTATCCCTCCCCCGAAACATTTTTACTTGGATATACTGTAAGCAGTGTTGTTGCTGGTGTAGCTCAGTAGGATCAGCAGGCGATCATATGCTGCATCTGACATACAGGCATGTCTTCCCCTCTATCTCCGCTTTCCTGTCAGTCTCTACTGTTCCAAACAAATAAAGCAGAAAAAGGCCAAAACATGTAATGCATTGCATCACTTAATTACTCATCAGAAAAGTAATTTGTTACACTACTTTCATGCTACTCTGTAAAATAACCTAAAACACACAGTCACATGTTTGCCACTTAATAATGTAAGCCTCAGTCTACAGTCCGAAACACCAACACAAACCACAGTCCTAATGAGGACATATACAATATTACAATTACAACATTAGAAATACACTACGCACAATAAACACAAAGCAAAGATGGAAAGCAGCACAAAGAGACTGTAAAGTGATTCTGCTTTAGAAACATGAACAGGTAGAAACAGGCTCTGGCTGCCTGGCTGGTGTCAGCATGCACTCAGCTTTAATATCACTCTGGGTTCTTGGTTAGTTTGTGTTAGCGTGCTGTCTGTAGAGATACCTGGGAAGAGTCAAAGTTCTCTTAGCAGTTCTGTTAATGTTTTATTCTGTCACAGGTGAAGGTTGAAGTTTACCATCACACTCCTGCCCTTTTGTGCAATAAAAAATAAAAGTAATATCGCTATGCTGTAGACATTTTCCTCCCACACACAAACCAAATTTATCTGATAGCAGCACAAGGGCACGGGAGTAAAACAGGTTGTTTGTTTGAATATATACACATATATTTCTAAATTCTGCCTGCCTTGCCTGCAGATAATGGAAGAGTCTTTGCAATGTCAGTAACAACATAATTGTAACTGTAATGTAATTACTGAATTATACTTACATTACTGCATTACTGAAAAATATCATGAGATTATAGTAAGTAAGTAAGTAAAAACTTTCAATCCTTGTTAGTTAAAGCGATCATTACCAAACTCATTTTAGGGTTGAATTCAGCATCGTACTGCAAACCGCTTGAGCAGACCCTAAACAGCTGCTGCAAGCAGGCACTATAAGCAGAGAAAACATCAGTATACATCAAATAAGACCTTCATCCATCATACATTCAGTATTCTGCTTGTTTAGTGTTTTAGAAAATCATTATATATAAGGTGCAGAAAACAGGTGATAATCTAAAGTCTTACACTGTTTTTTCTATTTGTCATGGCCGTGTAGCTATTTTATTTTTGAAACTGTAAAGGAAAGGGGGAATAAAAGGCGTGGAGACAATACTTCCATCATGGAAGCCCTTTTTTCTCTTCAAATGCAAATCAAGCCAGCCACTCAAATGAAAAAGCAGGAATATTTAATGCAGCTTGTTATCAAGCAAGTATCCTTATTACCTTTAGCACATTCACTTACATGTCCAGATAAGGCTGGACACTCTGGGCCATCTCAAGACTCTGTCAAGCTTTGCAGGTTCTACAGATGTAAGTCATGTTCTTTCAAAGGACCCAGGTCATGTACAAGAGAAAATTTGTTATGACCTTTTCAATCAGAAAAAAATATGTGATATGTAATATCTTGAAGCAGTGGGACAATAAGCAAATCTCTGTCTGTTTTTAATTTATCTCACATCAGGATAGATATGAATAAGGAAAATAATAATAATAATAATAGTAATAACAAAAAAACTCTCTAAATAATACTTCATCTGCTGTTTCACGCTGAGATCTCTGTAGTACAGTCATGCTTCTGAGGCTTTGAGATGCCAAACGTTTTTGGGGCATAGATTTAAATGTGATTTAGGTCCATTGGTTACTCCCTTGTCGTAAAGGACTTGTGGTCTCAAGAGACATCAGAGCAAGAGAGTAAAACAGAGGAAGATAAAATGAGGCAGAAACAGTTGAAGATTACAGAGAAGAGAAAGAACTCTAAAGTCTAAAAAAAAGTTGAAAGAGAAAGATAACAACTCAATAGAATATTCATGAACATTGCCTAATTTTTATTCATGCTCTGCTGCTGGTGATGATGGGACCTTGACACCAGAGCCCCCGCTTTCTGATAAGCATGCATTCACGTGCTCCCACCCACCCTTCAGCTCACCCATGGCCCCACTCCACCGCTCTAATCCTCAACCTCCGCTTGGATTCCAAGCTGTAGGGACCAAACTGTCTTCCTCCTCAGAAGCCTTCGAGGCTATTGAGCTCTAGTACTTACTGTGTGTAATATGATCAGGCGGGAGCAGAGCCCTCCACCGCGGAGGACAGCTTGCTGTGTAGATAATTTTGTCTCAAGGAAAGCCACATTTTTTACTCTTACATGACTGGCTGGATAGGAGTTTGCATACAAAGTGAACTGTAAACACAGATACCACGACCAAAATGTGCATAAAACACTGGAGTGGTTATTGCAGTGGCAAAGTATGCTTTTAATCAGGGATGTTGGCCATGTTGTGCTTTTTTAAGTACTATATGCAGTGTTGGGGAGTAACGGAATACATGTACCGCCGTTACGTATTTAAAATACAAAATATGAGTAACTGTATTCCGTTACAGTTACCGTTTAAAAAGGTGGTATTTAGAATACAGCTACTTTGTTGAAATAAATGGATTACACGGCGGTACTTTCCTGTTTCATATTGTGGCGGGTCAGGACTGTTTGGGTTTTGTTTGACAGCTACGTTCTGTTGTTCCAGGCGGCAGCGTTGCGGTTGCCATGGTTACAGGGTGACGCTCTTGCTCTGCGTGTTTCCTGGGTGAGAGAGCGCCTTTTTGTTGTTGTTGTTGTGCTAAGCTAATAGGCAGAATGCTACAGGTATAGCTCTAAAGAATGTAGCCTCATGGGCGGTGTAGTCCGTGCTGCAGGGAGAATGGACTGCCATACCCGTTATGTGTCTGTGAGGGCGACGTGGGAGAAAAAGGAGAGTCGAAAAGTATGAGCTGTCATCGAGCAAAAACGGGAGCTGGAAGCATGTAAATATAATAATAACCACTGCAGCCAAGAAGAGAGCCTGACGAGCCCAGTTGTAAGCTATTAAAACTCGACTGTACGCTTTGTTCGTGTTTTCCTCCGAAACAATAAGTTCTGTTGGAGCAACCTTTCAACACCCAGACAACAAAGTAAAGCTATTTTTCGGCTACACACTGAACCGTATTAGTCAGAGGTCCCTTTACTACGGTTCGGAGCCCCGGACCTTCAGTAATAGTAATAAATCACACAGCAATAGTACATTCATGTAGTTGTAAAATGCATGATAATATGTTAAGTAATCCAAAGTATTCAGAATACGTTACTCTCATTGAGTAACATAACGGAATACGTTACAGAATACATTTTAGGGCATGTATTCTGTAATCTGTAATGGAATACATTTTAAAAGTAACCTTCCCAACACTGACTATATGTCACTGTGGCTTCTTTGTGTCTCAAGTTCTCACCATAGAAACCTAAATTGAGGTTCGATGGTAATTTCTGCTTATTTCATTACAATATCTGTACTATTGATGATAAGATGTGTGTATGTGTGTGTGCGGTTTGGCTCTAAACATTTGGGGTGAAGACTCAGTGAAGCGCTACAAGATGGAGTCAGACTTTTAATTATGCTCACAGCTTTGAGCAATCCACCTGTGCCAATTACGTGCTTGTTCGGTTAACATCTCCACCTGGCATTTCAAATAAATTTATGCTGAGACAACTGTCACAGCCACGTTAGGTGTAAGATAAAAAATTCATTTTTTAGACCAAGGGATAAATGCTGAGTTTATACTGGGGTGTGTACTGTGAATAAAGAAATGTGCATTATTTCCTTTTGCACCTGCCAAAGGCCCGTGTGCCTCACTTTGAGAAGCATGGCAGTAGGGTAATATGTAAACAGGTTTTGCTACTGACTAGTCTTGCAGTAATAAAATCAGTTAGACATAGCTTTTAAAACTCGCTCAACTTCTGGTGCAAGTAAATGCCATTTTGAGACCCACTCTTTTATTTAATACTGATTTCTATGACTCTATTTTAGCTACCTGGGGAAAGCGACGCAAAGCAGTCAAAGAAAACAAAAGAGCTATTGCCTTCTTGTTTTAGAGGAGTAATTGTGCTATCATTTTCCTGAGATACTTCGTACCCAAACTGCATAGTGAAAGCAAAACTCATGGAGGACCAGTCTGAATGGTGTTCTTATTTTATACCATAACACGGTCGCATTGATTTTTTTTAATTTATAAGTTGATGTTTCCTCCCACCGTCCAAAGACATGCAGCTTGTGGGGATAGGTTAGTTGGATATAAAATTGCCACTAGCTGTGAATGTGCGAGTGAATGTGAGTGTCCCTGTGTGTTGGCCTTGCGACAGAGTGGCGACCTGTCCAGGGTGTACCCCGCCTCTCGCCCTATGACAGCTGGGATAGGCTCCAGCGTCCCCCGCGACCCTGAAAAGGATAAGCGGAAGCGAATGGATGGATGGAAGTTAATGCAACAAACTTAGTGAATGTCAATTTAATGAAAATCAGCATAGTCATGCCACGAATTAAAAATCAAATGCTGAAAGTACAATAACGTTTCCAGTATGGTGCACGAAATTTACCATACGGATTCAAGTAATACTGTAGCATACAGTGCGTTATATTTGAAAAAATAATTCCATCACCATATAGTCTTTGGGTTCATTAAGTTAAAATAACATCCTGGGATACCTCGGAGCATGACTGATTTGCTCTTATTGTTTGGTTTCCTCATTTTTTTGTTTTATTTTGCTTCCAGTTTTGAAAAGTGCCAAAAAGGGCTGAAACCCTTGGATTACATGACAGATGACTATGATTGATGGGGCTACACAGGAACCCCCCACCCCCCACCCACAAACACACACACATTAGTCTAGGTTCTATCAAGGGTTATATTTGAGCTTTTGTTTCTCGTCCTGGCCAGCCACCCTACCACCGCCAGTATTATTTTTATGTCTCAGTCCTTTTAGAATGTCTTCAAAAGCAACTGATTACCGAGTTATCCACATTTCTTTTTTTCTTTCTTTCTTTTTTTGCCTCTGCACCAAAACTCCTGACCTTACCTGTGTAACTGAGCCCTACAAAATTGCAGGCGCAGTGCGTAAATGGCGCCTTAGTAAACACTGATTTCATCAATGACACCTCCCTCATCTGGCTCCCTTTTTTAACACACTCCTATTCAGCATCCTTCTAGCTTTTATTTCCAATTCATGCGCCGTCTGACTTCTGCCTTCAGTCTTATTCAGTTACATCTTCTTTCTCTTCTGGCAGAACCATTCATGCTGCTTCATGTGCATGTGTAACCATGGTGACCGGCAAATAGAGCTGTACAGCATCATTCAACTTTTGTGGTAGACGTATTATTTGGAAAATGTGCAGGCTAGGGATAGATGGCATGCAGTGTCACAAATACAGTCATATTTGGGGAAAGTGCATCTTCATACAACCCAATATTATCTACTTGATATTTTCTACTGTGCTCTAATATATCATTTTGATGTCTGAGGAAACCTTCACTCTTGTACTATGACATATTTTCCTTGAACCAAAGTTCAGCTGTAAAACAAATGCACATACCTAACATAAAGCTACCATACGTTCTTACTGTGATTGACTAAACGTTTGCTAAGCTCAAATGTAAAAAGATAGAAACCTTCCCCACTTCTAAGTCATCAAACAACTTAGAGAAAGTGACAGAGCCACTGAAAACAGATCATTTGGGACTCTTGTGTTGCTGATTTCATAAAGGTGTGTAGTATCTTAAACTGTGCCCACTTTGTTATAGCATTGTGATGACCAGACACCACAGAAGGTCAATGACACGTGGCAATTACAAGGAACATCAGAAGAAAAAGCTGCTAGTGATGCAAAGTGGATAGGTCTCGAGATAAACCAATGAGAGTGAAAGATACTGGTGATTGACATATGCAATTACAAGGGTTACCTAGGTAACCAGAGCCTGGGATGAAGGTGTAAATCATGTGGATGCAGCTTAACGATTCAAATAAACAGACTATTCTATAACCAGCAGATGAGCTCGATAAATGGATGTAGATGAACTGAGCTCGAAAGTACTGTATTTAATTATTAGTTATTATTAATCTTTGGATCTCTTTCATAAATCGTCTTTGTCCAGTCTCCCTCCCCTAACCCCGACAGATTGATGCCCCTTCCTGAGCCTGGAGGTTTCTTCCTGTTGAAAGGGAGTTTTTCCTTCCCACTGTCACCGTCACCAAAGTGCATGCTCATAGGGGGTCATGTGATTGTAGGGCCTTTACCTTACAATATAAAGTGCCTTAAGAGAACTGTTGTTGTGATTTGGGATGATATAAGTAAAAATGAATTGAATTGAGTATTATATTTACATAACAGTGAAGTTATTCTGAATTGTACAAATTTGTTTAGTGATTTTAGTACGACTAAATTTACAGAAGAAAAATCAGTGACTCTGCTGCTGTATGATTATGACTAGGAAAAACTATTTTAAAAAAAAAACTTTGGCTTTGATTATATTGAGTATATTTGATTATATTCTGTATTTGCATTAATCTGACATATTTAACTATGAAATATGTACAAAAAAGGAATATGTTGAAAAAGTCTTCATGTGTAGAAATCTTCCTCATGTGTAAATTCAAAAACATCAATGAATCATGAGTGATGAATTTTCATAAACTGACAATATGTAAAGTGGGTAACATTTTATAACAAGATACTATTAAGCATTAGTAAGATATTAGTAAATACTTACTTATTCCTACAATAGTACACAATAGTATGTTATTGTAAATGCATTATTCTTGGTTATTAAGCTCATATATATTTAAACTTAACACTTTATCTGTACTTAAAATTTGTATAAATAAAGTATTACATCACATACCAGTTATTAGGAGCTATTAATCACTCATGGTAAAACTGAAGTATTTAAATGTATATATTATACATATAATGATTAAGATATGTGTCTGTGATTATGTTAGTAGAGCGTTTTATACATGCTTCGGTTATTATTGCAGTATGTGGTTAATTTAGCCAGTTAGGTGTTAGTTACAAATGCTGCGTGACCTTCTCTGAAGTGAGAACTACGTATGCTGTACAAATGATTTGCAAATGAGTTTGAAAGGTCAGCAATCCCTTGAGACTCAAAGAGGTCTCAGCTATATACAGACAAACAACAAATTACAAAGTGATACAGAACAAACAAATATTTATTACAAGAAATGAAAATTGATCTGCAAAAGTAGACTCTAGGACCAGAGTGAAGAGAAATATAATGATATTTTATTAAAATATATAAATTGGTTAAAATGACTTGAATAAGGTTATCACAGAATAATTGTGAATATTTCAAAGAGCTTCAAAAACAACGGTAAACACCAAGAGCCCATCATAATAAACTGATAATGAGGATGGGATGTTTAACAGTTCATTGTTTTGTTTTTTTAGTTTGTTTCTTAAGTTCAAACTTCGTCTTATTTGTGATCAGTTACTTAGCTATAATGAGATAAATTAGCATCGAGTCAGCTTCATTTTTAAAGAGCTCCTGATTTAAAAACGAACAAGTCAAGTTGTGTAAATAACTGCTTAGTATTTGATGTAATATGTTATTTAGACATGCTTGAAAATACATATGAAAATAATGTCATAACCATGTTATATATGAACCTGCCAAGCGGGCAAAAGCACTTACAACTGGATTTATACATAACATAATAATGTGTACTATTGCAGGAATAATGCTTTACAAATGATCATATCTTACTGAGCCGCCATCCTTTTTTAAATTTTTGGTTATTATAACTCATAAGTAAGAAATGCATGTCGGTGCCTCTAAACCGGTCATCACATCCTGAAGTTGTTTGTCACTCTGTGTTAGCCCTGTGAGACTGGTTATCCGTCCAGGGTGTAGTCTGCCTTCCTCCATATGACAGCTGAAACAATCCCTCCATCTAAAACATGTTGTGGAGAATTTTTATATGATAAAGGTGGATCCCTGCTGTCTGAAAGGACTGATGTCCCCACAACAGGAGCACTACAAGCCAATACACACCTACATAGCCATCTACATCCACTGCTACATTTTTTGATTAGTGAATTGTACAATTTAATACTCGGTTCAAGCTCGCAGCACAAAGCCAGTCTGATCTAAAAAACATTATAATTGTAGGCTTTCTACCCAGTTGACATATTGCTGATGGCAAAGGGCTCAGCTGAGATTACAGCTCATGGCACAGCTAATTGATTTGCTGGCACCTGCAACAACAGCCTTGCGTGTTGCTATATTAATTTATCAAGCTCAGACATCCGTGCAAGCTTCCCACACTTCCAAGTACCGTGTCACCTTCTACACATACCTTATGTTACCCCTCCCCATCGACCCTGGGGATTTCTCACTGCTTTAAACTGCAGGACTGACAGCAGATCAGCCTTCAATCATCGTCTGTCTCCATCGATGAAGTTTGTGCAGTCTCAAGCAAAGTGGCCTATTGCTGTTGATGCTGATTAAAGCACCATCAAAGTCCCAGCCGCTGGCTTTGAATGCTTCACAAGTCAGCTTATATAAGAGCTGTATTGAATAATAACCGCAGCCTTATGCATCCCCCTCTCAATCTGAGATGGAAAATGCAGCATTGCCAACAAGATCCTCTGTTGGTATTACAAACTTCTACCTCAATTAAGGTTTCATTTCAAACTTTGCAGAAAGTTTTGAGTTAGTTTGCATTTCAAGTCCTTTCATTAGCTGCATTGAGTGTTTGAAAACACTCCTCTTTTAATTGTGCCTGATTGATTCCTACCAAGGTAGGGGCTATAATTAAAAGAGACGCAGGCAGAGGGGAGGTAAATTGAAAGCTAAATGGCAAAACTGGTCTTGAAAGTGTCCAAATAACTAAAGGGTTGAGAGTGGCTGCCAAGCTTGTTAGCAGATACTAATGAGTTATCGTCTTACTGTGTGCTTGGAATTTTTGCTTACAGTTATCCTACTGATATTAACAGAGATACTATATTAAAAGAATTGTAACAGGACCGTATTTGTATCAATGGTCTTTTTCTACCTGCAGCCTGAAAAAAAATCCATCATCAAAACTTTTCGGCTTAGACTCCAAAGTCAGATGCTGGCTGTGATCATTAAGTACCGACAACATGCTGGTGCTGAAGTTCTACATGAGCTATTGCAACTGCAGCCAAAAATACAAATAGCCTTGCACGGCTCGCGTTTGATCGACTTTCGTTTCCCTGTATGTGTTGCTGCAGTAACCTGGCAGCGTTGAGCACTGTGCCACAGGAAAAAAAAGGTCAATTTTCCATCTTACATAGATAACCATGTTCAAACAGTGACAATAACCTGTTACACATATTTTTGCTCACTGACATCAGAGCAGCATAATCTCTATGCTGACCCACAAACTGACCTGCTCTGTTAACGGGTTATGCTGAAAAGTGCTGAGTGGCCATTTTCCACAAATGGGATTTCCTTATCTCAACTCTCAGCGTATTCTGTCACCAGCGCTAGATGACTCTCTTTGGTTTTTTGCTCTGTAATTCATTTCTGGGCTTTCTCTTTGCATTCTATTCTTCTCCTCTGACAGGTGATAAAGATAAAAAAAAAAAAAGTGCAAGCTTCTGAATATGTAAATCTAACAAGTGTCGATCGATAAGCTATCTTAAGGATATACGGTACAAGCAGAAATAGGGATTACAAATATCTTACGTGATTTTATAATTAAAAATGGATACACACATTGAATTATTTTACATACAAATGAGAAAGATCATTTTTAATATCTGTAGTCAAAAACAGACTTTGCTCGCATGCAAATCTGCTGTGTTTATTATCGAATATTTACCACAAACACGTACAGTTATTGTAATCATTATTGTTGCCCTCTGGGTCCTGTGCCAGCTCAGCACAGTCTCCCTATGTGCAGTTACAAAAACACTGAGAAACATGTAATCGATTGCAACAGCGGAAAAACGACGGGTGAAGTCAGGACACAGTTGGCACAAAGAGCAGCTACGCGCAATGACAAGGTGGTTTTTTCTTTGTTTAGAACTCGATGCTCTCTGACACGTTTGTATTTAAAGACAGTCTGTTTTCATCTGATGAGTGAGGCAATATTTTTTCTTGTTTTGAACAGGGAGGCTGAAAACTTTAGGAATAAATAACAGTAGCTGTTGGAGCTGGATGAACACGTAGCGCTTTAACGGTCAGTATATATCTGTTTTTTTCTCTCGCTCATGTTTTGGCAGTATTGGAGTAAATCATGTTGATGCTGCTCTTGCTGCACAGGTAGCCTCAGACGAGAACCTCAACTATTCTCTCTCTCTTTTTTTTTTTTGCTAAAGTTGCCGGTCAAGGACATTAGCAAGTCGTTACAACTGCCGTGCACATTTTTCAACTCTTTAATGACGCGTGCACACACCTGCCACCAGACAGAGAGAAAGAAGAGTGAAAAATTATCCTTCTCTGTTCCTCTCAAGCTCCCGCTCTTTCAACCCCCCTCTCTCCACCCATCCATTAATGCCACCCCTCTCCTCTCCTGCTTTGTAATGTTGACGAGGTGCAATATCTTTCCTCTCCTCCTTGACATTGATTCCAGTGATTTAAATCTTCCAACTCATGACACAAATTACTGGTAATTTACAGCCACCTCCTCCATTTCACTCATAATATGCTCCAGTGAGAATTCAATGTTCCTTCCGCTCCCCCTCCACCGACTCTGCTCCTTGCTGCTCTTTGTTCTCCTCAGCACCCCCCAACGCCGCATCGCTTGCTCACCTTCACTGCAATTGCAATTTATGGCCTTGTTTCTTGTTTCCGAAAGAAAGCCTATGCGAGCACAGAGTGGCATTAGATCCATCGATACTCTGTAATGTGTAATCCTGGTATACAAAAAATACTTTTTTTTTTTCTGTGATTTTCACAGTATTTTTTTTTTTATTATTCTCTGTTTTGAAAAATTACCATCTCCTCAGATGGCCCTCGACAGGGGAGAATGTTTTAACTTGGCACTTGCTGAGTAAAGTATTGAAGAAGGGAGTTTTATCCTTTTTTTTCAGTCATTTGCTGGCAAGCTAAAAGCAGTTTGCTGGTTGATCCACCTTGTGACAGCATAAATCTTTTCTATTGTTTCCCCCCATGGAAAACAACTCTAAGAGTACATCAAAAAGCCTCACATCAGAGGCATTTTCCCTCAAACTCGGGGCACACTTGGAAAAAAAAAAGTGGGAGTTGGACTGTGTCACAAACCACTGAGTGGAAAATGTCCTTTGTCGCTTTAGTGTCTGCAGGTAGAAGCCGAGCAGATACAGCACTTCAAGAATAGAGGTTCCAATCACCTCTGGAATGGAATTATGGGGCACTTCACAGTTCAGTGGTATTTACTTTCAGCAATATGTTCTGAAGGGGAGGAAGCTTGAAGGGCTAGAAAGTAATATAGACACCCACACTATAAATACAGAAACAGAAAAATGCACAATAAGTATTTGACTCCCTTTTCTTTGTATCCACCCTCTCTTCTTCGTCTGCCATTTTCTCCTCAGTTGTCGTTTCAGTTCTCTCCATTTTTCTCTGATTCACCAAATTGCAGTATCTCTACCAGGACTGTTATCGGGTCGATACTGTTCCTCTGGAGAGTATACTGTAGTCTTGTAATCTTGGCAACTACGTTGTAAAGTAAATTTTCCTTGACAGAATGTTCTAAAAGCATCTTCAATGTTTTTGTTCTGTGGTTCCTTTGACTGACAAAAAAGGTATAAATATTCTTAAAGCGATGGTAGCTCTCTGACCTTGAAAGAAAACACGTCTGTTGAGAGAGTCAAAATAGTACAGCATAAACATCAAAAATACAGCAAAGACAGAGGCATGTGACCAGAAGTGAAAAGAGATTTTCCCTTTTAAAAAAAAAATATCAGTCAGTATTAATGTGAAGTTTCTAGACGCCAAATATAAAAGTTGAATATAAATAAAATGATATTGAAATATGACATGGTTCATAAAAAAAAATCTCAAGACAGTTTGCTTTGTGCGGCAAGAGATTTAAAAGTAAACAAAATGCTTGACATTTCTATTTTCATTTGGCACTGACCTGCAATTTCTTGCCAAACAGCATAATGAAGAAATCAGAAAACAAGGGCTTTGTTTTGTCTGTTGTCATTTAATGCAGACCTTATTTAGGACATTGGAAGGACTGTAACTATAGGGGAAAAAAATTCTCTCATTAAACTTTCATTGGTTCATATGCCTCTTATTTTTCATTTTTTCATTTCTCCTCTCAAAAGTTTGTGACCTCTAGAAATCGTTATTCTTTGCTTTATTAAAAATATGCTATATTTATTTTTTGGATAATTAAAGACATTAAATCAACAACATTTACAGTACGACAGCAGTACTGCAGACATTCCTCTTTTCACGTCTAGCACTCTATTGCAATGCCACTTTTGCACACACACTTTTGTGTGTGTGCACAAGTGAAACAGAGACGTGGCGGGTTTATTGTTTTTGTGAGACCTGGGTTTCACAGAAACACACTCCCTCAGACACAGCTTTAATCTTCATTGAACACTTTGCCCCTGCTTGATATTGTTATGCTTTACAGTTGGCAATCAATCTGGAAAGCCAGAGCAGGTTTCAGCACCAAAGGGATTAAAGTGACCATCCAATTTAACTTTTAGTATTCTACCCCTGTGGCCAAAGGTAACAGCTCAATACCAATGAAATTTTTCTGTGACATATCTATTATATGTGTTTCCAAATGACCTGCAGCACTTTCTCTTTAACCTATTTGTAATACTATTCCTTTGTAAATAACATTGGTGCTGATCTATAAGCGTTAGACATATTAAACTATCCTTCTGCAGGTATTTACTTGGTGTGTTTTACTATTTGTTCACAGACATCCAAGGTCCAGGCTCTTTTTTCATTTCTATGTAAGTGTGATTAAGGAGGCACATGGTCTTCTTAACGTTGACTCTTTTCGCTTCTCACTTTGCCCTTGACTGAGTCTATGAGGAGATTTTAATTGCTCCGTGTCACTGATTCACCCAGGGAAGGCGTGTGGTGCTCCAATCAGGAGGGCTTAGTGAGTGGCAAGTAGGTGAGTGAAGTACAAGGATGTTTGGGCTTCTGGGAG